>NC_048286.1:17695631-18002297 GCF_009762535.1 Notolabrus celidotus | reverse complement strand
ATGTTGTTAAATCGAAATGCTAAACCTGAATGTTAAATCTAAATGTTCAACGGTAAAACTAAATGTTAAATCTAAATGTTGCTCCGCAATCCTAAATATTTAACTGATATTCGGCAGTTTGAATTTGCATATCAGCTAAATATTTAGGATCATATAACAACATTTAACATTTATATTTAATATTTATATTTATATTTAACATTTAGATTTATCTTTGAACATTTAGATTTATCGTTGAACATTGAGATTCATATTTAACATTAAGATTTAGAGTTAGCATTTGGATTTAACAAAATTTTAACTTAATATATTTTTCACAAAAGAATTAAATGTGAAGAAGATCACAAATATTCCTCTAGCCTAAATGTGATAAAGAAAAAAGTGACTTAAAAAATCACTCTACATTGTTATGACGTTTTGGAGCTAAATGTGGAGAAATGTTATTTCCAGTGTGCACAATTTTACAAACGGCTCCCCATAGGGTAGTGTCAGTGTTGTACGAGGTCAACTCTAGCTACAACTCCACAAATTCTTCATTCAAATGTATTAAGATGGCACAGACCATTGATTTTGTAGCCTACTTCATCTTAAAAACTAATTAAGTTTGCATCGTTCAGACTAGGTCAAAAGTAGGTCGGTCTGTTAGTTTGACATATATTGCAGTGTAAAATTTTCCTTTTTTTTCACTTAATATTCGGTTGAACTTCATTGTAGTATTTTTGACTACAATCAATGAACCAGAAGTTTTTTTTCTCTCCCTTTCTCTTAGATTTTTTCTTACGTTTGTTAAGTTATGTAACCGTATGTTGACCTGTAATCATTTTCCCAAGTTTAAAAACACACTTTATATGTAATTTCGTCATATAGTGAAAATATTCATGTCAATGATCATTTAGATAAAAAGTACAAATTCCCAAGGGACACTGCTGTAATGATGAAACGTGCTGAACTTAGTTGGATATGTTGAAAATTAACGTGTATTTTATTCTGTAACACACTTAACAAATTGAAGCCTTGTGCCAATAGCCCCACCTTATGGCTTTTTGTATAAACAGGCAGAGAGAAAAAAAGGATGTGTTTTAATTGTTCCAGTAAGTCTGCTCCAACCACAGTTAAAATTATTCTTTAAATTCCAATAAAGAGAAATCTTTATTTTCCTATCGTACTAACTTCATACTTTAATTAGATGCATTTACATTTACTTAAGAGTGTGGTCTCAGTGTGTTTGAATCAATTAGTATCAAAAATGCTGCTAAAGTTCTTGTATTTTTCTCAGAGGATAACAGATATTGGTCCACAGTCTGTCAATGACCTGCTCACCTTTAGTATCAGAGCAGATAGAGTTCTGAGATACCATTGGGAGTCGGACGACAACAAGATAAAGTTAACAACCATTCCTCCCTCTTGTTGTACATTTTTCATCTGAAGCAACAACTAGTACAGTTTAACCTTTTTACTGTCCAGTCTCAGCCTCTGACATTATATCCCGTGAAGTGTGAGTATTGTGGGGAAATGCCAAACCTTCAGTGAATCTGATACGGGCACAGGAGCTTGAGGTGAGGAAGAAAGTGAGTAATAACAAAAAAAAAAAAGAGTTTTATTAATTTGTTTGGTACCAACATTTTCAACCTGTATTCTTTTATTTTTTAGTTTAGTGTTAGGGTTAGGTAACTGACAATAGTTCCGAACTGATTTACTTTCAGTGTGGGAAATGACTGATATGTAAAATTGGTAAAATATCTGTCATAAAAATGTTCTTTTGATTTTGTTCAGCCCTATTTGTTAATAGGAAGGGGCAGACATTCTAAAGCAGCACTACAGCAATGGCTTGAAGTTTCTTACCGTGTTCCCTGATGGTTCTGCGTGGGTTTTGTATCCACTAATGGCTTTAAACTCTATGTTATCATTGGGATTGATTTCAAGGTTTAGTGTCAAAGTAGCAATGACAAAACTCGAGCTTGAGCACATGACAACACTGTGCAAAATGACAGCTTAAGAAATGATAGGTGGGCGAGATTAAATATATATATATATATATATATATATATATACACACACAGTGGGAGGAAAAGGTATTTAGTCAGCCACTGATTTTGCCAGTTCTCCCACTTAGAAAGATGAGAGAGGTCTGTAATTTTCATCAACTATGAGAGACAAAATGAGAAAAGAAAATCCAGGAAATCACATTGTGGGACTTTTAAAGAGTTTATTTGTAAATTATTTTTATTTTTATTTCTTTATCAATGTTTTTAGTAAATGTAGATAAGTTAACTATTATCCTTTTTCTTTGATAATATTTTGGAATAAAATAACTAATGTGTGCGTTTACACCGCAGGATGATCTTTAACAGAAAAGGTTGTCAGTGTTTGAATGAGGGAGCGAGGGTTCGTCGGTGGAGGTGGGGCAGTCCGAGCCTCACAGTTAAGTAACTCCTAAAACTTTTCGTTCCCAGGCTAAATCTGAAACAAACATGGCCTCATGAATACTGAAGGAGGAACTGTTAGTTAGCAGCCAGGCTCAACATGCAACTGCCTATTCAGCATCTTCACCAAGATTCTGGAAGTCAGTGCTGATGTGATGCGTGAGAGTGAGATTTCATCCACTGATGTCTGGAGGTATTTCTGAGATAGAATACTCAGTGAGACAATAAAAACAGGTCTTATATGGCATTAAACATGCTAACTAGGTGCTGTTGTACAGAGGATGGCTAATACAAATCTGAAACATTTTATTTTTAATTTTGGCACAGTATTTTCAAGTTGCACATTTTAAATAGAATTAAGTGACAAAATAAAAATAAAAGCGGTTTGCTGGTATTGACAATTTGTGAAAAGCAAAGAGGAAAATGAGTCTTAAAGGTAATCTCAGGTGCATGCTAGATTATATCATATGAAATAGAAGCTGCATTAAATATGTCATGCCCCAAATTTCTTGAACCCATAAGTGACTTTCACAATCTCAAGCCCATATAGAGGGCTCTGACTTCCCTCTGATTAGCCTTGTGCTCATGTAATGTTTAGTCTCCCTAAATTAAATTAGTGCAGCTCTTCAGACCCTCCTACACTGTAATAGAGCAGATGGCTTGAAGGTGGACTGTGGCTTGACTTGGACCCTACTTAGTGTCCCAGGTTTCCTTTGCCTAGACTGACCTACACCTTGATGGCACTCGCATAATCCAACCAAATCTCCCATCACTTGAAGTACTTTTTTTTCTCTCCAACTCCTTTAGTTCATGAAGAATTTCTATTTGACACTGTTGCACCACAAAGATAAAACCTCAAAAACAAACCACATCTTCACAGTTAAATAGTTACACGTTTTATTAATCCTCTTTGCTTCCTCCAAGTTATGTTAATATAAAAATTATTCAGAAATCATACCAAGACATCATTTCCCAATGTTATTTTCACAACAGTGATGACAGATTTTAGATGTTGCATTTTCTACATGGCTAAGCTACAATAAGAACAATAAACTTAAATCCTACATATGGCTCAGATATAAATGACACTGTTTTTTTTTTATTCACATAATTCAATTATATGCAACAAGTTAAAGACTATAAGAATCATTGTTAAATCTCTCCATACAGGACCACTTATGTCAACAGAGTGATTTCTGCAGTAGTATGAATTGTAAAAGAAAATAACAGCATGGCCGGCATTGTTGCCATGGATCCCACTCTGGCGTCAGGGGCGGGTTGTCTCTAAGGGGCATGGTGAAGAGTGATGGGGGCATCCAGTCTGTGCTAGCAGTCCTCCTGCCTTCAGCGCAGACCTTCATAAACATCACCTCACAGCCCAGAGAGAAACCTACCTCAAACCTGGAAAGGAAGAGAAAAAAAGAATGATCATTTCAACGAGCCAGGAGTCCAAAACATGATTTAAAGGGGACATATCACGCTTTTTTCATCAATATATATTGGTCTAAGAGGTCCCAAAAACATGTATTTAAAGTTTATGCTCAAAAAAACACTTTGAAATCAGATTTTGGCATGCCTGAAAAGTCCTCTTCTTCATTCCTCATCAGAACACTCTGTTTTCCCTCTGACCACGCCCCCTCCGGAAGTGGATGTGCCTCGGCTCTCCAGCACGTTGATCTAATGTTTACATGTTGGCTGAATATACACGGCTGCTCAGAGATCGCGTTACTTCAACCCTCTGAATCTGATCCTGACGGAGAGGCGCCTGTAGCAGGACCTTTCTGAAGGATTGGTCATAGATTTAGTGTTTCTTGTTGTTTTATTTATCAGTATGTAGACGTGTGTCTTGGTACACAGCTACGAACATGTAGCTATGTGGCTATGCTAACTAGCGCTAGCACTCATCCATGATAAATCATCCACTAGATCTTCAAATCTGCAGACGTGGGGAGTAAAACCGACCTCTGCCAGAAAGGCAGCAGGACCTTTTATGAAGGATTGGTCACAGATTTAGTGTTTCTTGTTGTTTTATTTGTCAGTATGTCGACGTGTGTCTTGGTACACAGCTACAGCTACAGCTACAGCTATGAACATATAGCTATGTGGCTATGCTAATTAGCGCTAGCACTTATCCATGACAAATAAAAATCATCCACTATATCTTCAAATCTGCAGACGTGGGGAGTAAAACCGACCTTTGTGTTTATTAAGAAAGCCTACAACTAGCATGCCTCCCTCCTAAGCTCCTTGTTGGCACATATTTGTGCAGGTAATGAAAAACGGGGGAGGGATTCAGTATTATTTTATACAGTCTATGGGCTGAACAAGCTCCGAGCTCTGACTCCGTTACAGACCGGATATTGTTGTTATGTAACAAAAACACGGAAGTCTGAAACGGCTCGTTTCACACACATTTACAGAAAGGTGTAGAAATCAAAACAGGGGCAGAATGGATTTTTTTCATTCTTGGGGGGTTTGTAGACATGCCAGGGACACATATTTCAGGTAAAGAACCATTAAAAAGTCAATTTTGCATGATATGTCACCTTTAAAACAACTAATTTTTTTTTTTACAGTGCAATGAACACTTGTGTACTTACATGGAGGGGCTTTCAGCTCCAGCCAGTATTCTGAGAGTAGGGTTAGGAGTGGTGTGGTTTTGTGTTCATGTGAACGTTCATCTTCATCTCATTGTCCAGGATTTGCACAAGCTGCTGCATGGAGGGCAGGTGGCCGGATTCTAGTTTTGACCACACTGGCACGTCTATGGACGGACAACACACCAGGATTGTGATTCATGAATTTTGTTCCATGTAAACAGCTTCACACAGTTCCATGTTATGTTACAAAGACAGATGAAGCCATCCCAGTCATTACAGTCGTGATATGAAATCACAAAACATTGATGTTTACTAAACATTGCCACTGTGCAAACACTAACAATAGTGGCAGTCAGCTGAGATGAATCTTAAACAGATAATATTTGATTCAGTCTGTAAATAACACACTGGGGAAAAGTAGACTTACCATTTAATGTGATTTCAAACGCTCCTGTAGACATTAACTGGTTTTCAAGCATATTACTGAGGAAGAACACCATCATGCAAGCATAAATCTGTCGGAAACACATGAGGGACTTGAGTTAAACACATAGACTGTATAAATAATGGGGTATCCGTGATATCACCCATCTGTTTCTGAAGAGCTGTTTTGAGACCAATCGTCAGCGGCGGCAGCCATATTGCTGCTGTTGAGCAATTGTGAGGTAAAGAGGCGGAGTTTGAACCTTCTAGCCGACAGCTACAGTGTTCCTGCCTGTCAATCAAGTCAGCTGTGCTTCTCATTGGAAGACTCATAATCCCAATATCTTCCAAATTTGCTGCGTTAGAAAAAAGTTCACCCGCCCGTACAGTGTGTGGCGATCGAGAAATGAGCTATCCAGACCACACTCGTCTTTTGTACCAAGCTGTAAGCATGTGTATGTGGTTTCCGGTACTTCCGGAGCCAGCCTCAAGCGGATCCTCGATGAACTGCAGTTTTTAGCACTTCCGAATTGGACTATTTTTAGACCAAAGGTTGCCGCTTGGTTAAACAGTACTGCAGAAAAAAATATCTACCACCTTCTTCTTTACTGGTAGTTATTTTTGCAGTTTTCTCAATTGTTCTTATTCATGTAACAATATCAGAACACTATAAGGAAACAGGATGATAGTAATTTCCAGTGAGTAAATGTGAAGGGTTTTTTTGCAAGGTAATTTCAGCCATCCCAGTTCTGCAGTTATTGAAGCCACAGAGAGACAATAGCATTAGAAGGTAAATACTGCCAGAGTGGTTAGTTTATGAATATTTTCCCCCTCTATATATTTCTTCATTGGGATTTTAGCCTAAAAGAAATCCTGTATCACTGCTTCTGTTAGTAATGTTTATATTCACACACAGACATAAAGGCAGCAAAGCTTCAGGGGTGTTTTTCTTGAGCTAGGTTTTGATTGATGTTTATAAAAATGTGAAAACTCAAGACTTGAAACCGTTGTTTCTTACTTTCTGTCTGAGAGACGGTTGGGAACAGACATGTTGTGCATGTGTGGCCTGGACAAAACCTTCTCAAAAACAGCTTTACTTATTGGATAATGGGATTAAGGCAAAGTCAGATTACACAGTGCTGAATGACAAGGCTGGCTACAGTAAATGAGATACGTTTTCTTTTTAAGTCATCTGATTTTGGAATCTGTCACAGAAGCAGCTCCAAATGCACATTCAAAAGCAGGAAACCCTTTAGACTCTGGTCTAGAATAATGCTTTAAGCAGTGATGCTAAAACTACTCTACATCTTATCAGTCTCATCTTTCTGTTCAAATGTGATAGAGTAAGATTGGCCAGTGACTGCAAACATCAGATATTTGCAAACAAAACAGTCTCACTGAGCCTTTGTGACTTAGGGAATAACAGCAAGCAAAACAATACTTAGCAACACAAGCTGTGCACCCTCAATTAACAGCTAATGATATCCCATGGGTCTAAATTGTGCTTGGCAGAGGAAAAACTGTGTTAGAAACAGCCAAACTTTATTTTAGCATCAATGCACTGACAATCTGACTCCATTCATGAACATGTCTCCCATATGATCTGATTTAATGTTCCTACAGTTCCTCTAAGCCTTACCTTGTTTCCCTGACCCCACTCCCAGATGCCTGGGGCTTGCATACCAACAAGGGCGAAAGGGTCCCTGCCAACAATAATCAGCCCGATCAACAGCAGCTTGAACACAGACAGGAAGGAAGAAATGTGTCTGCAGAAAGAAAACAAGAAATTAGATGTTAAAACAATTCATGGCCCTGACATCACAAAACAATGGGATTAATTGAGGTTTAGAATAAAGTATAGTCATATTAAAATCATCTAAAAAGACACAATGCTTATGATTCTACAAGGGAAATCCACAATGCTAAATACTACACTCATCAACATGCAACACAGAGCCTGCATACTGCTTCCCTGTTCTTCCTATCATTCATCTGTAACATGTGGAACAAGTTCAGAACCAGTCTATGAAAGTGAAAGTTACTGCTGAGGAAGCTTTGTGTTTTGAAATCAGAAATGTTGATTTTTTTTTATGCCGAGTTTGGCTAAATGGTTTCCTGACAAATAAAGACCTTAAGCTAAAAGCTTATTGGGTCACCAGGTCAGTAGTTAAATCACGCCTAGCGTAAGGAGGCTACAGTCTGGGTGGCCTGAGTTCAAAACAAACCTGTGTCCCTTTGTTGCAAAGTCGTACCTTAGTCTCTCTTCCAAGCTGCCTACTCTACTCACTGTCCTGCCATTTAAATAGCAGCATTAGGTCACAAGGGGTCACATAGTTTTACAAGGCATATCGATTTCTATTAAAAACAATTGACATATATTGAGACTTTCAAACCATAAACTAAAAAACGTATTTATTCAGTCTGGCTTTTATGTAGGGTTTAAGAATTGTATTACTTACCTTTTATTTTAATATTGATTTAAATGTTGCTTCATTATTTTAGTAATTTTAAGTGTTATCTTATTCTATTTTTATTTTTTTTTTTCATTCATCTACTCAGCTTTATTGATATTTTTAGCCTTAGTTTTATTTTCTACTCCTATCCTTACCCTTTTAAAATCTAGTTTAACTATTTGTATTCTTAATTTTGATGATTTAACTTATTTTAATAACACATTTTATTGTTGGTGTTCATTAGTCTCTATTATATTTTGTTATTTAAATTTGTATTATTATTATTATTATTATTATTTTCCCCTAATATGTCTTGTCATTGTTTTATTTCTGCTTCTTTCTTGTTTTTCAATCGCTGTAAAACACTTTGGGTTGTATTTGATTTGTATGAAAAGGTGCTATATAAATAAAGCTTGATTGATTGATTGATTGACAAAAAGCACGTTCATTTTATAATAATTGCTTTTATCCCATAATTTTATAGAATTTACTTTCTTTTTTTAACTATGGATGACGGTAACCTTTTGCCTCTACCACAATAAATAACATGTTGCACCTTCAGGTCCAAGTTTTTTATTTCCAAGGCTAATCTATTCATCTACATCTTTTAAACTATCCAAACTAAATCTACAGCCAGATAAGGCAGGCTGTGTTTAAATTCATATCCCCCAGTAGAATGAATACTTCTTTCAGGGAGCCACTGTAAAACTGGAAATAATCCAGGCGGACAATCTTTCTCTCTTACCGATATAAGGGTATAGGAAGGTAGTTCTCCCCTTCAATACGGATGTCTGGGTACCGCTGGTACAAGGCCTGCATGTACTCCTCAAACACCCGCTTGTACCCTCAGGAAATGCTGTGTGGGAAAAAAAAAAAAGGACTGTTAGGGAAACAAATACAGAGAACAATTGAAGGAACATGCAGAAACAAAAGAAAGCCACAGTACAAAAATCTCATGTGTAGATTGTTATGATACCCTTGAGATCAGGCACACTTGAAAGCTAACTTCATCTGCACATCAGTTCAGTGGAATTTTTCATGGCAGTGTGAAAGTCAAGCTAGCTGCAGGGTTGCCAGCTTGAAACATTTTGCAGTTTTCTCTCCACTTCTCTATGCTGTTCTGTTTGACCTGTGCTGACATTACCCAAGAGCAACATTTGCATTGCAAATTATTATTTTAACGTCTTCTTTACTTATCAATCAAGTTTTATTTATATAGCACCTTTCATACAAATCATATGCAACCCAAAGTGCTTCACAGCCATTGAAAAACAAGAAAGAAGCAAAAATAAAACAATGGCAAGACATATTAGGGGAAAATAAAAATAATAAAAATAATAAAAATAAAAGAGACTAATGCACACCAACAATAAAATATGTGTAATTAAATAAAAATTTAAGAATAGAAAAATAGTTAAAATATTTAAATAAAAAGATTTAAAAGGGTAAGGATAAGAATTTAAAATAAAACTAAGGCTAAAAATATTAATAAAACTGAGTAGATAAATAAAATAAATAAATGAATGAATAAAGAAAAATAGAAGAAAACAGTTAAAATTACTAAAATATTAAAGCAACATTTAAGTCAATATTACAGTAAAGAGGTAAGTAATAAAATTATCATTATGTCAAGCATCCATGTGCAATAACCTTTAAATATCAAGTGACGTCTAAGTGCTTTACAGCGATTGAAAAACAAGAAAGAAGCAGAAATAAAACAATGGCTGGACATATTAGGGGAAAATAATAATAATAACAATAATAATAATAATAATAATAAAAATTTAAATAACAAAATATAATGGAGACTTAACACCAACTATAAAATATGTGCTATTAGAATAAGTTAAATCAACAAAGTTAAGAATACAAATAGTTAAACTAGATTTTAAAAGGGTAAGGATAGGAGTTGAAAATAAAACTAAGGCTAAAAATATCAATAAAACTGAGTAGATAAATAAATAAATGAATGAAAAAACAAATAAAAATAGAATAAGATAACAGTTAAAATTACTAAAATATTAAAGCAACATTTAAGTCAATATTCCAGTTAAAAGGCAAGTAATACAATTATCATTATGTCAAGCATCCACGTGCAATAACCTGTAAATATCAAGTGACATCTAAAAGTAAAATATGACGTCTGAATTTGCCTTTAATTTGGGGTGATTTGAGGCAAAGTGAGCAATACACTTCTCCTGAGAAGGGGCTCTTTAATGGGATTTAAACTGTCGGCACAAGTACAAAGCAGGATTTAATCTAACCAGAGGACACGAGGTAAGGCACGTTTGTGAACAATGTATGTTTAGATAGGTCATAATCAAAGTGCTCTACATAAGAAACATTACATTGGGGTGTAATTTTGGCTTCAAAGAAACAGGAGCTGCCCAAATGTATAATTATTTTGCATGAACTCACATTTTTGACAGCGGAAGAGGAGACATGTTTTTGACTAAGCGTTCAAGGAAACTCAAAATCAGGAACTTCCACAGATTATCTCCCCGGTTCATTTGGACTATGGTTGTGTAATATGGCCAATGAATAACTCCTCATGTTACATGTTAACGCGTTCACTGCCTTCGGGTTAGTTAGCCAGCTTCATCGATTTTCGGCCTACGATGTTGTTAGCCGGGGAAGTGAGCTAGCTTTGCAATGACTCGCCAGAATTTTGCTTATTTGCTTACCAGATTTGAAACTTCAGCAGAGGTCCCGTGGCAAACTGCATTTTCATCTTCTTTACGCCGCTGCTGTCTCCAGACGAGGCGTAACACAGAGACATGACCCCCAAGACGAGGAGAGTAAACCGTGACCACTTCATCGCCATCCGTTCCGGGGTTTGTTTCCTCACTCACTACAGACGGAGGGAGGTTATGGTTAATCTGGACACCTCGTTAGGTTCCTCCTTTTCCTTCGGTGTTACAACTCTGTTTCAATTCAGCCGCAGCGCCCCCCACTGGTGTGGCTGTTCAACCGACCTCAGTGCCACCTTTTTTTATCAAGATTCAGGTATGTCATGTTGTATATATTGTGCTGCCGAAATTACATCGACATAAATAAAAGATGTCGAAAAAAATCACAACCTTTAAAAGTATTTATTTAAGTTCAAATACAATAATTATAAAATAATAATGATGATTATTTTGTTTATAAAGTACGGAAGAAGATTAGGGACACTTTAAAAAAAAAAAGGCCAATAAATATATTTTTTATTATCATTATTATTATGAGAAAAAATCAGGACTCTGAGATTAAAGTCAGAATTCAGAGGAAAAAGTCAGAATTCTTAGATTAAAATCAGAATGTCAGAAAAAAAACCTTCAAAATTCTGTGAAAAAAGTCAAAGTTCTGATTTTAATCTCATAATTCTGAATTTAATCTCAGAATTCTGACTTAAATCTCAGAATTCTGACATTTTTAAAATAAATCATAAAAATAGAAAATATATATTGGCCCTAATCCTCTTCTGTATATATGACATCATCAGAAGAGATGTTGAAACTTATTCTAAGAATTTTTGTCTGTCTAGACTGTCTAGATCAGGGCTCCCAAACTTTTCAGCCTGCGATCCCCAAAATATAGGTGCCAAAGACTCACGACCCCCACTGTCCCTCAAAGTTATTTAATGTGGCTTCATTTAGCTGGTCTGCAGAAAAATTTAATTTAGGAGTCATCAGGCAAGAAGAAAGGCAGAAAACTCATTACACTTTCAAGGTTTTATTTCAAGTTTAGCTACTATTTTTGTTTATATTTTTTACTATAATGGTTAAAATGTACTATATTTAGATAACTTTAAAAAAAAAAAAACCCAACATTCTAGAAGACATCTCACGACCCCGAGGGGGTCCCGACCCACACTTTGGGAACCCCTGGTCTAGATGAAATTTGGGAGATGTATTCAACGGTCACACCAGTCACATGAAATTTTAACTCTGATGTTTACAACAACTTGGCTGTTTTTTTAAACAGATGAAAACCTGACACACTTATTTGACAACAGAGTATTTTCTCTCTCATTCCCACCTGTGGAGCAGGCATGGGATCTTGTACTTTCAGATCAGCGTAAATCCAGAATGTCTGTACTCAGTTTTAATATGAGCATGTTCTCATGATACATTTCAGCATTATAATTGGGTCAGTAACACTAGGCTTCATAGTGAAACAAGTTTTAGGTCTTGTGAACACTTGCATCTGAAGCGAGAAAGTGAGTTTTGGGTGACTCCAGACATTTTTCCACTTTTTTGTTTGACTTGCCAAGGTCTATTAAATTTAGAATCTATTTTGGTACTTACATTAAACTTGAAATAATAGATTGCTCTGATAGATTTACACATATTTTGAATCATTTTAGAAGTATATATTTAATTACAATGGAATGATGTTTCAATTTCTATAAGTCATGTTTTGTCCGATTTCAAATATCCATCTGTAATTCCTTTCATACATTTTATTCACTTTGATCTCTTGTAGAGCTCATTTCAGATAGGAGAGCAGTGAAGAACACAGTTCAAAGTTGAAAAGTGCATAAAAGAGGATTTATTTACTGCACAAGTCAATGTTCTTCAATTCAAATTCAAACTGGTAGTAAAGCTAAACTGCAATAGCCAGTAAACAATGAACTAAAATGCAACCTGGTTAAAGTTTGACATTTAACTAATAGAAACCATGTTTATTTTGCTATAATAAGAAAGTCCTAAGAGCTTCATTGATTTTTTTATTAGTGCTTATAAAGAACTGACAAGATTTTCATAAGCACTGGTTAATGTCTGAATGCAACAAAATCAGTGTTTGATGTGATTATTAACACAGAGTCTAAGATACATGTGGTGAATAAGCATCTTATAACCTATAAAACTTTCTCTTTAGACTATTTTTTACAAGTTAGTGTAAGGATACATTTTATTTATTTGAGTAACCAAAATTACAATAAAACCAAAGGGAACCACGTTGAAACATAGGTCAATAGACAAAAAGCATTCATCCAGGTTAGTTTGTCAGGTTTGACTCAGTGGTTCATCCTTGCCATTCTCTCCGTATTCACAGAAGACTGCAGAGCTGACACCAAGTCTGTGTGAAGGACAAATGAAAGCAAATATTTCAGGAAAAGCACCAACATTCAGTCCTCCCCAACAATTGTACATAAACTCTGAATGGTAAAGTAACATGGCTATGATTATTGTCAACAAATATTGGCATTTATACTTTCAGGTTTGTAAGTAAGACAACTCAAATGAAAGGTTGCTTTGTACAAACCCATCAACTTTTGGGAATGTTCCACCAGATCCTGAACTCCATCCTCAATGTTGTACGAGACTTGCTCCATTGCCTTGACCAGTTCATTTGACCTCTGAGAAACAAAGTCATGTAAGTATAAGGACTTAATAAGGCTTAGAAAATACTTGGTACTTTATAAGGAAGTGCAGTGTTCAGAAAACTACCTGCAGCTCTACGTAAACTTTCTCCTCCAGCTCTGCCACCTGAGATATGGCATCATACACACTGGTATCCACAGCAGATTCCTACAAGAAACCAAGGTGAATTGAAATATTTAAATGAAGCATGACTATAAAAAAATAACACATCCAAATTATGATGTTGATCTTGTGCAGTCTGACCTCCTCTGTGGAACTCTCCATCGGCTCTTGACATTTAGCTGGGGCACTGACTTTGGAGTTTCCATTCAGTTCCTTCACTCTGCACAAAAAGTTCAAAAACATCTTCCTTCAATGACATTCTTTAAAACAGTATGAAGTCAATATTTCCATTAAAGAAACAGAGATAAAAAAAAAAAAGAATCAGCTTGAAATGAAGATAAACTTCTGCAGCATGAAATTTACCTGTCAGCATAACGTAGGGTGTTCATTGTGTATTCACATGAAGCCATGCCTGGAGACACCATGGCAATCTGTGGAATAAGAAAAAGAAACATAGGTACATAAAAAAAGGTACATTAATTCCAGTTCAAATACATTATATATCAGCTGAATACAAAAACATGTTGAGCCTGAATATAATTTAACATCAAACCACAGATGTAGGCTTCTAGGTTTGAAAAAAGGTCAGACTGAAGCTCTATTTTTCCACCCTGGCCAATTTTAAAATAAAACATATCCCTATCCCTGATAAAAAAAGAGGGTTGGCAGGTCTTACATGTTAACGTAATTATTATTTAATGTCAAATATATGCATCTTGTCTTTCATTTTTATGTTCAAATAGGGCAGCTCTGTTATCCATCCATTCTTAAAAAGGTACAGTATTTCATTTTTAATCAAGCCTGTTCCATGAAATACTACACTGTACATTTAAAAAGCATTAACACCATAATTTGAGCTTTTTTTTGCATACATCTGTGGTATCCACTTAAGTGTCATTAGACAACAATACACTGCATGACAGACAGAGACAGTTCAGTGATTGAACACACCATGCAGGTCCTTGACTTCTCTCCAATGAATGAATCCCTGAGGACCTTGGTTAACGTGCTCATCCTGAAAGGAATGTGATCACTGTTCATTCCCAGAGAGCGAATGCACTCCTATAGAACACAAGAGAGGACATATAGGCATTATTTACTTTGATCGTGACAACATTGAGTGCCATGCAGGCTTATTATTTTTCTGATTATGTAAATGAGCTGAGCTGCAAGAGAGATTGCATCTGAAGTGAGACGACATTTCTGGCTCTGCAGCTAAAGCCAACCAAATAAATGATCTGTGCATACAGTCACAGCAAGCATTGTTTTACCTTTAGAGCCAGCAGGCTGCGGTTAATCTCTGCAGTCTCCACCAAAGTGCTTCGGTCATTGCTGCTGACATCTGTTCCACGCTCATTGCCAGCCAAGTCCACCAATGAGAATTTCCCGTGGAGAGTGGAGGCCCGGTCATTGCGTCGTAAGACAATCTGGAGGATGGCATGAGAGCGGGAGGAGTTGGCATTGGCCGAGGTCTGGCCTGATGTTCTGGAGAAAACAGAAGTAAAGGAAAATAAGCCAAGTTTTATTTATTGTATTTATCTTTCCTCAAACATACTATGACATGGAGATTCCTTATTTCTATACCAGAAGTTGCACCTAAAATACTGATTAGAAACGATAATAAATATATATATTTTGTCCACATTATCCACATATGTACCTGGATGAGCTGCCCATCTGTATCATCTTAATCACCTCCTCTGCTGAGGACACGTAAACCTCTTCCAGCCCCACCACCTGAACCTGCTGTCTCTCATCCTCCAGAACCCGGAGCTTTGCCTTATTGTTCAGCAGGTCGTACACCTAGATCAAACATTCATTTGAGTGTAAGTTGATATTTCAGTCAAATGTTGCCAATGTGTTCACAGGAGAGAAGTTTCTCTTACTTTTCCATTGTAAATCTCAAAGAAACTGACGTAGGCAGAGAGTTCCATGTTAGCATATCTCCGATGGTTGAGATTAGTGAAAACATCCTGGGCTAAGAGAGAGGAAAAAAGAGAAGATTCAGAGTTCTCTTTCAAGAGGTAAGATGATCTATAAAGTAAAGCAAAGGCACGATGTGAAAGCACCAAAAACGCTCTCTTCTGATTTAAAGCTCATAGAGAACCACTAAGGATGTTTCTAGTCCTACCTGCTAAAGCGTAGATTCCTTTGGCACTATTCTGCTGCTTCCCTGAGAAATCACCTCCCATTGTCTAGGAGAAAATTTTTTTAACAATTAACATGAAAAAGAGCAAAATTCACCTTAACAAAAATACTTGTTCAAAACAATTCACCATGACACAGCTAAGCAGGGACTTACATGAGTCTTCCCACTTCCTGTCTGTCCATAGGCAAAACATGTTGCCATGCTCCCTTCAAAAATTGACTGCACCAAGGGTTTGGCTGTGAACCTAAAAAAAAAAGGGAAAATCTATCAGGAATTTTGCTCTTCTAAACTAAGAAAACATGTCAGAGAAATACTTGCAACATTTTAATTTCTAGACTGATTGCTAAATTATTACTACTATCTTTACAGCCAAAAAGTTAAGGAGAAACTAAAACCCTGGATGCATGAAGATACCTTGAGTTCTGATATTTTCATCTCAGAATTAAAAAAGGGTATCTTAATGTGTTAGTAAATATAAAATAAGATGGGGACATTTACAAATATATAAAACATACAGTTATATCCCCTTGTTGCAAACTGAAAGAAACATCTGGGTCATTACTTGTAGACTAAGTTGTTGTTGGAGGTTTCATCGAAGGAGTAGTCAAAGTGAAAGATTTGATTGTCCAAGTACTTGGTGAGGTCCACCTTCTGTTTTGGCTCGTGAATGAGCAAAGAACCTCTTCCAGGCACAGACACCACGTCTATCTCCTTCTTATTCATCTCTGGAAAACACATGAAAGTCTGCAGTTAAAAAAAAAGACACATTTTTGCAGAGTGCCATGACTTCCTCCTATTTATACAGATGATGCAGAGTAAAGGATGTTAGTCATCAGTCGCACAATACCTTGCTTGTTAAGGGGCCGCTTGCGAACACACACACAGATCCTTTGAGGTTCAACCTGTGAGATCACAAATTTTGTTCAAGTGCTGTAATTTTGGGCTATGAGCAAACACTAGCATAGACTTACATACAGACACAGGGTTATTAAAGTCCAAACTTACACAGTCAGTGGTTGACATGGGGATTATTTCCATGGTCTCTCGGAAGTCTTGGATCATCTCGTAAAACTTCTGGTTTGGTCGAGAAATATCGCCAAACTAAGAGGATATCAAGACGAATCAAATATAACTGGAAAAGGAAGTTTTCTTTTTTCATAAAGTTCTTACCTTGCTACACTTTTCTGATTCACAAAAGATAGACTGAAGAAAAATATCCTCACCTTTCCCTTCTTTGTGTGCATCTCAGAGGGCTTCATGACACAGGAGATTCTTTTGTTGCCTTTGTTCAGTTCTTGGGGAGCCACAGATTTTCTTCTAACCAAAGAGCCTTGAGATGATGAACACTTTGTTAGTGGTTAATAAATGTAGTTTCGTCCCATCTCATGATTAGGATCCAACATTTAAATCACAAAATAGTCCATAAACATTTATATTCACACATGTTGCTGTGTAGCTTTTTGTGCATTTTTGAGTAGTTTATGTAGTCAGTACTTTTACTTTTGTGTTTTCTATGGGAAGTATTTGTACTTTGCTTAAAGTGGAAATTCACTTCACATACACAATATATTCAGCCTTTCTGTATACAAAATGTGTCTAGACTAGAGAGCATTATTGTGACAAAGTCAGGCCACTGTAAATCGCTCACTGACTTTTAACTGCAGGCGGAGGAGGCATCCTCTCAGGTTCATCATTCTCCTTTACTGACTCGCGTGGCAGCGACTGTGCTGCTTGGGTCTCATTTCTTCTACGCTGCCGACTGGGATTGGCTGAAAGAGACAGGAGGATGCTCTTGGGTTTATAAACATGACAAATATTTTAAATCAGAATATATCAGAAAGTGCATTAAAAGATTAAGTGTAATCAGACATACAAAGTCTATTCTAAATGAATACAACCGCTTTCCATACCCAGTCCCGCACCTTGTGATACTATTACCAATGAGTCATTGACTCTTCACAATGTCAAAGTGAAATACATGCGGTACAGGCAAGGACACATACTGGTAATTATCTCGCACTTCTATAACACCACCAAATTGTAAACGTCTTTCAGTGGCGTATGACATCATTACCCACCAGAGCTTGAGAGGACTGATGGAGGGGGGAGATCTGGGTGGACTGTCTCCGTGCTTGGATGAGAAGTCTCAATGGTGGCGACTGATGCTCGAACAGGGGCTGGAGGTTGGAACATACAAGTCTGCCTGGTCTGAGACCGGTTGACAACTGTAAACAAGTAAACAAAATCAAAGAGCTGTAAAGATAAACTCAACAGTGCTCTAGTTTGAAAGATCAAGAGTGATCACAATAACAAGTGATTCATTCCATCATGACACAAGATCCTATAGAAGGCCAAGGAAACAGAACAAACAAAACAGAGCCAGCAGAGATTAACACCAGTTAAGACAAGTGCAAGTGCAGCAGGTGATTAAAAATTACAGCAGGACAACACATATTTGAGTATAATACTAAGGCGTTTTTCGACCGGAGGAACTTTACCTCGAAACTAAGGACTTAACCCCTGAACTACGTGCGTTTCGACCGGTGGACCCAGGGTCCAAATTTAGTTCAGGGGTAGATAATCTCCCCCCTAAAAAGACACTGCTAAGGGGGTAGTACTTTTCAAAAGGTCCTGGGGCTTTTGGGGGGCAGGGCCTGCAATGCTGAACGTGTCTGATTGGTAGAATAAACGCAGTGTTTTTATTCCGCCTGCAATAACATCACACACGTGTGATTCACTTTATTTCTCTTTCTTTAATTTGTTCTCTCTTTTTTTGTGTGTGTACTTTTCAAAAAAAAGAAGAAGCTGTGATTCCCTTGATTTGGCAGCTTGTAGCAGAAGTCTTCTCTCAGCCCTCCGCGAAAGTGTCTCTCCCAGTGTTGCAATTTTAAAAGTGACCCTGTAAACTGGAGACCTTCAGCTGAGCGTAACAATGTTTGTGGAGTTTACACAAGTGTTGAAACACAGAGGGAGTTCTTGTGAATGCAAACTAGTTTAATAGTTATTAAGATTTCAAAATATCCTCATCAGATAAGTATTTAATGATCGTCTAAAGAAGTTTATGGAGGGACACATCTGGCTGAAAGTCTGCAGACAACAGGGTCGCTGTTTAAACAAAAAAAAACGTCCGATCTCCGTCATGGCTTTTTGAGTTAAAAATGATTTCAAAGCAGTGTTGAAACGGCTTTGCTGCTGGCGTTTATCTCCTCACACGTGTTGATTCAGTGAATCCATCTGTGATATAATACAGCACGATCATCAACAGCATGAGCGGAGTCTCTTCCATGCAACTGTTGTGTTGCTCATAATGATACCTGCCTGTCCGTCTGCTAGATTATGATTTTATTAATTGCACAATTAGTGGCCAAGTCAGCAAATGTGGATTTAAGTGGAATTCACACCTTTATCCCATGACCAAAAAGTGGGCCTCATTCACCAACTATTCTTAAGAACTAAATTGTTCTTAAAACTCACTTACGAAGTTTTTAAGAAGATTCTGACATTTACCAAAATGTTCTCATCTGGGATTTATCCAGCTCAGAACAAAATCCCAAAAACACTCAAACACACATTTGAGTGCTGACATGTCAGAGTAAAATTTTTGGTTATATATATATTTGTCCTTCATTTAGCACCTTTATATAATTAGATAACGACATGATTTAATCAACTTTTATTTAAATCATGCAATGTTTAGTTTGAACTGCAAAAATCATTAATATGCAATCAGCACTCAGGAATATTAATTTTTTTTTTTAATCAGTATTAGCTTTACTGGCCAGATATAGACCTACAAAAATGAAACATGAAATATTAACCCTAAACTGTCAGATGTCAATAATTTTACAGCAACAGCTTCATCATAAAGTCACTGTCTAAAAGTGAACGAACGAGTGATATCAGCGTATATATGTTTATATTCACTACTGAGGCTATAAAATACAATGAAAAAGAATCAGCTTCCTGTGTTTCACTGCAAACAGCACTACCTCCGTTTCAGATCTACTAAATCAACTTTTTAATTCGAGGCCAGTGTGCAATCAGTTTAATTTAATTTGCACCTTCTTGAGAAAAAAAAAAAAGGTAAGAAAAATCTTAAGACAATGTTGGTGATTAAGGCCCAGTGATTAGAGTATTTCACTTTACAAAGAGGAACATGCATGCCTTGCCAACCTGATTCTTCAGTCTTGGTGACTGTTGGAGCAGAAGCTTTGGGAAGGAGATAAGCCATTAGGAGAAACTATTAACGGCAAAGCAATCTAAAATAAACAGACCACCACATTTACTCACAAGAGGGAGGGGCAGGAATCCTGGATGAGCGCAGTCGACCCTCATACTGCAAGGCAAACATAGGGAGAGGAGAAATTATTCATTTACATTAACATCCCTTTTCATGCAGGACTTTTGTTCCGTCCAAAATCAAAAGATAAGGACAATATTCTCGCAAGTTTGAAATGTAACAGTCTATACTTTGTACCACTGAACTTCCCTCTTGCTATGTTGGAAAAAAAAGATCCAGTTTAATGATGTGGTGTAGACAAGACGAGAAAGCAGCCCAGACAGGGCTTTTTGATAATTTTGTGAGGTTGAAAATTGTGTAACCTTATGACGTATGAAGTAGGGAACACTCACCTTATCAGGCATAGGGAGAGGCGGATCAGCAGGTTTATTGGTTACAGCGTTAACAAGGTCCAAAAGCTCTGGATTTTGAGTACACAACTCAGTCACGTCCACCTGATTCACAAAAACATCCAGCCATAAGGAAAATACACACAACGTGTAACTTGGATGTCAACAATCTTAAAACAAAAAAGTGCATGGGACATTTGAAAGGCATCATGAACAGACGTTGTAGATCCGGTTGAGATTCATAATTACTTTTTAGAGCACTAAAAGATGATCCAATTAGCAGTAAAGTATATATAAACTTGTCACAGTAGGAACAGTGGATCCACAATCTTTGAAAGGAGCCACATATTGTACGTGTGCTTACCATACATGTGCATGGTGCGCTCCATCACTACTAGCACTACACAACACTGTCCAGCAAGCAAACTGTTCATGCTGGAGCTGGGGTCCAAAATAGTCAAGTTTACCTCCTTCGTTATTATAATCTATCTGTTCTTTTGCAGTAAACATTACACTGTGTCAGGTGAATGGGTAACCTGTGTGTTTGGTGTGTTAGCAGCAGGTTTCGGGGCTTAAAGAGTAAAATATTCGTCCCACTATGAGACTCATCATGTCAAAAATAAAACAGCTGTTTTTGTTCAAAGATGGTTCATTAATTGTGAACATTTTCAGAATGTACTTGTACTTTTTTGCACTAAAACAAAAAGGGAAACATTTGAAGTTTTCATTATTTATAAGTTATTATGTTTGATTTTACTGGTCCGGCCCACTTCAGATTAACTTGGGCTGTATGTGGCCCCTGAACTGAAATGGGTTTGACACCCCTGTTGTAGATGAAGATTCAGTTAATTGATTAGTAACGTCACTAATGCATTTTCATTTTGTCTGATATACTGACCTCCTTCCCTCGGCACGTCTTCCTCTCAACCCACTCGACCATAACAGTGGACCGAACGGCATCCACGGACTTGACTGTAGCCGAATGCACCCGACCTTGTTTACAAAGACACAAACAGCTCGTCAACATCAACTATTGGAAATGATAGTATATGAGGTTTAAGCAACAACTGATAGGAAAAACAGCTCACCGTCACTTCGACTGATTTGGACAGAGAGTCCAACAAGGACTCTAGACAGATGGTTCTCCATTTTGGCTCTTTCTCTGTCCTGAAAGTAAAGGTAGGTATCAAAAGTCAGGTAACGTTTGCGTTAAGAAACGAACTGCTAACTAACAACTTCGCAGTGATCACGATAAAACAAACACGTTATCACTTGAGTAATGGAATACAATATAAGTAATGCAACAGTCAATGTACTTTTAGTAGTTTAATTATTTGTTTTTATCCTCTATCTAACAACAAAATCTCACTTACCAAGCGATGTACAAGATTCAACGCCGCCCAATATTTAAACTGGTTTACTTCCGGTTTTAAGGGATCTGATTGGTGATTCCTTCTTCTTCTACGGCTTTAAAAAAAAAATCAAATCCAAATGTGCATTATACTGCCATCTCCTGGTCATGTGATAAACTCTTCATATTTAAGATAAGATCAAATATTACTTTATTGATTATATTATATTATATTATATTATATTACATTATATTATATTATATTATATTATATTACATTACATTATATTATATTATATTATATTATATTATATTATATTATATTATATTATATTATATTATATTATATTATAATTTAATATATATATTATATTCAGTTCAGGGAATTCAGTCGTAGAAATAATAATAATAATACATTTTATTTAGAAGCGCCTTTCAAAGCACTCAATGTCACTTTACAGACAGATTAAAACACAATACATAAAAACAACGTGATGAAATAAATAAAAACAAGCAGAGTTACATCAAGTTAAAATGAGGCAGTGCAATCAGACAAGGAATGCAGTTTGAAATAGGTGAGTTTTAAGTTTGGATTTGAACAGGGGTAGTGAGTCGGAGTTATGTCAGGTGGGAGTGAGTTCCAGAGTTGGGGAGCAGAGCGACTGAAAGCTCTGCTCCCCATGGTGCTGAGACGGGCAGAGGGCACAGAGAGGAGGAGGGAGGAGGAAGACCTGAGGGAGCGAGAGGTGGTGACAATGTGGAGGAGATCAGACAGATACGGAGGGGAGAGGTTGTGAATGGCCTTGAATGTGTACAGGAGGATTTTAAAATTAATTCTGAGTTTGACCGGGAGCCAGTGAAGCTGCTGGAGGATGGGGGTGATGTGGTGAAAGGAAGGGGTTCTGGTAATGATGCGGGCTGCAGAGATTTGGACCAGCTGAAGTTTATGGAGGGATTTGTGAGGGACACTGAAGAGGAGTGAATTACAATAATCGATACGGGAGGTGACGAGGCTGTGGACCGGGATAGCAGTGGTGTGAGGGGTGAGAGAGGGGTGGAGACGGTTGATGTTGCAGAGATGGAAGTATGCAGACCGGGTTATGTTATTGATATGAGAGTTGAAAGAAAGTGAGCTGTCGAGGATGACACCCAGACTCTTTACCTGAGGGGAGGGGGAAACTGTTGAGCTGTCTATGGTGAGGGAGAAACTGTCGGCTTTGGATAGGGTGGATTTAGTACCTATGAGGAGGAGTTCTGTTTTATTGCTGTTGAGTTGAAGGAAGTTGGAGGTGAACCAGGATTTGATCTCAGAGAGGCAGAGGGTGAGGGAGGAGGGTGGGAGAGTGGAGTCGGGTTTACTGGAAATGTAGAGCTGGGTGTCATCCGCGAAGCAGTGAAAGTGAATGCCAAATTTGCTGAAGATATTGCCAAGTGGGAGAAGGTAGGTAATGAAGAGGAGGGGCCCCAGGACAGAGCTCTGGGGCACACCTGAAGTGACGGGGGAGGGTTGTGAAGTGAAGGATTTGAGTTGGATGAACTGAGTGCGGCCTGTGAGGTAGGAGTGAAACCAGTGCAGGGGGGTGTTAGTGATGCCTATGGAGGAGTCTATTGAGGAGGATGGGGTGAGAAATGGTGTCGAAGGCCGCACTCAGATTGAGGAGGATAAGGATGGAGATTAAACCGGAGTCAGCTGCCATGAGGAGGTCGTTGGTGATCTTGAGGAGGGCTGTTTCTGTGCTGTGGCGGGGAGGAGTGAGGAGTGGATAATGGCTGATATGAGGGGGGAGCAGAGGGGGGAGGCAGGATTTGACCAGGACTGTGGGGAGGGGATCGAGCTGGCATGAGGAGGGCTTGGACTTGGTGATGACGTCAGAGATTACTGAAGGATGAGGGAGTTCAAAGGTGGAAAGTGATTGACAAGGGGGAAGAAATTCAGAGGAGGGGAGGGGGGTGGAAGAGGAGGCCAGGTGCTGATGGATTTTGTTGACCTTTTGATTAAAAAACAGAAGGAGAGAGTAACATGTGTCTGAGGAGTATAGGTGGGGGGGCAGGGAGTCGGGAGGTTGAATTATGCTGTTAAGTACTGAGAAGAGAGTTCACAAGAGAGTTGTTGCTGCAACCCAGACATAAGTACAAGTATCAAGAAAAAGTTCCAATTAGTAAAATAGTCAGTGGTCAGTGTGGTGCAGGAGCATGGAGGTGGGCATAAAGGAGCACCTGAAGCGTTTAATCCTACAATACGTTGCCTGAACGAGCTCCCCATCAGCCACAGCTCATCTGCGAGAGGGTGAGAGGGGTTGTCCAGGATGGCTCGCAGTTTTTCCATCAACCTCCTCTCAGCCAGTGACTCCAGACTGTCCAGTTCTAGGCCACCCACAGAGCGGGCCTTCTTTACCAGCTTGTTGAGCTTGCTGACCTCACCTGTCTTGATGCCTCAACCCCAGCAGCAGGCCACAGCATTTGATAAGATTTGAAAGACTTGGAACCAAATAGAGTGATTGACAACAAATCTAAAATAATTTGTAAAATAGAAATGCTGATTATGACCTCCTGAAATTGGAATCAGAGTCAGATTTACTGTCAACTTATTTTTTCTTTCAATTTGCCTTACACTGCTAGTGTAAATAGAAATCATACAATAAATAAATTAGAATTAGATCATTAAAATTTAGAAACGTTTACCATGTAGATAAATGAAGGAATGTATAACTATTAGCCAAAAAACCCTAAAAAATACATTTTATTTTATTAAAAAAAAATGTGTAATAGGTGGTCAGCTGTGGAGCAGGAAAAATTATACCTTTATTGAGCTTATTGCAATATCAGTTATTTCAACTGATTAATCTTATAATGTAATCTGACTTTATGAAATGTTCCGGTTCACTTTCTTATGTTAACAAATTATTTAGATTATATTAAAAAAAAAAAGGTGTTAAAAAATAAAACAATACGCTGGCACAATACACAATAAACAGAATTGAATTGAATTCAGCACACCAAAGGCTCTTCCTAAAAGGGCAAGTTGCACAGCTGAGGTCAGCGACTACATTTTCAGGAGGGTAGATCAGTCACTTCTTGAAGGATACTCACTTTCAACATCATGATGATACGAGCACTTGCGTTTCTAAGCAAGGCAATGCTTTCAAGTGTGGTCCAACTAGGCAGTACAGTTACAGGCTGTCAAGAATTCAGCTGCCTACGTAACAGGGTTTGATATCTTCCTGTATATTTCAGTTTCTTTTATGATATAATTACACAATGTATAAATGGCAATCGTTAAAATATTACTTGTAGGACCTCGGGACACTTGAAGTTGTGTGTTTTGGTTTTGATCATAGACTGTATAAAATGGACGTAATCTCGCTCGGCTCGAAGTGAGGCTGCCACAAAAACTGCTCCTCCTAGTGGCTGGCTGCAGCATAGGTCAAAATCTCCGTCTCCCCCATTCATTTGAATGGGGCTGCGGTCAAACTTTAAAAAATAAATACACGTCGTGCGAACACTTCTCTCATTCGTTTGCTGTGGGGATATGCAGTTAGTATTTGACTGTTTTGTGTTCAAGGCCTCTTTTTTCTGAAAAGTTTATTTTTCGTTAGTTATTAGAGTTTAAAAAACGGGGTTTTACTTCCGGGTTTGCTTTGATTGGCAGCTGCCGTAGAGAGGAACTCTGTAGGACCGCGGGACGGTACGCTGTAGGGCGGAGCTCGTTACCGTGGAAACAGACAAATTCTCTACTGCGCAGACTCTGGCTGCAGAAAATGTACAAGATGTCAGTGTTCTGGAACAGGATATTTTGGCTTCAAAAGCGCACAATAGGAAAAGGCGGAGGATAGCAACTTCTCTGTATTTCTCAGACCGACACAGAAAAGTGGCACCTCCTTGTGGCGCTACCTGGTATTGCAGCAGTATTTCAACATTTAGATTCTGACTGTGACACTATTATTTATAATTTGTACCCTAAGATTGTATGATGTGTTTTAGTATCTTTAGGTATTCTGATTTCATTTACATCTCACACAAAGACTTGTTTTATTTTTACAGAGCTAGCCAACTTGCACAGCAAATTAAGCTAATTTATGTGCACTTTTTTCCAGGTAACGGTCGTAATAAGTTTAGTTTTATGCCATGTACTTTATAACCTGCCCCTTTCGTATGTTTTCCTTGTGGGAGAAGAGCTGGAGCAGGCTGTGCCTGTACATGGAGGTCCTGTTTGTGTCTTTGAGCCAGATTAACCACAGCTATCCAGTGAACTACCACTCTCTTTTGCCTTCAGGTCAAAGGTACGCAGTCATCTGTGAAAAGAAATGGTTTATCCCAGTTGCCATAAAATATCTCTATCAACAGTGAATTTTAAAGTCAGCCTGATACCTCATACTGTACATTGCACTTGTCTATTGTTACATTGAGAACTAGGTGCCTTCCCTTTTATTTTATAGTAATTTGTTGTGTCTTTATTGGTTTAAAATGTGTCAACATGTGTAATGTGTTATCTTGTGTTTTTCATTGCATATATTTGCCATGATATTTACAGTAAGACAGACCAAACTATGTCCATCCCTGTGTCTATTGGACCTTCCACAAACACCTTCCAGAATGGCTAATAGCTATAGTTGTGAAATATATCAGTATAATGAATTAAGATAAGATATACTGTAATAGAGGACTTAAATGAACCACACACCCAATTTGCAGATTTAATTCCGTAACTTGTCACATCCTCAGTTACTCCAGTCAACAGTCGTGTTTATAAATCGCATTCCCACATTTTATCATGTGACCACAGAACTCCTGTGTTTGTCCACAGTCCATTTCTCCCCTCACCCACTGCAAACTAGGCACAACAGTTCAGTCCCCCGTGACATCAACAATCAGGGACAGCTGGAGAATGACCCATAATGCAGTTCAGCCTTGCCTTCAGCGTGGGAGGCTTCCTATTTTTCCTCTTTTCTTTTACAGCCCCCGGCCTCCTCTCTCCTCTGTGCCCACACCCTCAAGCCTCCAAACCTCCTAACTATACACAAACTGGACGTATGTACACACATTCCTCACAAGCGAACGCTGACACATGACAAATCAAAGGTCTAATAAACAGCTTATGCTGAACAATTTCCCCCCCCACCACCAAAGGATGAAAAATAAACAAATCCCTGTCGGCTTGGCCCAGCCAGGCCATTTGGTGGGTCTGTCTGTCGGTGACTGGGTGGCCCAGGGCTACTCGGTGTGAGGCCTGGGATGGAGCCACAACTGTTTCCTGTGAGCAGCCCAACCCCCAGAACTTCTCCACAACTGCCTTAGTGGGTGGTATTCCCCTCCTCCTCCTCCTTTTCCTCACATCCCCACAAACTCCTACACCCTCCTCTTCCCTTTAGCACTCTACACCGAATGCTCCTCCCCCTTTTTTCCTCCCCTCCAGCCGGTCAGTCAATCCATTCTCACCATTCGCTTCAGTTCGAGGCTCTAAACACAACTAAACACAGCTACGCAGACTTTAATGAAATACGTTGTTATCAAATACTGTTATCAAGGAGTGACTCACTCTTTTTCAATACTGACAACAAGGACATATGAGACGTTTTTTGTCAGGTATTATCAAGGTGATTAATATCCTTACACATTTTTTTTGTTATTATGTGTCAATTTTGAATTTATATCCAATACAATCTAGTAAAGCAGGGAAAGTAAACTTACTGTTTGAAATTACCGACCTCAAGAAACATAAAATCAGCTTTGGGTGTTTGAGCATTCTTTAAAGTTGTCACAACAGCATGGCCTCTATGGTTTTTAAATAGATATAATGAAACATCTTACATTCATTGATTTCAACTCAAGCACTTAAGTGTTTCCATGTGTGTCTATCTTTTATAGTCCATATCAAATCTAAATATACTGGTGGTCTTAATCATATCACTGCTTCTCACACCAAAGTGAAAATTCAAAGTGACAGACCTAAGTTCAAAATGCATGTCTCAGTTATTCTTCTCAGCTGTTTAACATAATGTTCATGTTGACTCTTTAAAACTTCAACGCACCATCCAAATGCTATTAATTTCTTCTGTTTGGTTTTATGTGAAACAATCTGGTATCCCTATTAGGATGATTAGCTTTATACAGTCTGTTGCTTTTCCAAGAAGAATTTCATATTTCAAGTATGTACGTATATTTAAAACATCTCCCTACTTGGTGGAGATCGTGTTCAGCAGCAGCAGCAGCAGCAGAGTTCTGAAGTTCTGCTCTCTCAGTCTGTAGCCTTGGTAGCGGCTGATTTGAGGAATTGAAGGGTCTTGTATCTGTTGGCCCCGAGTCTGTTTGACTGTTCGCCTTTTTCCATCTGTCTAACAGCATATTTTCTCAGTGTAAAGAAAATTGGCAGAGGCCATGGCTCTGTTCCCCTATACAGACTAAATAAACACACATGCATACAGTACGTGAGCTTAGCACATTTAGAAACCACCCAGGAAGGCAGACAGGCCGAGAGAGGAGCATGAGAGAAACAATGGAGAACAGAGGAGACTGAAGAAAAGTATTCCACTGGTTCTTCAACTTTTTGAATAGTTTATTAATGTAATTCCTTGAAAAAGAAATCTTTTCATATATATCTATTTTACCATTTTTAATATTACTTTAATATTGAGGGACTTGAAAAAGGATCAGAAATAGTCGCTTTAGCTCAACAGCTCAACAGGTAATTCTCAAATGCTCTGAAGAGTTTTGATCTTAGACTGTTTTGATAGGCTTTTAAATATTGTAATACCACTGCTCTGTTCTAATTTAACCATTGCACTTTCATAAAGATAACTTTTAACATAAATCTTCTAAGGTTAAAGCAAGGAAAATGTATCTCTTCTGTTGCATTACAGCAACATGACCAGCAGAGGGCAATGTAGCTACAAACTGAAAAAGACATACACAGCAAACAAGAGCATAAGTCATGTGAGCCAGAATTACAGTAATTCTTATCTGAATGCACTTAAGTCAACCAATTGATGGTTTTGTGTGATTCATTGTTTCATAACAGAACTCAGTGTGCATCAGCACAGCTATAACGAATGGATGTCATCAACTCTCTCCAGCCAAGCAGCCAAACTGAGCAAATACCGAGCAAGTCTGGAGCGTTCACTCATTAAAGCATATTAGTATTCCTGGCATGTGGGGATCTACTGAAACATGCCAGTGACCCATCTGGGTTACCCGTCATTTAAGAAAAAGCTGTGGACTAAGCTTGCTCTTCAAACACATAATTCCAAGCAGGGAAATAGTTCAGTGAACAGTTTATTCACCTCTGAGCTCTGCCACACAGAACCAACACCCTCTTTAGTTTGCCCAGCTGGCAAAATGTATTTTTCTCTTCAACTATAATTTGTTTATTTATTTGGTCTCTCCAGTAAAGAGTGGTTAGGGTGGTAAACACAGCTGCAGTATCACTACAGGAATGGTTATATGTGCACAGGCTGGCCACTTGTACAGTGAAACACTCGAAACCTATTGATATCAATCAGTTGAAATGGACCCATATCAATATTTACTTTGTTAATGAGGGTCATTTAGTAGATGTACAAACAATATGTTTTCTGTATTTGCTACCAAAACATGTCATTAACAAGCAGGGGTGTGTTCAGGGTGGTGGCCTGGGATGACATTATATGGATAAATGGGAGCAGGTGCTCTGTGTGCCAAATCCCCCGCAGTCTAAGCCTATAGCAACAAACCTAGGGGCTGGTCCAAGCCTCAGCCAGCTCAAATTAAATGCTTTATCAAAATGAAAATTGTCTGCCTCCGAGACAAGGCTGGTATATGATTCCAAAGGAGAAGGCCCAGATCATTAAAGGCACTGCCTCCAATGCTACTTTTACACTCTTGGCTTACCTCAAGCAGGCCTGCATTCTGGGTGCACAATGCTCTACAGAATTATATAGCACTATGAGCTATTGGGTGAGAAGAGGGAGCATACACCCTATTAAAGATTTCATAGAGAAGCAGTGCAAAGAAGGTCATATAGGAGAGATATGATCTATTTTCCTTGTTGTGGTCAATGCACATGTTGCAGAATTATTAACAAGCTGAATAGTCTTCTGAGACTTTTGAGCAACCCAATAAAAGGTAATTGCTATTCTAAGTTTTTTCTGGATTGTTTTTAATCAGGATTTGACTCATTTGCAATGTTCATTTATATGCAACGGAAAGTGTAGGTATAAAAAAACAACAGGATTTTGAACACTGTCTACTGTCTTGAACAAGTCAAACTTTAGAACTGTTTATGTGGTTACATTCAGTAA
The DNA here is from genome assembly GCF_009762535.1 of Notolabrus celidotus. NCBI lineage: Eukaryota > Metazoa > Chordata > Actinopteri > Labriformes > Labridae > Notolabrus > Notolabrus celidotus. Next base: position 17,972,525 of record NC_048286.1, on the reverse strand, counting down.
TGATTGAATCTCTTCAGGAGAGATCACACTCAGGGCAGGGGGAGAAAGAAAGGTGTCTTCTTGACCCTCAGACCCAATGATAACTTTTTTTTTAGCTGACTGACAGAATGAATCAAGGCTGAGATTATGGCCCATTTCAAATCAAATCCTATGTAACCACCATACAAAGCACTCATAATGGATAAAAGCTATAAAACAGATATTTAAAAATAGGCTGTTTTCTATTCACTTTTTTTTGTTGTTATTGTTGTTTTCTATAAAGCTGAGAAAACCTAATGGCAAAAAGTTAAACATAACGTATTAAGCGCTGTCTTAATGCGAGACAAGACCATAGGTTCAGAGAGCTGAAATGGGCAGAAGTAAGAAATCTTTGCATCCATTTAACACACTTGTAATGAAATTTAAAATCATATAAGGTGACATACATAGTGTTATTATACACATAGGTCACTTTTTAGGACACATACAAAACATTAAAGTCTTGGCGAAAAGTGCTTTTATTAGTGTTATTGCTTCAAACAGTCACAGGTGTGTGGATGACATTTGTGTTCCTCGTTTTGTGAGTATTCATTGGGGCATTCTGCCTCTCATGGTTTCCCTCTCGGTCTTTAAAAGCTTGTACTTTAAGGCACAGAAGGTTATTTTTATGCACTGAAATAAGACAGAAAAATTGGGCTGTAGCCTAAAACTTACTTCACATCAAAACCTAGTAACATAATCCAATCAACCTGAAACCTGAATTTCATTTAATATAGTGAAATTAGCCCATAAATGCTATTCTTGAATTCAATAAGTCCCTTTTTATGAACCATAAAGATTGAGATACTACAGGCCTGCATACAGCTTCTTTGTATCCATTCATGTTGGGAACACCAATGGAGACCACAAACCATGAATAGTGCAGAAATGTGTCAGTGTGCTTTTGAAATTAATCCTTAAACCCACCAGCGTTTCTTTTTTCTTCTTTTTATTGGTCTCAACAGTGAGTCATATGTTTGCTTGCACAGTGTAGGGTACAACATGTGGACCCCACAGCTCTCAAAGAAAAACTACACCTACACCCAGAGCTTTTATAGCCCTCTCTGAAACCAGAGTGATGAGACACAGTGTAAAAACTCTCACTTAATCAGTTAAAATGTGCCTAGCATAGAGTGTCCAATGCCTTATTCTATATACAATTTAAAGAAAAGAGATATAATGCAACTTTTCTGTTGCTTTTCTTTTCATCTTTCATTAAAATGTTGACCCGTATTTGTATGAAAGGCATACTATATCATCTGCTTGAAGACAGTGAGACTTGTAGAATGCAGCAAAAATTGTGCAATCACTGTGGCATAATGATTTACTTCAGTGCCAAGAAATGTGCCTACATGCCAGGATAACAATATTAGAGTCACCTCTCTGAAAACCCATGAAAAACCATTACTCAGTTAGCTTGGACTTTCTTTGCCTGTATTATTTATAGCAAAAAACAAAACCAGATTTAGTTGCAGATTTTCTGGCAAATTTATCCTGGCACATTACAAGTATTTGTAAAGAGAAGCTGCCTTTGGTTTGAGACAAACAGAAAAAAAGATTAGTAGTTAGCATGACCGAGAGAGCGACATTGCAAGGGAAAAACGTAGACACTTAAAGTAACCACAGCATGGCCACAATGTGAGATCTGAACACCTAACTCCATTCATGCATCACTGAAGACACATCACTGGAATTGTTCATCTTTAGCATAACTTAAAGGGGAAACAGTCATGTCAGTGATGTTTAAAAAATAGCATGCTTTGTGCACAGTTTAATGCTTTTAGATGGATAACTTACTTATATGTTTTTTTAATAAATTATACATTAATGCAAACATGAACACTGCCACTGTCAAAGACTCTGTATTTTCATTTTTAACAGCTCTGTAATAAACTGAGCACTCTGCAAATGTGTTAATGCCATAGTTTGCCTTTCCATTGCATGCACGATAATTTTTCAGACCCTGTGCCATAGATATTGGAAAACCACTCTTATGCATGGTGTCAATTAGAGTTTATCCTCTGGTTTGCCTAACTTGCTCCAGAGTAACGCTCTGCCTCCCTGGCCTGCTCCCTCCTCCACCTCCTCATCCTCCCCCTCCTCTTCACCACATGAAATGGCTGTCTGTGCCAGCCTAGTGCTGAGCCTTCATTAGCTTTTACTACCCCACTTGGATGTGTTTAGCTTTGCTCTCTTTCTTTGCCTCTGTGTGTGTCTGACTGTGTGTGTGTGTGTGTGTGTGTGTGTGTGTGTGTGTGTGTGTGTGTGTGTGTGTGTGTGTGTGTGTGTGTGTGTGTGTCCGTGTGTTCGTGTGTGTGTCACCCTCTGTATATGTGTCTGTGTCTGCATATGTTTAATTACCAACCCCCGCCCTCCCTTTGGAGTACCCCTCAATGCCATGCCACCATATCATTACACTGTGGCTACAATTTAAACTTCACACACACACACATGCGAACACACACACACACACACACACATGCACAGACACACACCAACAGACCCTGGCTGGCCTGCAAATTGTAAAGAGGAGACAGTGGGGTACTGTGGAGAGCCGCTTTAGCTCCTTTATTCTCTCCCTAAAATGGAGTTCACAAACCAAAACACACACATAGCTAGTGATGAGGAGGAAAAAGAGGAAGAACATGAAAAACACAAAAAAATTGCAACGCAGCAGAGCGCTACAGCTCCTCGCATCACAACTGATCCACAGCTACGTCTGGTGTTCAAACTGTTATTGTTTGAACCAAACAAACCACTTATAAACACAAGGCCTCTGCCTTACGAGGCTCATATTTAGGCCCTTCTGTAAACAGCAAAGCACAGAATGAATCAATTAAAAGGGCATTACGCTGGTTCCTGTTTATTTAAAACATGTTTACACTATACGGGCCCTCCCGCCTGTCTGCATGATTGCCTGGAACTTCATATTCCTCCTCCTCCTCCTCCTCCTCCTGCCACCCCTCAATAGGCTTGGTCACGGCCAAGGTATATCAAACACACACACACACACACACACACACACACACACACACACACACACACACACACACACACACACACACACACACACACACACACACACACACACACTCAAGCATGCATACACACATTGGGCATAGATTACAAACACATTTGTTATGTTTAAGTGCATTCTTAGTAAATATTGATCTCGTTCTTCCTCTGTTTCTGCGAGGGATGATTAGAAGAATCGAGTCGGAGCAACAATCTGGTGCAATCACAGCGCAGGAACACATAAATACAGGCAGCAGCAGAGAAACTCAAACTCCCACAGGCACAGCACAGGATAGGGAAAGAGCAAATCATTGTATGATTGAATAAGACAAATGGACATGTGCAATGACTGTTTAATTAAACATCTGACAGAAGAGTTTTTGGTTACTTAAGCACCTTACGTCAATGCTGCAAAATGGCTTGCTAAAGTGAAACTAAGCGACTGATGATCTGTGCCTTATGCCTCTATGATCACAGACATTACTGACTTTTAAAAAGTTATAACCCAATGTCAGCATTCTTAGTTTTAGTGTGGCCAAGTATGGTTGTGGTCATGATAGTAAATACCACGTCATTATATTTGTAAACTGGAGGGAAGCTTAGCTAGGTCATATCAATTCAACGAGTGTTGAAGTCAAGTCACAAAACCTCAACTCCAGGTAGTGTCTTAAGTCTTCAGTGTTCAAGTTGAGCCCCAGTCACCAAAACAGAATCCAAGTTGTGTCTGAGTCAGGTCCCCAATGCCTCAGTCTGAGTCGAGTCGTCATTGTTATCTATAATAAGAAGAATCTCGACAGACTGTGTGGGGTCTTTGAATATGTAGAAAACTCATTTTTTAACATAAGACTGACTGATCCTGTCCACACATAGGAGATAAAAATGATCAATATAGATCTTGAAGCTCTCTTTAAGCGAGACAACCTCATCAATACTGCTACATTGGGATCACTACAGGTGTCCATCTTGTACTGATCAGAATTTAATTAACTAAACATGTTGGTTGCAGTGGTTAAGTCATTTTAGTTACTAGCATTACCATTAGCTTGCTAACAATATTGTTATCAAAAGTCTCAGTAGACTAACTAATATCTTACTTATTTCTCTGGGTTCATACTGGAGAGATGCCTGGTTAAGTTTGATTTTGTTACTTTCTTCTCCATGATGGTTCTATAACATATTGCAGGTCATACTGCTCTGCGTTTGCTGCAAACGGCGACCTCCGGTCTAAAAATATGAGTCCAATGCGGAAGTGCTAAAACCTGCAGTTCATCGAGGATCCGCTTGAGGCTGGCTCCAGAAGTACCGGAAACCACATACACACCAATCTAAAAAAGCCGATCTTTACAGCAGAAATAAACATGTTTACAGCCTGGTACAAAAGACAAGTGTAGTCTGGATAGCTCGTTTCTCGATCGGCACACACCGTAAGGGGTGTGAATTTTTTTCTAATGCAGTAATCTGGAAGATATTGAGATTACGAGTCTTCCAATGAGAGGCACAGCTGACTTGATTGACAGGCGGGAACACTGTAGCTGTTGGCTAGGAGGCTCAAAGCCCGCCTCTTTACGTCACAATCACTCGACAGCAGCAATATGGCTGCCACCGTCAATTGGCCTCAAAACAGCGCTTCAGAAGCACATGGGTGACGTCATGGTTCCTATGTCCATATTTTATACAATCTATGGTTTGCTGCAAAATCTTTTAAAGTAAAACACGATTCTGCACTTTTAGGCAAGATGGTACGTGAACATGAATGCAGGTGAACACAGGTGCCAGCCCCTCCTCAAGATTTAATAAATTGTTAAGACCTTTTACAAGCAAAAGAAACTAGTATCCATCCGAGTCAAGTTTTCGTGTCCTGAAAATCCTGGACTTGTGTACTACAACCCTGGAAATAATTCACCTTCTTCTAAAGTGCAGTAACTGACAATTTCTGCCCTTTTTGCCCAAACTCAGATCACAACATCAATACCACTCTTCTGTCTACATGTAAAAAAATGAAGCTGTCAAACTGTTTGCATATTAGCTTGGCATAGCTTAACTATAGCTTACTATTAGCAAAACTTGACTGGAAACAGGGGGAAACATGAACTTAGTACAGTGCAAAAAAAAAAATTGGCTTTAGAATCCTAATTATATTAGCCTAGCTTAGCTGAGCTCTGCACAAACAGGACTTGAAACAGCTGGGAGACAGCTAGCGTAGCTCACTAGAAGGATTTAAAGGCCTGTCTTTCAGCGCCTCATTAGCTTACGATTTAGCATCCAGCAAAACACCCTTCAGAAACAAAAGCATAGGAGGATCAAATGTAATTTAAAAGCAGTTTTGTATATGTTTTGAAAAACAAATAAACAAACAAAGCTAGTGTGGGACAACTTTGCTTCATGTGCCACATAAAATGTGCAACAGCACAACTTTCATACATTTTCCAACTAGTAAAAAAGGTATCTGGGCTAGGCTACATAGCAATATGCACAGTTTAAGACTTTTGAGCCCCTAAATTCACATGAATACTTAACATAAATTACACCATGGTAACATAACATGTTCTCTGTTTTCTAATTTCCTTATGAGGAATTAACCTAATTTTGTTACAAGGGTAATTTAGGGGGGAAATTGACTAAGAAAGCTTAAAGTCAATTAAAAGTCCTGTAAACATATTATTCTAACCCTAACACGAACTTGGGAATAACTTCTGGACTTTTGTGGGTTTCATTTTTAAATACTTAAAGTACTCTACACCAGAAGTATCTCAACTTACACTTTAAAAAACATATATATATATATATATATATCCTTGTCATACTTGTGAGAAGGTTTTTCTACTAAAACAAAGCAATGCTTTGCATGTTGAGAGAAACAATCCCCACTCCCCAGATTTGTGTGGTATGTCACCCCGAAGTCTGCTTTCTCACTGGCTTTACAGCTAATTCCTCCATTCTTCTCTGCTGCGCTTAGTGCTAAAGTACAAACACATACACCACCCCCTGCTTCACACAGACACACATACCAGTGCATGTTTTTTACACACACACACACACACACACACACACACACACACACACACACACACACACACACACACACAAACACACACACTTTTCTTTACTAATCAGCCCTATTGAATTCCAGCAACAATAGGCGCTCATCCTTAGGCCACCCAAGCAGTGCACATACACACACACACACACACACACACACACGCACATACATACGCACGCACGCATGCACGCACACTAACACACGTTAATGCATACACACCGACACTAGCATCACAAGATCACGAGTTCAGTCTTTTGTTCCTTCCTTGTGTTTTCTTTTCCTCCATTGATCTCACCTTCACACACAGGTCAAGTGTTGGCACTGGGAGATCGAGTTATCAGGACACACACACACACACACACACACACACACACACACACACACACACACACACACACACACACACGCTCACACACACGCACACACACACACCACTTTTCCCTATGTTGCCTTCCTTTCGTTCTTTTAAAAGTTGTGTCTTATCATAAGGAAACCTCAATAAGCAGGAGCAAATCTCAACCAGACTGTGTGAAATGTTCAATTGATTGAGAATCTCAACCTCTTTCACCTAATGTGTTTTTTTGACAGTCACAAAAAGCCAACAAAACTTTTAATAGCAATCACCTGATGACATCACTGCTTTAATCACTTCCATATTGTCCAATGATGAGGAGATGGATAACAAAAGAAGGAATCATAAGTATCATGCACATTGGGGAGTTAAATATGTTCATGCTGGTACTCAAAGTTATTAGTTTACAGTCAATGTAATTATTTTTTTGTGAAAATCTTCTTATATCTAGGTCAGAATAAGGTATGTATAATAACACTTCTGTCTTTACCTCTTTTGATCAAGTTGCTGTTTCTATACAAACCAAAACAAGTTAAGTTCAGGTCAAACCCATAAAACTGTTAAGTTATCTGCCTTTTCCCTCAGAACAATGCCTAATGACTGCGGGAAACTCAAATACACCAGAGTTCTGTGTGTATGTGTAAGAGGGAGAGAGAGAGCGGGAGGGTTTGTGGGTTAAATCTATTGAAACCAGCCTGTGCCATCACATTTGCTTTGGATTATTTCATTAATTTCAGCGGGGACATTTAGCAGAAAATGAATGGGTGCTGAAGACCTTTAATGTCTTGCCTCAGTATACTCTTAAATTAAAATGTTTCAGCGTGACAACCACATAAAATGGGATAAGTATTTTGAGTGTTAGGATGTGGTACATTAGCTCAGTGATTAGAGACACACCTAAGACTCCTTTTTTAATATACATTTCTCATATCTCTTTCTTTGTTTCCTGCATTTCTTTAATGCTTCTCAGGTTTTCTTGGAAAAATAATCCTGTTCATCATTATATAGTTAGTCTGACCACTTACTGTAATAACCTTATTTACACCAAATGCATGCTGGGATAGACTCATGACCAGCTCTGACCCATAACTGGACAACATGATTCATTTCCTTGTCACTGAGCTGCAACATTAAATCCAACAAGTGCTCCCTGGATGATGAAATTTTTCAGAACTAAATCAATCTGCCTTGAGAGATGAGTTAGATAACATATTTGGATTAAATTAAATTGAGTTTTTTTTATTACTATTTATTTAACATTGTTAAAGTGTGTGTTTGTGTTTGTGTGTGTCTGTGTGTGTGTGTGTGTGTGGGGGGGGTGGGGTGGGGGGGTTTGGTTGAGAGGTGGACGTGCATGACAGTAACTTCAAAAGACAGAGGTATCAGATTCAGACGTGGGCTGCTCTGCTTGGGCTGACAAACGAGGAGCTGTTGTGTGAGAAGCAAAGGAATTTACAGCATCTACCTTTCATCTACACAGGTGGGCCTGTGTGTGTGTGTGTGTGTGTGTGTGAGTGTGTGTACGTGTGTTTGTACTTGTGTATTTAGTATGAGGAGGCATGGGAGGGTGCATGTGAGTGTGCATGTTGTTTTGTGTTTGAGTTTCTAAGCTTGGACGTTGCCCATGATGCTGTTGGTTATATTTATTTTTTATGAATCAAAGTTTGTGCGCGCGCGCGCGTGTGTGTGTGTGTGTGTGTGTGTGTGTGTGTGTGTGTGTGTGTGTGTGTCTCTCTCTATCTCTTTGCAATGGCGGAGATTTAGACAGACAAGTCACAACAATGATCCAGGAAGCCAGTGATCCCAGACACTCTCCAGGTGGTTCAGCCTCCAGTTCAGTGACTCTCTGAGTTAATTCATTGTTCATGAAATGGAATAGTTTATCAAACATGCTATCAAACATGTGCATCTGTCAATGGATTAAGAAAACTTATCAAACGACCAGGAATGTGACAATAAAATTAGTAAGGTAACACATTTTAGGGCTATTTTGGTGACTCGGTAAACCGAGCAACACTCACCTCAGGTACAACGAAAAAGAAAGTTTCTCAAGTAAGTACTAGCTTACTGTAACGTGCACAACAAAATACTCACTTTATATGCATAACAAATAGGAAAAGTAGTATTTAAAGATATTGTAATACTCCTAAATGTGTGGCATGCTATGATACAATTTCTGGTATGTGGTTAAAACAGAAAACAAGAAACCGAATGATGAGAGTCTTACTCGATACATCTTACACCGACTCATCCCAACCATCAATAGAGCAAACATAGGAACAGTGTTGCAGATAAAAATATGACATCTTGACTTTGGATGTATAGAGTGAAGCCTGCTTCTGCATAGCCCTGTGCCTACCATAGACTGTATAAAATATGGACCGGTAGGATCCGTGACATCATCAATCTTTTTCTGCAGCGCTGTTTTGAGGCCAATCGGCGGCGGTAGCCATATTGCTGCTGTTGAGCGATTGTGACGTAAAGAGGCGAGCTTTGAGCCTCCTAGCCAACAGCTACAGTGTTCCCACCTGTCAATCAAGTCATTCACCCCCACACAGTGTGTGCCAATCGAGAATTGAGCTATCCAGACTACACTCGTCTTTTGTACCAGGCTGTAAACATGTTTATTTCTGCTGTAAAGATCGCCTTTTTTAAAATAGGTGTGTATGTGGTTTCCGGTACTTCCGGAGCCAGCCTCAAGCGGATCCTTGATGAACTGCAGTTTTTAGCACTTCCGCATTGGACTCAAATTGTAGACCGGAGGTTGCCGCTTGGTGCCTACACAGAAGGTAAAGGAAGCCACAAACCTGACTCTGATCTACATATAAAAGATTTCCGCTAAAACATAAATGAAACTGACTATAATGTTAGTGTAGATATCTGTACTTTCAATGATACATTGTACCTTTGCAGGTAGGAATGCACTGACAGTAATTAGCTTTTGACTTTTCTCATGTACACTGTTAGGGACTTGTCGTAAGAAACTTCACTCAGATGTAAACATTTCAGTTTTCTTTTTTAAAGAGACAGATCTTTTTTAAGAGTCAAACACCTGAGCATCTGCCCGATTCAGTCGTTACCGAGACTAAAGGTCTGCAAATTTATAGATTTGATTAATACTTTTTGAACTCAAAGTTGCAACACACTATGGTCAGAGCTTTTGCTGACCTTCCTACAATGCACCTTTATAACAGAGTTAAATTCAACTGTTTAACAAGCAAACACTGTCAGTTTACTCAACAGCCCTGTGATAGCAGCGCTGACCCTTTGTTTCCTTTGAAAGGTCACACACAATCGCATACTGGAAAAGACTGGAGGAAACCACAGAATCACTTTTCTCATTCAATTTATTTTGTTAGTTAATTTCTATAGCAGGTGAGGGAACATAACGGTCACACAAGGGTTTTCTTTTAAATCTTGAGCATAGTTTTCAGAAGTCACAGTGTTTTAGACATGGACAAGAACATTTTTTTAAAAATGACAATAAAGAAGGAAGGGCCAAGAGGAAACTTAAGAACAAGGTGTAACAGTGACACAGTCCTACACACCTTCTCCTTCATGGTCCCCCAACTGTCCCCCTTCTGTTCCACTGAAAAAAAATGCCTTTGCTCTAAAGTGTTGTCAACCCCTCCCTCCCACCCCCCCGACCCCAATCCCAAAACGCAAACAAACAAAACAAACTCGGCAACAAATAGATATATTTATATATAATATATATTCACTCTTAAAAAATAGAACTTCAGTCTAGATACTAACATCTGTACAAACTACAAAAATAAAATCTTAATATAAATAATTTATATGGCATGACAATAACAATTTTTCTTGTAATAAACTACAAACCAATGCAGAAGCCCCCCTTCAATCCCCCCCACTCCCTTTAAACTCCTCACCACTGTCTGACAACACCTAGCTGCTGTCTGTGGTCTGTTAAAAACTGTAAATGGTGCTTTGCTCTTTTTTCCATTATTCACAACTGCACAGTAGCTACTTAAATTTTCTTTCATATTTACAAAAGAAACCAAAGCTGCCACTTTAAAAAAAAAAAATGACATTAAAAAATAGATCCGTAATTTTTCCCTGCAATTTAACCTGGCAGTGATGAGACCAATACTGAACAACAACAACAACAATGGAAACTTATTAAAGCAAATTACATGAGATTCCTACGAAAAGAAAGGCATATATGAGGTTTGTATTAGCAAGAACAATGAGAAGTTAGAAAGTGAGTCAGAGCCGGTGGAAGCACTGTAAAGACTGAACCAGTTTCCAAAATAAGGCAATATTTGTACAGGGCAACAACAACATGAATGTGTTATTACCCCAAAGCAACCAGCAGAGAAAAACAGGACAAACATAAAAATAATAATATATAATCACTCCCTTTGCATTGGATTTTACAATTCCCTTTCAAAATAAAACAAGGAGGTGAACAATTGTTGAACACAAAGTGACAAATTTGAACTTCACCCACTGTAGAGCTTACAAAAACTGCAGAAGAAAATAAATCTTATCACAGCTCCTTCAAGTAGTTTAAAACTGCAGAGAACGACTACACCCAGAGAAGATTTAAGGTGGATGTATGATGGTAACAATGAAACAAAGACATTACTCTGTTACTGCCTCTTGACAAACAGGCAAACATTTTCACACCAAAGTGAGAACTTAATACTGAGCTCTGAACGCTGTGACGACACAGAGAGGGGGACAGCTTGAAGGCACGACGGTTACTACTGTCAGGAAAACAGTATTTTCTGTGTAATTCTCTGCTATTTCTTACAGTGTACAGAGACGTCTACACTTAATAATACAACAGAGAGTGTGTCAGATGCAGAATATTTCACAGTATAATACTGTGTATAAAGTTATGCTGACTTAAACCAGAGGGGGAAGAGGGGGGTACTGCATTTTTTAAGGCAAATCACTTAAAATTATTTTGAAGTGTAGCAGCAAAAAAAGGAAAAAAAAAGAAAACAATATAAACACTGACATGTATGTTCAATAGCCTAATATCTTAATAACATCTCACTTTTTCTGAACACTTTTTACATATAGGACATTTCTTATTCTATACAGTATGTGGGGAGAACAAGAAAACAGCCACCCCACAAAAACAAATAATCTTTTACATCTGAACAAGAGTATACCCAAGTTATACAGTACTCTTTTAAATAGCTTCCTTCTTTTTTAGTATTAAAATATATACTCATAGATTTATAGATTTCTTAAAAAGTCTCTTTTCTTTCTCTTAATTTGTCCGTGAATAAATCCTCTCCTTTTTGTGTGACAGTTATGTACAGGTGAGAGTTCAAGACGTGATGTGGTGCCATGTTGGGCATGTCAAGGTGCTCTGGGAAGCAGCCACAGAGAAGGCAGCAAGAAGAAGGCAGGGACGTGTGAGAGAGTCTTAGCAATCTTTGGGTGCCTGGATCCTCATCCCACCTACAGCAGAGAAACAGAGATGAGAGAGAGTAAGACATTGATGACTAGAGATTCTCAAAACTGGAAAAACATCAGGTATTTCTTCACTAATTCTTGGGTAGACTGTCAGCTTCAAATATATGTATGTGAAGATGAGAGTCAGGTCATTCTAAGAGCTAACTCACCTTGTGTCTTGCCAAGCTGATGCTCCATCTGGCTCTGTGTTGCTTCCAAGTCCTGGAGCTCTAAAGAGTCTCTCTTACATGAAGAAAAGTTTGTTTTGTCACCACAAGTCCTCTTAGCAGCCTCAAAACAATCCGACTCACTGTCCATGTCAAAACCTTCATGCATGTAGCCTTGGTAAGCCGCCCCTGGCAGGGTCGGATGCACGGCCACTGTCACAGAAGCTGTGGCGGTTACCATTGTAACAGGTCCACCAGCAGAGCCCTGTTGCGTTGGCAGGGAGTTGCTATTGCTATAGCTCGGCCTTTTAGTCCTGTTTGGCTGAGGCCCTCTGCTGTTGTGCCTGGGGCCACTTTGACAAGTCCTCCCAGGGAAGTGGGCTCTGTCGCTGGGTAAGTGTTGGCCAGGGGGTCCCTGGAATCTCTGGGGTCCTTGCTGAGACTCCTGCTTGTTTGCATCCCAGCAAGTAACCTGGGAACCGAGAGGTGACTGCGCGTTGTGTGAGGATTCGTTCATCGGTTCTATCCTTCCACCAGTGCCTGTTGCATTCTCTCTGAATGGCTTCACCACCTAGAACAAAGAAAATGCCATGGTTTACTTTCAGAAGAACACAATAACTCCTGACCAATATGTCTATCTTATCTGTGTGGTTGTGTAGCTCACCGTTAGCTTAGGGAAGCTGGGGTTCTTGCTAGCTTCCAGCAGTATGTGAGATGTTGGTGGTGGAGCACTGGTGTGGGATGCAATGTACGGACTCCTGTCACAGTACTTATACTCCTCCTCCCCGATCCCTGATGTAGTAGTCACCTCTGAGTAATACTCAGAATCCGACGACTCCGACAAAGCCTGCTGACGAGATGACCGTGGATTGTGGTGGCCCGTGTAGTAGCCATGGTGGGTCAAGGGTGGGGGCAGGGGAGGTTCAGGAGAAGGTGTGGGCAGACGGCTGGCGTTGTCAACCGGTGTGATCTCAGCCGGAGGGCCCATCATGGAGAGGAGGACCGGCAGGAGAACCAAGCCGTTCAGCATCCCCAAAACGGTAAGAATGGCCAACACAGCAAAGAAGTACCTGGAGAGATGAGAGACAGGTTAATTGAGTATCATCTTTTCATCAGTTTTTCTTTCAAACAAGACAGGGGGTTGTGTTATAAGTGCTAAGACAGAGATAATAACATTCTTGTAAACTAGCAGCCACTAATTGCTAAAAGAATCTCTCTGTGGTTACACAAAACGCCTGCCTGCATCAGCTAGACTGCACATGCACACATATGCATTAAAAAGTGCATTTGTATCTGCACAAACTCTGCGTTGCACAGAGCTTTAGGGCATTTCATCTTATTTTCTTTCTTGTCTCAAGGTTTTAAGGGATTTGGCAAAAGTTCACACACCTTTGGGGTGCCATTTTTACACAGAGTAGACACCATTTAACTGATCTTTTTTCCCTTTTAGTTTTTACATAACTATTTAAAAAATCAGGGAAAAGAGTGGGGTGATACTTTATATTGACAGGAATACACATGTGCGTGCACTGCTCCAAACACACACATAGTTGGCACATGAGGAAGGGAAGTAGCTCAGGGGAAGAAGTCAGGGAAAGCCCAGTGTTTGTGTATCAAAGGCAGAGGGGGGCAAATCTGATTCCCTACTCAGTCCAACTAAAACATGCTTTGATGCCTCTACAAAACTGTTCTCTCACTCTCTTTTCACCCACACAGTGTGTTTGTGTGTGTGTGGGGTTTTTTTAATTTTATTTTGGTGTGTGTATGTGCGTGCATCTCAGCGGAGCTCCGAGGAGGCCAGGGGGTGGAGGCAGGCCACAAGAAAGAGCTCCGCAAGAAAATTAGAGAGGACTCCACTTAAACACTAACAGAAAGCAGAAAAAGAGAGAGACAGTAAGATGCTAACCACCAGCCAGACTTAAAGAGGTAAAAAAAAAAAAAAAAAGATTGCTGGAATGAAGAAAAAGAGCCAACAAGGACAGGGATAATAGCTGGAAACTCGCTCCTGCCCTCTGGATGGACTCCTATGTTGACAGTTACTACTACTTCATTTGACAAAGGTCACTCTTCAGGAAAAGGTTCATGGCTTGCATGTTGGGTGTGATTTCATAACGTTATTTACACCCATTTCTCCCCCCTACTGTCTCTGACATATTTTCCTTTTCCCTCTTTAACCGCGGTCCTTGTTTTCTTCCTCTATCAGAAGCATAAGGCATGTCAAACTAACCAATTTTGACAAAACACTTCAGGGAGGTATTTCAATTTCTTGCTGTCGGCTCAAACCTGACTGTCTTTAAACCAAATGCAGGATTTCAAATCTTAAATAGGTCATGATTGTTTTTCACACAAAACAGCCCTGCGCTTTGAGCATGATGCATTCAAAATCAACACACAGCTTCTTTACATGAAATAAAAAAGTAAAGAGCGAGAGTGAGATGTCAGCAGGACCTCCAACAGTGTCTCACTGTTAGGAATTCTGTTGTTTATATAAACTGTAATCTTTTCCATTCGTTGTCAGGGCCTGGGGAGCCGTGTGTGTATGTGCGTGTGTGAGAAAGCATGCGTAAGTGTTTACATGTCTGTGCATATGTGCATTTCTCCTTGTGTGTGTGTTGGCTGTTCCTGTGCATGCTACGATAGTGAGTGTGTGTGTGAGAGAGGACTCTGAGCAGAGCTGAATTAGGCTTGCTGTTTATTCAGTGCATTACAAGGCCAGGAGATGTTTACGGCAGTATATTTATGCTACTCCCCAGCTAGCCAGCTCTGGCTTGCCCCATTCACCCGACCACAGCTACAGCTAAACAAGACCTCCAACAGAGATGCTAGTCCCCTCTGTCTCTTTCTCAAGAGGGGGAAAATGCTGTCTGTTATCTTCTCTCAAATCATACTTCTATTTCATTCTCATCTTTTTCTCAATTCTCTACTTATTTACACCTCTTTATCTTTCCGTTCCAACACAAAATCTGTTCATCTGACTTCCATCTACCCACCCACTAGGACCTCATATCCTTACAAATAAGCCACCCTCAGAGTCAGTCTCCTCCTCTTTCTCTTCCCTGCCTCTGTTTTCTGCAGAAATGCTGCTCTTTTTAAGTCATGGAGGCCTGTTGCAGTCTGTGAGCTCAAGGTTGTGGTTTCGGGTTTGGGCCCGGACCACATTGGGTTGAAAAACATCGAGCCATTCGCCTTCTTTTCCACCCTGACCATGAAACAGTGGTACAAAACACACACATACACACACACAAGTACGCACATTTTACATGCACATCAGCTCGCACACATGAAAAGGGGAGTGATGTCTGTTGGTGGGCTTTAGACCATCTGACAGGCTGACCAGTTCAAATTTAGCTCTGCTTTTTATTACGGCACCCAACATGGAGGGAGAGAATGCCAAACGGATGATAGGAATTTTTACAGATTCCCTTGTGTATGTGTGAATGCGTTGGTGTGTGTGAATGTGTGTGTGAGAGAGACACATCACCCAGTGGGTAGCAGAACACTTCCATGTTTACGAGCAGCTGCTACACACCCTTGATGTTTTCCCCATTTGTTGTGCTCTGAGGTTGAGGAGACGTGTTTGTGTGTGTGTGTGTGTGTGTGTGTGTGTGTGTGTGTGTGTGTGTGTGTGCGTGTGTGCGTGTGTGCGTGTGTATGTGTTGAGAGTGAGAGAGTGACAGAACCAGGTGCATATTTGTCTTATAGTGTGTGTGGGTGTGCGTACGCATAAATAGGGGTGCATCCCTGACCTCCCACAAAGTCTTCCTCCCGTCCTCAAGTGAGACTAGACAACTGGCTTCACACATGCACACAAACAGACACTTAATGCTACTTAGTCATAAAGTAACAAATGGGCTTTCTATGCTGTGAGTGAGGGATGTCACTCTTCAAACGTACTAACACACACAGCGACTCACCTCATGATGAAGTCAAACTCGGAGCCTGCCAGCATGAGAACGCCTAGCAAAGTAGAAATCGCTCCGTCAACCACCGGGGCAAACATGTGCTCCAGAGCCACTGCCGAGCGCTTGTTTCTGTTGCCAATCGCTGTCAGGAAACCCTGCAGCAGGAGAGGGGAAAGAAGGGGGGGATAAGTTGGAAATCTTGCCGATCACACAAAACTTGTGCTTGTGGCGAGGCTTGGCACGCATCACAATTCCTGCATTTGGTTTTGTAGCGGATCAGTGCACCACACAAGCTTCCTAGTAAACCTTTAATCGCACTTCTTTCACCTTTATCGCTTTCTATTTCAGCAATGATATGCCCCCAGGAATGATATGCAACAGTTTTTAAACAACAAAACACAGCTTATTACTTTTTTTATTAAATGCCAATTACAAATCCTTTCAGCAATAAAATTACATTTGCCCAATGATCAAAAATATTATTCCCACTTGAAAGTAACCCTTTTCTTTTGTAGGCAAACACACATAAAACTAGTGATACACTTACAAAGTATTTAACAGTCGGACCATCGTATCAGGTTTCAAGTTAAGTAGGTGTTTAATATTAGGAGCTCAGCCTCCCTAACAGTTAATCCATGTGTGTGTGTGTGCTGAGTGTAGACTTACCAGTGCGATGTGGACGGTGAACTCCACTCCAATGCCCACAGAGGCGATCAGGATGACCACAGGGATGGCGCTCAGCTTGATGCCGATAAGACCCATGATGCCGAATAGCTCTACAGTCATCATGGCCAAGATAAAGACCTGAGGAGGAAAATGGGGAGAAGTTGTCAAAAACGGAAGCCTTTTTATCTGCTAATGCTTGAGATAGAAGTTAGGAGTAAAACAGAACCGTGTGCACATGTAATGTGAACATGTGTTTCCTTGGCGACTGAGTCCTTTCCCAATCTTTGACCCTGTGCACCACATGGCTTCAAGTTACCCACCCTGAGGCTTATACCTTCCTCTCCTACCTTCTCTTTCTCCTCTTCCCTCTACAAGGAGGTGGAAATGATTGACACTTGGCTGATACTGCATGGTGCGTTCACTACCATAAAGCCACAGTATTATACATGTGTCTCCATTTTTGGAGAACAAAGTCCTCTTATTTTTAACTAGATAGCAAGCCTGTGCGCTTATTTTATTGTTTCCGATATTTAAATGCAACATCTTACTAATGCAGAGTTCCTGTACTGCAAACCGCAATACAAACAGCAGCAGCAAGTCTTAAAAAACAAGGAGAGGGAAAGGTTTCCCGGCCAAAGAGAGCTTTTGATCTCAGCGGGGGCTCTGAGCTGGGGCATGGTTAAATTGGAAATGATAAAAGCCGTTTTACTGCTCGACCACATACGGGCCGGGTGAAATCTTCAGAGGCGGCCTGATGCTTGGAAACCGTACATGCATGTACCCTGGCTCTTTCTCGCTCTCTCTGTCCGAGGAGATTGTGTTGTGTTGCTGTCTCAATCAGTGCTGCTTAAATTAAACACATTCCAACTGAAACTGGCACTGTTGTTACGCTACACTGCAGCACCCCCACCCTACCAACATTCAGAGAGATGTGGATTTGTGTGTATGTGTGTGAGTTTCGGGGGCCCTGAAGGAGCACTGGTCCCACCAGCTTGTGTGTGAAATCTTTTCCAACCAGTGAACTGCCGCTTTCTCTCTCTTTTTCTCAGTCTCTTACACACACACACGCATGCACGCACACACATATCCCTGATGGATGGGTTGAGCAGGCCAAGGTCGCAACTGGGCAGATCCGTCCTGTCCCCAAGTCTCTCCCTCTCCCCCTGACAAAAGCAGCGAGGGAGTTGGAGGTAAAGGCTTCAGGAGGGCAAAGCCTTTCTTGCTCCTTTGCATTTCCTTTTCTAAGGCCGGCCCAGCCTGCATTAGAATGACAAAGGTCCTCGTGTGTGTGTGTGTGTGTATATGTGTGTGTGTGTGCGTGTGCGCACTGGCCCTCCACAGAGAAAAAGGGGCCCCCTAGACAGTGTTATTGAGCTGTGCTGAGGAGGGTGAGAAGAAAGTGAGAGGAAGAAGAGAAAGAGGAAAGGGCTAATGATGTTGTTGAGGTAGCTTGTGGTGGAAATTGTTCAACAGAAACAGGCAGAGGAGCTAGAGGAAGACCAACAGGAAGGATGAGGAAGAGGATGACATGGTAATTGTTTACTTACAATGATGCCAGCAGTCCAGGGATTGAGCAGCAGAATCGCACAGACCAGGAAAGTGCAGGCCAGAACCACGCTGATGGCCAGCAGGAACCAGTGTCTGAGGCCGATGTACTGCTCCCAGAACAGGAAGGGGTATCCGTTGGGGTAGTTAAACACACCCTTGCGGCTGAACTCATCGCAGACAGACCGCACGCTCTCGATGGCCTCAACAAAGTCGCTGGCCTGGCGGAGGCCGTTCAGGTAGAAGGGGAACTGGGCGAACTCCAGTGGCTCTGCTGCTGGGACTGTAGGAGAGGAGGAGACATAAAGGTTAATTCTGATGTCTGTTTGAGCCATGTGGATTATTCTTTGGCTAAAAATGATACTTACTGCGCAGATTTTCCCCTGTAGTATCATACTTGTCGTGAATCCACTCTCTAGGATGTGGGTAGAAGTTGGCCTGAGAGGCAGCGTAGCCTAAGGGATCATTACTGACCCAGACTGTCAGGTAAATATAAAACACCTCCGGGGGGATCAAACCCTCTGCATCCACTAGGCGACGGGAAGTCAGCTATGGACAAACAATCCAAGAGTTAACTTACTGTATTGAGTTTTGTCAGAGTACACTGTAAAAAGGACAGCTGGTGATTCAGTAGTCTGAAATGCCACACACATTGTCAAAGGACTGACAGGCGGATTCTGTTTAAAAGTGTTTGTGGACATACCTGGCTGTAGTTGAAAGGCTCTTTCTTGGAGCCAGTCTGGATGAGGAGCTTGTACGCCAGAGCTCCGTCCTCTGTGCCGTTACGATAGCTGTCAGCTGTAATCCTGCCTGCCTGCCAGTCAGCATCAAATGCAGCCTGAAGACCTGCGTGAGGTTAAACACAGAGAGAAAAAGATTTATTTTGGTTGTCATTTATAGATATTATGTTTCCTTTGTCATAAACTTATTGGGGCTTTCCACTGGGCACTGATGTTGAAAATGGAAAAACTTTTCTTCCATCTATTTTCTTTTTTGTTGCAGCTGACTCTGATTGACCTGTTAGCTATCACTTCCTCTTGAATGCACCTCTGACATGACATAGCCTGGGGCGCACACACATGCAAAGATGCAAAGATAACCTCTGACCCCAACCTGTCTCATACACCACCCCTGAGCCCAGGTGGAAAGGGGGAATGAACTCTTGTTCACCCTTTGCACATTCTCCCCCCCTGCTCACACATCCCCCCCATTTTTCCTGTTCTCACACCTGAAAAAACCTGCTGCGCACTCTATTTGATTCTGACATCATCATCAGAAACCCTTAGGGGATACAGAGGGTTACTTATTACCTGACTCACTCAAAAAAATAACACAACTGAGACAGATTTCTTACCCCGGAGCCAGTCCTGGAAGTAGTGCAGCCACATCCGGGGCAGTTTTCCGTCGCTTTCTCTAACCACGTATTTCACAGAGTTGAAGGCGTTGTGCAGCTGGATCAGCAGCCTCTGTGACCTCGCATAATCAAACTTATCCATGGTCACCAGATACATGTTGTAGAAGGAGAAATACTTGAACTGGGCGTCGATGAAATCATACTCCTTGGTGTCACGTGGCACTATGTCTGTTAGGTAGAGGCCGTCGTGAACCATGGTGGTGCCGTACAGGCTGAGGCCCAGGAGGCCGAGGAAGAAAATCACCACAATGGCTTTGCTTTTGGGCTTGAGTAGCAGAGGGGCATATTTCTCCCTGGCAAAGGTGGACAGGTTCCAGTGCAGGAAAGGGAGTGGGACGCACTTCTTTCCCGATTTGGAGTCTTCTACCTGGGCTAGGAGGTCCCGTGTGGAGCTGGAGGTTGGGGTGAAGAGCTGAGAGCCATAAGGGTCAGGCACAGAGGTGGTGGTGGGGGTAGGTGTGAGGGCTAAAGGAAGGAAATAAAAGCAGAAATGTCTTTGAGTGTTATGTAGTTATTTTCGACTGGTTCACAACAAACACAAGTTACATCAAGCAATTAATTTGCTGAGCTCGGCAACAAGTCAAGGTCTAAACAAATCCAGCTTAAAGTCTTCAGCAGGGATTTTAAGAGAACACAATGTACAAAATAAGATAATTAGACTGATTTCTACCTTGAGGCTGTGAAGTAGGGCAGAGGATGATGGAAGTCGGGCTTGTGGATATCTGTGACGTAGGTGGCAGGATGGTGACGATATGCTGCCCTGCTGCATCACACTGCGTGAACGCCTGCACTGTAGTTGTGATCTGAGTGCTGGTGGTGATTGTCGAGCCTCCCGTGTATTGGTGCGTATGCGCTGTGGTCGTTGTGGGCGTGTGCGGCTGCTCTCCGCCGTCTGACATCTCGTGAGGAGAGAGCTGGATGACGCGGTCAGCACATGGGCTGTACAGGCAGCAGAGGACGTCCAAACGCTTGTCCTCGCGCCGGTGGAGGTCCAGACTGAGGATGGCGGGGAAGATGAGCAGCACCATGGCGAAGTTAAACACGACCACAATGGCCGCCTGGGGAAAAAAAAATACAGAGAGAGAAGCAATGTGAGAAAAAACAGGGAACATTATGTGAAATTACAGACGCTGTATTCCAGCTGGGGAGAGTCAGGGCTACTTTTTTTTTTGCCTCTGAGACCACAGCCCAGAAAGCAGAGAAAGCCTTACTCTAAATCACCAGCCAGGAATAGTGTGCGAGCCAGCGAGGGAGAGAGAGAAGAAAAGAACGCCAAATAAAAGAACTACAAGAAAGACTGGGAGAAAAAAAAGGAGGGAGGATATATATGTTGCGAGTCTGAGCAAAACCATCACCCTTCACTCACCCCATTCCCTGAAGCTGACATTCTAACTGGCTGTGGTTTCCACTCTGTGTATGTCTGCGTGTGTGTATTTGTGTGTGTGCTTGTGCATTTCAGACCACCCACAGTTAGTCACAGATCAGAGCAAACCGCCTTGACGGGCCAGTGATATACTGATCCACTCCTCCCTCTCTCTCTCTCTCTCTCCCTCTCTCTCTCTCTCTCTCTTTTTGTCTGTTTATCACTCTCTTTGCTCTGATTATTCCACATTACACACATGCACACACACAGTTATGCACATGTACAGACACAGAGACACGCACATATGAAGAAAAGTTGGCCTTATAGGTGCAGCAGTAATAAAACTAGCAACAAAGGCTTCCCTCGCTCTGAATATGTGTCACCTCTCTTAAGTTATCTCTTTCATTTTCAAAGGAGCCCCAGGCCTCTTGGTGAGCGATTGTTTGCATGTGTTTATGTCTGTGCGCATACGGATGAGAGAGAGTGTGTGTGTGTGTGTGTGTGAGTAGAAAAACATACCTGCAAAGAGAAAGCTCGCAATGCAGGAATGGGTACGAGAGCAGCCATGAAGAATGCAATCATGTTGTTGATGGAAGTCAGAGCCACGCTGGTGCCTGAGCGACGCAAACAGTCTCCTGTTCGATCCTGAAAAATCAAGAGGGAAAGAGTTTAAAGGAGAGTGGGGGAAGGCGAAAAGAGGACATGAAAGGAAAAGAGAGGGAGTATCTTAAAGGTACCTTAAAGGGGATGTTACTCGCAGCTTCAGTGAAGGAATGAGCCAACAGAAACATGTCATCCACACCGATTCCAAGAGCCAGGAAGGGGAGCACCTGATGGGAAAGAGTCAGAATGAACATTTAAAGAGTGAGCTGGGATTAAAATAATTGAGCCTTTAAGTCACAGAAATGTAAAGTTTTCTGTAAAGTGTTGTACCTGTGTGGTTGCAGCATTGAAGGAAAGTCCAAGCAGGGAGCAGAGACCGAGTCCTGCAGCCACCGAGAGAGCCACTAACAGCACCCCGGCCAGACCCACAGCCCCCTGAGACTTGGCACAATCCCACCTTAGCATGGTCACACAGGCGTAGGCCAGCTAGAGAGGAGACATCCACGTTTAGTATTTATACAGTCAAATATTGTACTAGGCATATGTTTTTTACTAGAATCTACTGTTTACTCACCATAAGCAGGTATCCTCCGGCCACCCTGATGACGCTGACATCAGAGAAGGATTTCATGATGTCATTGAGAGTGGTGGTGGAGAAAGCATGGATAGACTGGCTGGAGTTATCAGGGATACTCTGGTGGACCACCTGCAGGATGAACATGTGTTAATAATCTAGCTTAATACTTCAAACTGCAGAAATTGTTTTAATTATCATGGAAAAGGTAATATACACCAACATATATATGCTCCAGTATATTTACTGCATTATAAAACCTATAAAATAGATGCTAGTGAGTAAAAAAAGCTGCATTTTTCATTCAAATGAACACACAGTCTCTCCAACAACCCTGCATTTCAGGCCCACTGACAGAAAAAAAACACACTGTCCCTTTGAAATGTGCATGTGTGTGAAAGTGAGTAAGGATGTGTGTGTGTGTGTGTTTCCACATGTGATAGCATGTGTGTGAGTGCGTGTGTATGTATGACAACTGAGGAGTAATGAGCACAGATGCCAGAGGTTGTGGGGTCAAAGGTCAAAGGGATGGGATCACATGGCCGGAGAGACGGCTCCCTCCCCTCCGTGCCATGAACCGACCGACCAACTCAACAAAGCTGTTTACCGGTCCACATTTAGTCATCATACTGAATCTCATAAAGTTCTGTTTTTGTTCTGCTATAGCAAGAGCAAATGTGGTGTGTTTCTGTCAGGTAATGTTTCAGTTTGTTCCCCCTCCTCCTGCACACACATGTCCCCTCCCTCCTCCTCCCCCTCCCTCCTTACCCTCAGCGTAGTGGGTGTCAGCTATCACAGCAACAGCTTGTTCCTATAACTAGGGCTCTGACAGAGAGGGATGGTTGGCCTACCACACACACACACACACACACACAGACACACACACAGACAGCCACACACAAACACAAGGATGCATACACACACCTACTGCCCTGGTGTGCCCTGTGATTCGCTTTACAAGGGGAGCTGAAGACTGATGGAATTCAGACATAGCAGAAAGAGTCCCATGCAGTGTGTGTGAGTGTGTGTTTGCGTGCACATGTGTGTAACCAAAGAAAAACAAGACCACAGTGGGGCAAGGAAATGCCTCCTCAACTTCCTCCATTTTTCTTGGTTGCCCAATTAAAAACAAGTTATTTCCCCAGCTTTGTGAATGCATATGTCCCATTTTTGAGGATTCAAATATGCATAAAATGTGTGTGTCCTCACCTCCACAAACTTCCTCTGCCAGGACTCAAGGATGGCGGTGGCTTTTTCCTCATTCCAGTTGATGTCGTGGATCTCATAGTCGTCTTTAAAGTGCTCGTACAGCTGCTTAGGACTCATCAACAGGAACATGGTTTGGAGAGCCTCCGCACTACAAAGCACATAAACACAAGCTTAGGACACTTCCGTAATGTCCGGCGAACATGGTTTATTGTGTGTTGAGCTAAGTTACGACCTCCATCTCACAACTAGCACATTAAAAATCATCCAGTCAGACTGTTTGGCTACAGGAACAGGAATTCTGTGAATGGATAAAGGCAGGTGTCGTTTCTTCTGGGATCCGTCTGCCTGCCTGCCTGTCTGCCTGCCTGTCTGTCTGTCTGTCTGTCTGTCTGTCTGTCTGTCTGTCTGTCTGTCTGCCTGTCTGTCTGCCTGCCTGCCTGCCAGTGTAAACAACTAAAAGCAGGTGTTATCTAGTCAGCTTGTCTGCCGTCCTCTTGTCTGTGATCCCAAATGTCTTCAGGTTCTCTTGGCAGAGTCACAGCGAGCAGCAGTGCCGAGCAAATTGTGAAAGAAATGATCATAAATCACATCTGAGAGTGAGTGTGCCTTGTGCAGGTGGGACTGGATTCCTCTTTCATTCATGGGTGAATCTCTGTGAGTAATGATGTAAGATCTGACCCAATGCTGTCATTCTATGTCTATTGGCTCTTAGATTAAGTTAAATCGATGGGAAAGTTCAAAGCTCAGCAGAAAGAGTTTGTGAATTTAATTTTTTCCCTTCTTCTATTTCTTCTTCTTCTTTGGTCTCAAGCACAACAAATGTGTAACTCAGTGGGGGGGCTTTATGGGTCTGTCATTCATCTGTAATTGGCCTATCCTAGACCAGGGTCACGCAGGAAACCGATCCCTCTCTGTACGAGGCATTCCTTTCATGCGTGTTAGGTTATTAGGGGTTACACAGATCCTACACTCACACAGGCTTATGTACAGACTGGAAGTGTTCATACACCCATCCTGTACTATAATATACCCCTAACACTGTTTGTATGAACACACATTTTCAACCCTGTATGAACACACACCTCAGCAGAGCATCCTGGCTGCTCTTGACCCGCCCTCCCAGGATCAGCTCCTCCTGCCAGTGCATGAACTTCCGGCTGAAACCATGGCAACCACCCTGGAGACGCCCAGCAATGTCAGGGCTCTGAATTGACAAGAAGCACAGGAACAGATACGGGGAAAATGAGTCAGCGATTCCTTATATTTCTCTGCATTGCTGCCACCTCTCTTCAAGTTATTACGTTTATAATGAGTGAAATGTGAGGTCTTACCTCTCCTTGTTCCTTGTTGGGAGCACTAAGAGGACAGTCAGGGTCTGAGGGATCAAGACATGGCCTGTTCATGTACGCATGTCCCACCTATGGAATTAAACAGTGTCACATAAGTATGGAAAGTATGCAACTTGTGGTTTACAGTGTCTTTCAGTAAATCTGTCAGCATGTACAGTATTTGTGTCTCACCTGCGCTTTGTCTAACATCTCCTTAAATCCCTCCAGTGAAGTGAACTGACTCAGCTCCTCCATCAGCTTGACTGGATCTAGGTTCATCCACTGGATATCTGGCATACCCCTGCAGAGCAGAAACACACTTACAATAAGCATAATGCAAAACCAATCGAACAATAACCTGGAGAAGAAACTGTAAAATAACTTTTATCACTTTGTGCCCACAGGTTTACATTCCTGCTCATGCTTACAAGGAGAAGAGAAACTATGATTCCTTTAGTTCAGTTTACTTCTCTCTCTCTTTCTCTTGTGCTGGGCTACGCAGGAGGCTAGCTGCAGATACAGGATAAAATAGCGTTTATTATCCTGTTTCACGCTGCCACAATGCTCGGGGAAAAGGCATGGTGGCTGCCTGCTCACTTCCATTCCTAAATGTCCTGCACTGAGTCATAACGATTACCTCTTCCTCCCAAACATCTTGATAAGGAGGGAGGGAAGTGGGAGGATCGGGAGGAAGAAAGGTGAGTTGGAGAGTAGAAGCAGTGGAGGAACTTTGACACCATTTTTTTGGCACTGTACTTAAAATGAGATAAATCCTAAACTTACTCAACATTCAGGTCCATAACTCCTTCTGAACAA
This sequence comes from Notolabrus celidotus, assembly GCF_009762535.1. Taxonomy (NCBI): domain Eukaryota; kingdom Metazoa; phylum Chordata; class Actinopteri; order Labriformes; family Labridae; genus Notolabrus; species Notolabrus celidotus. The sequence goes on along the minus strand of NC_048286.1, from coordinate 17,947,077 downwards.
CTAAGATGAACTATTTTCTCTTTTATATTTTTACTGTAAGTTTTATAGTCAATCTATGGCTACATGTTCCACTTGAAGGATTAGCTTTCTTTTACCTTCAAAAATCAACTAATCCAGTCAACCGTTCTGAATGTCTACTTCCTAAACACAGAAGGGCAGGAAAGCAAAATGACATGCTACATTACTAGCATGATTTGGAGATCCTGTGCAAGATGGACATTCAAGACTGACATTTTTTTTGTAGCGAAGCAAAGTTAAAAAGATGACGGTCAGAAAGAAAAGGAAATAAAAGAATCCCAATCTCCCTCCAGTGGATCATGAGAGTGCTCCTCTCCTATTCCCACATGCCAGGCTCTCTTTTGCTGCAGCTCGCAAAGACACACTCCTTTATCAGACACTTTTTGCTTGAGTGAACCGGGCCTTGGCCCTTTTGTTTTTTCATAGATTGCTGCTCTTTGTTCTCCCAAGTTTTTCTCTCACTCACTCACTCTTCTTCACTCTTTTCCCCAGTTTGCCTCTCTCTCTTTCTCACTTTTTTTTTTTTTTTAATTTAAAACTAGAGCCGAAGTGAAGCGGAAGCTGACTCTGGGTACATAGGCCTCAGTGACCGCCACAAGTTCCCCTCTTCCCCACATGAGAAAAAAAAACAAGTTTAAAACGGCATTTGATAAACAACAACAGATGCTGAACACTTTGTGCAATTTACAGGAATCCTTGGAAGACGTGTGAATCATCAAAGACCCCCTTTTCCCTCCCTCACTGTCGCTCTGCTTTCACATAAGCCAACTGGGAGATGCTAAAGATGGGAAACTTGTGTTTGTTTCTGTGTGTGCTGGCTTGTCATGCAACATACAGCTGTCAGCTCTCGACAAGAATATAAACAAATAAGTCGTCTGCAAAGAAACATCTGCCATGAGCTAAACTATCTTTTATAAACCGAGGGCTCAATTGAAATATCACCTCTGACGCTAAAAAAAACTCTCTTTCAGTGACTCAATTTCTCAAGAGAACTTTGTCCTGAAAAAAAAGGAGGTAAAAAAAACCCTGAATCTGCAAATGCCCAAATACGCCCAGACTCCACTGTTAACCGTCTTGTAGCCTCTCTCAGTCTTTCTCGGGGGACTTGAGGCTTGAATACTGCCCATTTTATTTGTTGGACAACTTGGAAGCTGGGAGCCCGGGGCATTACCATGAGAATGCCGAGTGTTAGCCGTGAGCTGACAAAGCCGGCCCCCCTCCCTCCCTCCTCCGGGGCCCCTGCACTGATGGACACTCACTCGTAAACTGAAAGAATGCTTACCATTGTCTGACCCAAAGGGCTCCCCTGCCACCACCACCACCAACTCCACCGCCGCCGCCTCCCTGTCCTCCGTTCTACCAACCCACCACCCAGTTTTCTCCAGCAGCCATGTCCCCTCTCTCTCTCTGTCTCCATCCCTCCCTCCTCCAGTCCCTCTCTGGGCCCTAAACGAACTCTATTACCAACCACCGCTGTCAGTTACAGCACCCACTGACAGACTTCTCAAAGCCCAACTGTATGTCTCCATCGAGCGTGTGTAAAAAAGTCACAGACCCTTACAAAAGCTAAAGTCAGCAACGCAGGTTAGATGGAAGCACTGACAGCACAGTGAGAGGTGAGAATTTCTTGAATGTTTTAAAAAGACCCAAAAATGCAAGCTGGTCAAATATTCCAAGACTTACGGTAAATAGGCAGAGCCTCCTTGAAGTTTGGCTCCTTCCCAAAAACAGTCCATTGGTGTGATTATCATACAGGGGAATAACTTGTCAATCATCTGGGGTCAGAAAACAGAAAAGAAGAACGATCAGACATCACAATTCAAAAACATGATGAATATTGAGAGTAAGTGTTTGATTTATTATGAACCTACCCTTTCAATCATGACATTTTCTATAATAGGAACTCCTGATTTATAGCATATTTTGTTAAGATCCCAGGACCTACAAAAGAGAAAGAAAATGTAGTTAAAAACTTCACATAAGTCTCCAATGCTTTTTCACACAACTGGCCAGCGCTCCACTTACTTTCCAAACAGCGACACCTGGACTTTGCTGGCGGATAGGGCGGCCTCCATGTGAACCAGCAAAGCCTCCTGGGTAAGAATATTGGTGCCCTCTTCTTTGGGGGTCTGGATGAGCATCTGTGAGGTAAATACTGACTCTTCTCCCTGCTTCTCCCGGGTGTAACGAAGCTCTGTGCTTACCCGACTGCCAGCTAGAAAAGAATGAAAAGATTACAAATTAGTACTGTATTCTTCAGATAGATAGATAGATAGATAGATAGATAGATAGATAGATAGATAGATAGATAGATAGATAGATAGATAGATAGATATATATTTCACATTAGCACATTATTTTCTTCGCTTTTCTACACACACACACGCTTGGATCATATAACAAAGTGGGCTGTGTGTATATATATGTGCACACACTTACACAAGAACACACACACATATATCGACCAACGCCCTTGGCCCTCGCCAGTGTTGGTTTTGAAGGAACTTCACACAAGCCAGCGTCTGGCCAAGTGAAATGAGTAATACAGCTTCTCATTGGCTCCTTCTGCAGAGCAGATGTGCCCTGTTAGTTGGGAAAACCAGGCCTCTGATGCCCCCTCAAAAACCCCTCTGCCACTCAGTTAAAGGCAACAGATATCGATAAAGATATTTTGAATTGAGAAGTTGTAGAGTTGCATTTTTGATCTCATTCTTTAAGTTTTCCAGCTTAGAACTTTGGGGGAGGAGAAAGACATCAAAAGCCTTGGAGCTTAAAGGAGATAAGGAGATCAAAAAGGTAAATAGATTGATAGAGAGATAAATATGAACGAACATAAAAGAGATAGAAAGAGCATGAAAAAAAGGAGAGAGAGAGAGAGAGAGAGAGAGAGCTGTGTTATGCTGTGCGGTAGACTCCAGCCCCCTAATTACAGGAGGTTGCCCTGAAAAGGGTTTGCCAGCCGGGGGGATCTGTGCCTGTGCCAAGTGGACATGAAACATGCCGCGCTGGATCACAGAGGGCCCGTCTGCCCCTCTTGCTGTCCCACTACATGACAACCCCAGAGAGGGAGAGAGAGGCAGAGAGGGGAGGGAAGAAAGGGGGGAGGTGGGGGAAGTTTGGAATCTCCTTCTTAATTTCAACTCCCGTCACTCTTTTTTTCATCACTTTCACTTTGCTGAATATATTCTCTCATTTTATTAATAACCACTACAGCTTCAGCTCCTGTCTTTCTCTTTCTCTGTCCATCTCCCTTTTTCTCTTTTTCTTTCTGTCTCTCCTCTTTCCCCCTCACTCTGTGCACCTCCCCCCAAGCCCAGAGCAGGCTCCTATAATTGATGGGGAGAAAAGAAAAAACAAACTATTCAGCCCTACACCGCGAAAAGTGTGAGATCAGGTTAGGACCGAGGGCCTTGGAGACACGGTCCAATATTTCGAGGCTTTGCTTTCAAGGCTTTAATTACTGATGCAGAGGCTTCAGAATATAAGGTCACCTTGTTTATTTTCAGTCATGGGTGTCTTTTTTTAAGTGTCTGGTTCAGTTCTGTTAACGGGACATGCTCTTGTTGGATAGTCTTTGCACATCTGGTCGTACAAATCTATCAGAATAATGTGGAATCATTTCTTCAAGACTTTTTGAAACTATTCTTCCAGATTATTTGATTGTCAGTGACTTTTACTGAATCATTTTCAAACTGTCAAATCAGATGTAGAGAGCATTCACCGGTACAGAAAATTTGGTCTGGTGTAGAAAGGGTTCTTAGAGGCGACTTTTCCTCGACTCCACTCAATTTCCTCCCAACACAGACTTCCAATCAAAAAAAGGGCTACTACAAAATGAAACCTTTTCCGTCCGCGGACCTCTTTGACATCTGTTAAACCTTTTTTGACATTTCGTATGTTAACCTCTACAGCGTGGGGTTTTGATCCCAACAGGAACTGGGTGGCTCGGAGAGACTCTGGCTCTGTAATTACAGGCCTCCTGAAGTAAATTATAGCTATTTGTGTCTCGTTCCTCCCATCTGGACCACCCAGGCAGCCAGTCCTCTCTCTTCTCTCTCTTTCTCGCCTTCTCTCCTCAACCCTTGGTCCGGCCCCAACCACCCAACTCAGAGCTCCGCAGCCACTCCGCCAAGCTCAGCTCTGCTCAGTCCACCACTCAGGAACCGCATCTTTTCTTTTCTTATCTCTTTCTTCCTATCTGCTGGTCTCTCCTCTCTTCTTCCTCCCTCGTCTTTCTCCTTTTCTTTCTCTTTCTCACTCTTTTCACTCCCCCCTCTACCCCCTCCCTGCACTCAGCCTGCGGTCCACACAGCCTTAAAGAGACAGTTCCCGGAAATTTTCCCACCCTGGGAAGAAAGCGCCTTTGAGTGTGGAAGTCGGGGTTTCGACACAACCAGCGGCTGGTTGTTTTATTACATGAGCAATTTTACAGCATGAAATATTAATCTGTGTTTGGCAACATGATCAAAAATAAGAAGATATGATCACAAATGATCACATCTCCTTTAATTACATCAACAGTTCTGTCAGTGATGTTTTGAGAAACATCTTACAGATTTTCGCACTCATCTCAACTTTTTTGGATGCAACATGTGAGTTCATTTACAAGCTTCAGCACTTAAGTGACTTTCACAACAGTTACAAAGTTGAGCAAGTGAAAAGCAAATGAAAAATGTCAAAGCAAGCGCAGACATGGTTTCATGTCTGTGGGTGCACAAATATAACATTTGTATGAATATGTGCGCACATGTGTCTCTGAGTGTGTGCGTGTGTGAATGGATGGGTGTGTGCAACGGTGCAAACACTGGACCCTGTCTCTACAAACCTCACTCATTTCCTCTCCACCTGACCCTTCCTTTCCAAAAAAGACGAACACCCAGAATCCCCTTACTCGGTGAAAAATGTGCGGCTTCTCACATCTGGCCTCTGGGACAGAGGCGAGGCCACCTTTAAAGTGCTGCGTTTCAAATGTATTCTATTCTTTTCTATTCTGTCTTCATGGCTTACAGGCCTAGTCCCGGTTCCAGGCCATGCTAGGTCAGACCAGGCCACCTTCAAAGTTCAGTGTGGTAGATTAGCTGGATTAGGGGGCCTCTGAAAGGCCCCATGCTGCCGCGGAGGAAGACCCAAGACGAAGAGGGCTGGAAGTGACATGCATGCTCTTACCTGCTATTCGTAAGGCAATAAAGCTACCTTTTCCTGTTTTGAATGGCTACACAGAACATCTACACCGCCTTTCAGAAGAAGATAGACTTTGGGTAAAGTTTGGATCAATACAGTGTAATTAGTGTATAAAAAAAAGATAAAAGCCATCCCTTGGCTGCCATCTTCTATCCATCATTTACTTTTTCTCTTTCACTGTTTCCTTAAACACAAGTCCTTTATTTCTTTGGTTTACAGCAAAAGACATGAAAAATCCTTTCTCTTTGCTTGGCACTCAGCTTCACAAAAACCTCCTTGCTCCTTTTGTCACCTCTGGACCCACCAGAATCAGGACTGTGCCCTGCTTTTGGTCCTCCTCAGCCCGGCCCTGCCCTATGGCGTTCCCGAGCCAGGGCACAGCCTACAGCACGCTGCCCCCAGCAGATGGGCCGGTCCTCTATACAATCCTTCAGTACAGACTGAATGCAAACCCTTTTTGTCATTCAACCCTTCTATTTCTTTCAGATGTTTCCCAACAAACAGCAGAATAAAATAAAGAGGGTACTTTTTTTTCTTTTAACAACAAAAGCAAATGGACCAAAACTTTCCCAGCCTGTAAAACAATGGCGGAGTCGGCTGTGGGAGGGTGAGGCCGGGGGCAAGAAAGAGAAGCTGGCACTTTGGTATCTTACCTATAGAAATACAGTGTGTGTGTGTGTGTGTGTGTGTGTGTGTGTGTGTTTTTTCTCTGCTCGCACGCTGTATCTGTTCATTAATCGTCAAAGACAGCTGAATTATTTTAGGAGAGAGTCCTAATTTATGTGTGAAAATGAGAGGACAAAATTGATCAGTTACAAAGTCTGAACGCTGCTGCTTCCATCATCTTGAATTAAAAAACAACCAAGCTAAGATCACACCTTAAAACAGTATAAAAACATCCAAAACAACATGAAAAATCAGTTTCACTTACATTCTATTCAGATGTGCCAGTGGTGTTAGCCACCACACATAAATTTCCACCAGGGTTGGCATTTAGGCACTTTCTATTTCCATATGTATAGGCTTGCCTCTGCTAATTATGCTAATCATGGGCAGAGTTGGCCACTGTGAAAAATAGTCACATTAGACACTCCACTGACCGCTAATACTGCTTAATGTGTGGTTGAAACATACATTCATCCCTCCCTGAAAGGCAAAATTTTTCCACGTTGCTGGTCTCATTCAGAACAGAAATGAATTTATTGAGCCCAAGAACCATTTTCTTTTTTTTTCCTCCCAAGTACCAAGAAAATGTTCAGCCTCTCTCCATCTCCCTCACCCTTCACTTTTTATACTTTCACGCTGTAAAGACAGAGGTAAATGGTGCAAACTCTAAGGTGACTGGTGCCGCTTTATTTGGCTCTAACCAAAGACAAAGGTTGCTCTTCAGCAAGGGAAGAAAGGGTGCTTCACTATATTGATTGAGTTTTCATTATCCTGTTTTCAGTGGCACTGCAGTCTCTTTCAGGGTTGCATTCAGTGTTGCAAAGAGTGACAGTCCTGTGCTCTTTTTATAAAAACTTTGGCACAAAAAGTATGTTTTTTTCTGTTCTCAATAAATTTTACTAAATATCAAGTCAACACAAAAAAAACATATTTAAAATTGCAAACTAAAAACACAGATATGCAGCCATCAGTGTGTTTCATGTATCTGGGAAGCAAAAGCCATGTGTCTGTCATATGCACATGTATCCATAGCTGCTCAACCTGTGTTTATTTGTTGGGGGGTGGTCTGAAGAGTGTGTGTGTGTGTGTTGAGGGGGATGCTGAAAAAGGGGATGGAATGAAGGAGACTTGGATTGAAGGATGGCGGGAAGGAGGGGTGAAATAAACATTTAGAAGTGACCCAGGTTGACTCTGGTCTTGTTTGTTCTCTCTACCAGTGAGGTCCTGGGCCCTGAGCGCTGGGAGTTTATTTATCTAGCTGGGGCACCACCGCGCACTATTCACCTCCAATAATGCCTCATAGAGCTCTCTTTCTCTGTCTGAACTGGGCCGCTGTGTGCGCTCTGATGAATTATAGCATTTACCTGCTGTGCCGCTCTGAGGTTTGTTTAGAGAAACGGCTCCAAACACCTGAATGCCCACGTGTGCATTCGCTCATTTGCAAAAACTCAGTCCTGTTTTCTCTCAACCTAGATCTCTTTCTCCATCTTTAATGATCTGACTCTTCATATCTGCAGAACACCTTATCTAATTCCATTGCTAGCTCTCTAGGCTAGCAATACAGTCTCTATACATTCATTCTATGATAACTGTGTATGCTCTTTACCTCCGCCTTTCCTCTCCTCTTTCTACACGGCCTCTTTATGGGACATGTGGTGCGCCTGCTATCCGGATAGGCCCTTTCTCACTGCGCTCGTATTTGGACAGCTTGAGTCTGTGTACATGTCTGTCATGCCTCACCTAAACTCTGCCAAGAAGGATGAGTTAAGCTAATGTAAGTGTAAACACCACCATTTTTACATGGAGGCCATTTCTCTCCCCTTCTTTTCAAGCGGGCCTTTGAGACAGCCTCACAGTTAGAAACAAGACTTCAACAATTATCCAAACACATAAAAGCCAAAAAAGAAATCAAAGCTGCTTCTTAGTAGAAAGGGACTAACAACCCCCTTTGTGGTTGAAGTAAAACATGCACAGGATAGTCTCACACTTGATGTTTGTTCAAGTGAGACAGGCAAAAACACAGGCAAGTAAAAAGTGTCAGCTAGCCGTAAACCTCCCGGCCTGTTCCTGCCCCAACCCCCCAGCATCTCCTCTCATCCTCTTCTCTTCTTCTTCCTGCACCTCTTTTTATGATCTCTCTCTTTCTGCTTTTGGACAATACAGACTGAGTCACACGTTGCTCAGCAAACATCTAACACTAGGTTTCACACTCTCAAAGGTGGCCGCACGAGTATTAAACATATAGCACTTTGTGTGTTTACTGAACAGACATTTGGGGAGACTGAGATTATTATTGTGTTGTGTTCATCACTGTAGTGAAAAAAATACAGTTCTCTGTCAGCTTTCTAAGTAAGACCTGTGTGAGTAATTTGAGGTTTTTTGATGGTTGATGTCTGCCTCAGATTCTCTCAGTGACTGAGCAGTAAGCCACAAATAGTCCCTAATCCCCTTGTCAGACTAAACACCCTGATACTGAGGCTTTTATTCTCTCCAGCACAGGTGTGAGCACTGAAGGCATGATTAACCCTTTTTACTTTCTTGTCGCTTGGCCTCCTCGTGAACGCACAAGAATCCTAAAGGCAAAAAAAGAAATGAAGGACTAAAGTCTGTCAGTATAAAACGCAAGGCGCCCTTAGCACAAAAAACAACCTCATCACCTTCCATACTTTATCTCTCTCTCTTTATACTTTCTCTCCACAGACTCAGCTGCTGTGCCCTGCTTCACTGTTTTGAGTCCTCCAGGAGGGAGGAAGCAATTAAAAAAAGCCCTGGTGGCCCGACTTCACAGAGCATGGCAGACAGACAGGTAGAAATATAAACAGACATACACAAAAGCAAAGGCAGACAGACGGGCACGCAGTCAGGAAATTCAGGCAGGCAGACAGATGGTTATAGGAAGGCCGCATACGCCCAAGGTGGCAAAGTTGACAAGTGTGCATGTGTGTGTTTGTAGGTAGTGCAGGGGATGTATGAATATATGATGAGAAGCATATGCCCCGAACGCACACAAATGCATGCATAGCTTACACCCTCTCGGCTGTGTTAACACATACGGTGTCGATTCACAGCTAGTTTATTCTGAGCTAATTAGGAAGCATGAGGTAGAGGTTTGTTTATGCTGCAATCTGGATGAGATCTTTTTTTTAAGATTATGTGTAAACTTTTTCTTATGTAAGATATAAACACAAAAAAAGGATATTTATTTGGGGCAGCCAATATGAAATCAGGTGTCTTTTTAGAGACCATTTCATTCCTCTCCTCTGGCTTGTGTACAACAGTGTATGTGTGTGTGTGTGTGTGTGTGTGTGTGTGTGTGTGTGTGTGTGTGTGTGTGTGTGTGTGTGTGTTCCTCTGTTTTTGTGTGTGAGAGAGGGACAGAGGGAGAGAACTAACCTCTCCTTGTTACCGAACCACTTTACTCTCCATTGAGGCCCTAGCAGCTTTGTCAATGGGCTATTGGTGGAAACAAGGCAGGCAGAAACTTTAGAAACATGGCCACGGCCTCTTAAAGGCACAGCATTCCTTTTCAGCACCCCCCAAACCCGTTCAACTCTCTGAATCCCACAGCAAAACAACTGGCACACAAACATCTAAACATCTCCTTTAAGGGATGGATCCACCAATTAGCTCAAGAGGTAATCCTGAAGCTTTTACACTAACCAGAGGGAAAGCAAAAGAAAAAGAGGACACTGAGGAAATTCAAACGCTTTTGTTGCAAATTCAGGCTTTTGCAACCATAACTTCATCATTCCAGAGATACAATTAGTATTGTTTTGTATAAGTTGAGTCTTATTCAGGGTATAAATTATTGTGCATGTGAAGTGCTCAGCCTGCAAACACTCACTCCTGACACCACTATGTGTGATTTCTCCAACACCTCCACACTCACACAGCTCCTGTGGGAGCCGCCTGTCCCCCGTCCTCTGTGTGACATGGTGGGCTTAAAAAACCCCATAGAGTCTGTTTATATTCACCAACTGCTGTAGCGCTTTTAGAGCGTGCAAAACAGGTGGGTAAACTTCAGCTGCATTCACTTATATTTTCTCTTCTTGTGAGGAGGAGGAGGAGGAGGAGGAGGGAGGAGGAGGCTGGGTGGGTGGGGGGGTTTCAGGGAGGTGGTGCCTGCTTGCCTGCCTGCCTGCTTGCCTCTTGTTGAATGGAATCCAAGAATAGTTAGGGACCACACAGGGAGCCGAGGGGGGGAGGGGTCAGAGCCCTCAAAGATGGCTAACCATTCACACAGTCCATCTGCTGCGGGGATCAGCCCCGGCACTGAAAGCCTGGGGGTTTAAAAGGAATTTGGCCAGTGTGAAAAACCAAATAAAGCTGCCTGTATCGCTGTAAATGTACAGATAACCTACATCTAGAAACGCACAGAAAGAGTGGTGTCAAATGCAAAGAGGGTTTGAATCGCAAAGGCAGTAATCTCTGTGAGAAAAGCACGAGATAGAGAGTCTGTATGACAGAGGAGGGAGAGATAGTATTGTTATGCAGCCCTGTCACATGTGTTGTGGTTTTCCAGGTAAGTTATTAAGACATGAACGAACATGAGCAAATTTCTGAGCTCAAAAAACAAAATACACAACTAGGCTTCTATTCACAACAACTCATGACAGAGTCAGTGAGCCAAAATGAAGTCATAACTACATCTTAGAGTTATGATCTGCACTTTAATCTCTCTATTAAGTTATGATGTGTGATAGATTTTTAAAGGTGATCTTGATTTCATAAAGATATCTGCAAAAGTTCTAAAAACCACTTCATATCAGCCCCCACAACTCCTCCTAACCCCTGCTTTAGATTTCAGCCAGACAAGCAGTCAGTCACTGAACACCTAGTGCCCCATCATGGTACTGAGGTGACATTATAGCATGGCCGCCCTGCATCTTCACACCAGCCACTATCGTCATTCAAAAATACACTCTCAACCAAATGTTCAACTCATCCTCTCCACTTATCATTCAGGACAAAAAGTTAGTAAATCCAGCCATCATTTAAAGACAACACTTTCAGAATGATGTCCCACCTGACAGATAAATGATGTTGAGTTTGTGTGACAAGCAGTAACAAAACCAGATACATTGCTCAGAGATATCTTGAACTCACCTTCCACCCATAGCTGTTCGATGTCTGTTTCAATTGCAGCGACTCGGAGTCCCACAGACAGAGCCCCAAACACTAAGAGTCCGATAAAGAGCACCTTCCCACAATGCCTCTGGATGTGGCAGCCTAGAGAGAACAGGAGAGCCTGGAACCTGGCCCGGATCCACAGAGGAGCTTTCTGACCTACCGCCTTACCCTGGAGTTCAAGCAAGGAGGAAGGGCAAGAAAAGGACAATATGATTATTATTACCAGGTTAAGATACAGATTAAAACATCTTTACACACACTTTGACAGCTTGGATATTTTTCTGAGTCTGTGGTGTGAAAAGTGTAGTCCACATTTGTTGCACATGGTGATAACTTACACCTAGGAACACTGGATGTCACATGCATCTGAATTCAGAAAGATGTGTTTCTGTAGAAATAACCCTCTTTTTAGAACAGGAGGACAAGTAAAGTGCTAACAGAGGAAACACAGATTCAATGTCAGTGCTGTCCTTTAAGAATAAAACCTCACACCTATCACCTGAACTTAAAATTGAATCCAGGACAAGATCTGCCATGACACCTTACATTTACAATATTTAATCCACACAGTTGGAAAAATAATTCATATAATTTCTGAGGAATGATTAGACTTAGTGTCCAGAAAAATCAGATAATAAGATCCTAAAAACTGTTTCAACAAATGCAAAACAACCCACTTCTTGAAATCTGCAGATTAAAGTGTCAGTTTAAGACATTAAGCAGTTCTGTCTCATCAAAAATACACTTAAATTGAATCCTGTCTAGTTATCAGCCTATAAGCACAACAGCCAAACAGAATATTGACATTTAACTGCATCTGTTTTGGAAGCTTGTTCAGACACTTCTCCCTTAACTAGTGACAGATTGAGCTGGTCTCAAAAAGCTTTATCTTTTCCGTCTCGTATTCTTTATCACACATTTCCAACTCCTAACTTTTAATACAAATCTCAGGATCTCTGTTCAGTCCCCGTGCTACAAACGTCAGTGCAGCGGAAGACATTGCCCTGCTGTTGTGGTTTCTCTCAGCAGTGCTGAAACACGTCCAAGCATCCGGGCGGTCCAAAGATGCTTTGTCAGATCAAACTCAATCAGTGAATTCCTTTACAGGGACCCACCACATTTCCAAACAGACCCCGGGCCAGTGCGCTCTCCGCTGCCTGCACAAAGCCAAAAACACGCACAACACGGCGCGGAGATGGGAACAAACCCTCACTTACTAACTCTCTAACTCTCTCACTCCCTCCCGGTGGCTCTAACAACAAAATATGAATGAGAATCTGCTGCCCATTCAAACAAACAGCAAAGGTAACATGCTGCCAAATGTGAAAACTTGGGAAGCTGTTATCGCTTAATTCCTGAGGGGTTTTAAGTGTCATGAAACATCTGACTTCTGTGAGGTTTTATCAAGTTAAAGGAAAGCAGGAGATCTCTGTCATCTCTATCAACATTTAATTAAAGTTCATACTAAACTTTCTTGCTGAATGATTCAAAGTTAAACAACACTTCTCCTGATTTCGCTGTCGACTCCCTCAGGGAGCTCTGGTGGTCCCCGGACACCAGAATGGGAGCTACCCTACATTCCCACATGCGTCCTACACTGACGCTTAGATATCGACTAAATCAAAACACTTTCCATTCATGTGAGCCGACTGAATGAAAGCTGCCTTCAAAGTAAATCCACACATAAACTGCGAGCTTTTGTATCACCTTTGAGATTTGTTTAAGTGCGAAAGCAGCGTGGCAGTAGCTGGGTCTCCGGAGGAGGTCTGGGTTCGCAGACGGCTGGGAGCGCGTATAACTCGGGGGTAAATCTCCATAAACGCCGGACCCTGGGACCCCGCGATCCGAGGCCATAGTCCAAAGAGGGCGAACAACAGAGAAGCGACAGAGAAACGGTGCGAGTTCACTAAAAGCGACAATAATAATCCAACATAGAAGAGGAGCGCATCCAGCAGAGCCGGCGACAAGTTAGGGGAATGGTTTCTAGTCTTCCGTGGAGCCAAACAAGTCTCGAAACTCCATCCCAACATTATGCGCCCAAATCCGTAAAGATCCTCCAGTCTTCATTCGTCCCGAGAGTTTGTGAAACGACGTCTCAGAGAGGAGTTGTAGTAGTTCTCGTAGTAGTAGTAGTAGTAGTAGTAGTAGTAGCCTGTGTCTGAGCCGTCCGTGTCAAGTCTAACTCCGGTCCCGTAGCGGTAACATTTGGAGAAGTTCGCCTCTCGGCAAATCCTGAAAAGGGAGGTTTGATGGAAAAGTGCTCCGGCTCCCATTGGCCAAGGAAGAGGCAAATTACTTTGCAAACATCGCCTATTATTAGCTGCTAAGCAACAGCTCACCAAAGTGGAGAGAGAGGGGGACCACCCAGGCTGCTGCTGCCTGGGCTGGAGGGGAGGGGGAGGGAGGTGGAGGGAGGAGGAGGAGGAGGAGGAGGGGGGGAGGGAGAGAGGAACTCTTTCAATAAACTCTGCACAGCCTTGCGCGCACACTCACACGCAAACGCGCACATGCGCACACGCCTCACGCACACAGCTTTGCTCGCTGCCCGCCTCACTTGCTTCGTGAACATTATTCCCAGCGGACTGAACCCCTCCAGTTTGTAAGAAGCTATCACACACGCCATCTAATGATATCACGCACACATTAGTCTGCTTTTGCTTTTTCATCGGACCCAAAAATATATTAAAGGAAGAAATAGAAACATCTTTTTAAAAGAATGTAAGCATGCTATTCCTTGAGGGTGAGTTACAGATGTGTCAACACTTCTCATATCTCTTCATCACATCTCATGTTTGAAGAGGGTTTCTGAGCCTCACATTTGTTACAGAACACCCTAAAAAGACATTTCTATCCTCCCAACTCTTTGCTGTGGGTGCACTTTGTTGAAGGCAGCTGTGAGAAGAAGTATGTGTGTAGGTTTTTAGCACTAACAGCTGTAACCTCAACTCTTGTGACCATGCTCTAAAGTTAGGTTGATAGGCTTTCTTACACCCAAGAAAATATCACCTTTAGCCCCTGTAAAAGCACCCTGAAAAAGATTGTAGGAATTATTCCACATATGCATCTTTTTCACTGGGACTTCAGAGCTGCCTGGTTCAGTGTGACACCCTTATCTCTGAGGGGACTTTTTGGAAAGTTTCCATGTTTTGCCATGCATGATTTCATGAGTTCAGAAAGAGGTTCAACAAAGAACAAGAAAGAAAGAATATAAGACAGACAGACAGACAGAAAGGAAAGAATTTCTCAAAAAATAGAAGAGGTTGTGTGTCTTGTGGTTTGCTAATATATGCCCTCATTGGCTCCACTCAGTACAGTATGGGAGTGAATAACAAACACAATCTAACTACATTATAGAGTCATTATCTGCCAAAACACCAACCTGTGCTGCTGTGTGGAACATTTGTCATGTGTCTGGTGCTAATTGAAGGGCCCAGGGGTGACTGTTAAACAATTAGAAGCTTAATTGAAGTAATTTGAATGTAGGTGTTGAAGCTATAAGCTCATTGTGTTTAGAAGAGGACAGAAAGCAAAGGTTTAGTCAACATCCCGGACAGCAACTGGGCTGTTCCATCAATAAACACTGTTTACATGCTGGGGCAGGAGAAACAGAGTGTGAATGTGTACTTATGTTTTCTATTGGGACATTATTATTATTTAGTTGGTCTGACTAACTTTCCAAAATCCATTAACGGGATTTATGACAAGTAAAGCAAGACAGTGTGTGGGAGCTTTTTCTTATTTTCTTGTTGTTTAAACCTCCTCAAACACACCTTTCACACATTCAGGTGTGAAGAGATCTTTTTCAAAGACTACATATCACATGACAAAATACTGAATACACTATCAGATATTTTTCATATGTTGTGAATTCTGTCAAGAAAAAATGAAGAGCTTTAAGGATCAAATGTCACCAGTTTGGCCACAACTAGCTTGATAATGAAAGCTTTTATAAGAGTTGGTTTTACCTACTTGTCGTATATCTCTTCTACTTTAAATAAATCTGTTTTTATAAGTAGTGTCTTTGATCCTTTATGTCATAACTATTTTTGTTTCGTATTCCCATACTCATACACACAGGTGGGACAGAAATGTGAAATTTACCCGAACATCTTTTCTTCTAAAAATGCTGGTATTTTCTTTTTCAGATTTCCTGTTTGTAAATGCACAGTGATCAGGTGGTTACAGCACATAGGAATCCTGACAGGGTGAGCAGGCTGGTGAAAGGGTTAGCAATTAACTACGAATCTAAAGATTAACCCTCCCCAAATGAATTAAAAGTCACAATAAAAATATCCGCCATGTCTTTTCACTGATTCAGAATGGCAACACATTTTTGCCACAGTGTCAACATGCAGAGATGAAATGCCACACACTGTACTCCACAGATTGATTTGACGTTCGGGATCAGTTTGTCCCTGGCAGCATTTTGCTGTCAAGAAATAAAGTTTGACCAATCACAATCAAGTTTTTAACACAGGTGAATTGTAAGGCACGATAAAACAGGAAATGGCCCCTCACTATATCAGTCAATATATTGATTTGAAAATATAGGATGGCAGATATTGACTTTTCTGCCCACAGCTCTCTGCATTAGTTAAATGATACACCTACGGATCCTTCTCCATCTGTTCAGATGAATCCTGTCACATTTCCAGCCTGGCACTGGACTGGCCTGGGCCTGGACTAGTTTCCCTGGACTGGACTGGGTTGGGTTGGAATGGGTCGGGTTGAGTGGTGGAGGGAAACAAGCAGCTGGAAATGGGAGCTAATGTGGAATGTGAGGAATTGGGTTGTGTGGTAGGGGGCCCCTTCAAGCCTAACAAACTCAGGGAGGTCCGAGGCCTGGTCTGGAGGCCTTGGATAAATAAACCATGTGAGATGACCATGCTCTGTGCAGATATCTGCCATCACAGCGCCCCAGCCTCCAAACACAAACCATCCCAGCCCCTCTTTCCCTCTCTCCAATGTCCCTATCCTCCTTTCTCTCTTTATCCCCCCTACTCTTCACTTTAGATCTGATTTTCTTTTTTCCTTCATTTTGCACCTTCTGCTTCTCTACTCCTGCTCTTCCTCTCTCCTACCCCTTCTCCGCTGTCTGTATTCCTCCATTTCATGTCTCCCCAGTGACTCCATCCATCCATCCGTTCATCCGTGCATGCATGGCTGCCTGTGCGTCCATCCAGGTTCTGCATGTGCTATAGGCAGAGCTACGGAACCGCTCTGCACTCAGCCGTCACACAGCAGCCGAAACACCCAGGGTTCAGGCCCAGAGAGTGTTTATTTATCAAAGAGAGAGAGGCTGGGAGACCACTCACCACTACTTCTCTGCTCCTTTCTTCTTATACTTCTTCTTCCTCATAGGAATGAAAAAGAGGCAAATAATGAGTAGAGCAATAAAGATACTGTACAAGATATACATGTTTAATCATTTAATTCCATCATTTAGGGGAAAAAGGTTAAACTTAGGTGAAGTTTAAGACATTAAAGACATTTTATGACATGTCTGATAAAACATCAGTGCTGTAAATCTGAGGAACAAAGCATAAGGAAAAAGCTGAAGCACCAAATAAAAGCTTTGCTGTTGTGGGGGATTCAAGATTATCCTTCTAGGGCATCTGCAGGATATTGTTAAGACATCAACTCAATGAATGATTCATCTTTTGTGAGTTCATAGACATGTTTTGGATGGATAACTGGATCATTAACAATCCTAGTTTACAAAAAGTTGGAACCCATAGCCAAGTGAAAAACTGCCTTGTGGTCTGATGAACAAAATTTGACATTTGTTTTGGAAATCATGCATTCTCTCCTTGAGAAGGGAAAAAAACACCCAGCTTATCACCTGAGCACAGTTCAAAAGAATGCATCCGTGATGGTATAAGGATGGACAAGTGAACAGGGCATGGGTTGCTTACACATCTGGGAAGGCACCATTAATGCTGAACAATCATATGCTGCCATCCAGACAATACCTTTTTCATTGAAGACCTTGCATATTTCAATAAGACAGTGAACCACATTCTGCACGTATTACAGCATGGCTCCATTTAAGAAGAGTCTGGCTGCTAAATGGGGCTGCCCACAGTCCTGACTTGTTATCCTTTAAAGACAATTTGTTGCATCATTGTTCCCACATTTACAGAGTTACATTAAAGTTAAAAGAGGTGATGCAACATACCAGTAAACATGCCCCGGTCTCATTTTTCAGATTTAGATAGACAGAACATTTGGGGAGGGGAAACCAAATTATGACGGGACCGGGAATCGAGCCTATGACCAGTGGAATAAGGACAACATCCTCTGTGCATTAAGCACCTGCTCTACCAGTTGAGCTAACCATCACATTTAAAATCAGCATTTTGCATTAAAACAGTGAAAATTTCACATCTAATATGTAATGTCATATTTTTGCTGTCATATGTTGTCAGTTCAAAATCAGATAATTCAAATGCAAATGGGCCTATCTAAAAGAGAGGGAAACAAATCTAACTTTTTACCTTTAAATTGCAGTAATGTCCAAGGTGTTGCTATTCTTAAGGCCTTTTGCTTCCTTCTTCTGTTTTCATCATTTCTGTTTCAGTAAGCTGTGTAATATGATATCAGAGTGTTTCTAGGTACATGGTGTCTGAGCTTAATTAAACAGTTGTAACACATAATTACAGAAACATGTTTGAATTTGCTTTGCAGTGGGTCAAAATCACAAAGTGAAAGATAAGTATACCTTTGTACATTTTCCATGACTGTCTGAATGAATCACATCAAAGAAACCATAGAAAAAAATCATTTACAATCTAATTTAAATATAACTTTTGCCTCAATAAAACAGGATCAGATTGACAAGACTTGATCTGATCTACCTTATTTGTTCACAGAAAACTAACAAGGCTTCAAAAATGTACCTGACGGTGCCAATGAATGGTTTGTGATACAGTACCAATAAAGACTATGCTCACATTTAAGATCACTAAGGGATCTGCGGGCAGGTAAAGTGGTAAGATGATAATTTTTTCACCCATTACACCTTGTATACTTCTCTGTGTGAAAGGGGTGAATGGCAGAATTTCCATTATGCAAACAAGTTTAAAGCAGTGGGAAAAAAAGAGAGAAGAAATCACAAACAGTCTTCTGGTCCAATCTTATCCAAATGAACAAAGAACCTTTTTGATAACCAAACAGAATATTTGGCTCTGGGACGCCTGACTAGACAAATAAAGCTGTTTGATAAACACAAAGAGCTGCATGATTCAATGATAGGAGAAAATAAACAGCATACTCTAAATGAACCAAAACCCCCAAGCAAGTGTGTTTGGTGTTTGATTTCAAGTTCAAGGAGCCATCTTAAAGTTTTATCTGCAAAAACCCGTTAGATGTTAGCGAGCTTCTCTATTCTTTGTCCGATTATTATTAATTTGTCTGATACCAGAAAAAAAAAGGTGAACAGTTGCCAAGTAGCAGGGTGACACTCATTGAGCTCCTCTGTCAGTCTGCAAGCAGAGCTGAAGCTGCCACCCACAGTCTCACACAAGATTAATTATGATAATGCATTTCTTTAGACCTTTGTCATCGTAATGAATGGTTGCCTTTTTGGGGGAAAAACACACAAAACACAGGGAGAGACAGAGAAACACACTTTTCTTTAAGTCTTTGTTTGTATGCTTGTAACAGAGGTATTGTCAGACACAGCTAGCAGGTGGTAAGGCAAACTCAGACCTGTTGCTCTAAAATAAAGTATGGAGCCGCACTACTGTGGGAATATTTATACATCAAAATGTGCGAGCTAACAGCAGAAACAGTGCAGCTTTTCAAAACATTGCGCTAAACTTAAAAGAAAATCTTGTATCTTAAGACTTAAGACAACACACTTTTTTATCATCCTTAGGAATTTTTTTAAAAAGGAACATTTGTACAGAACTGTGACTTTTAACTTTTAAAGGATTGTAATCACAGATCTGTTTGCTGTTCCAGCAAGGTCACTTGAGGGTGTAAAGCAGGTCGCCTTTTGCTTCTTCCTGCAATTTCATTGCAAAAGCAATTAAAGATGTGATCCCATCAACCACCCAGTCAATGTTTAGTTAATTAGCCGGGGCCTCCAAAGTGACAGACAAGGATATCTGGCTCAGTGTGTGTTTTTTTGTGTGTGCGTGTCACTGAGGTTGTTATCCCACACACGAGATCTGTGTCTTTTTGTTGGCTTGGCAACATAAGCAACTGTTGTATCTCTAAAGCTTGTGAAAAAAGACTGTTTGTGTGTGTATGTATTCACGTGTTTAAGTTAGAGATGGGGTGCTGTGTGTGTGTGAGTGTGTGTGTGTGTGTGTGTGTGTGTTGTGGGTGGGGGATGCATCTTGAAAGGTAATGTGTGGAAAAAAAGAGGGAGGGAGGAAATTCATTTGTGGCCAGAGAACACAGAAGACAAATTGAGGAAGTGTTGTGCTAATGTGCAGGGGTCAGCAGCAAACACACAGGTTTCTGACTGACTGCCACTTGGGTGGCCTGCTCGCTCTCTCTCTCCTTCGCTCACCCACGATCAGCCCTCAAGCCATGAAGCCACCCAGCTACTCAGCCACCCCCCCCCCCCCCCCCCCCCCCCCCCCAACTCCCCAGAAAAAAAAATAACCCAGAGCTCCACCACACCTATCACACATGTCTCCATCACCTAACCTCCATCTACATACGACTGTAGTTCAGTATTTTTATGTTCTATCTCCTTTATGTTATGTCAAAGCAAACTATCATGTGTTCAGAAAGCATCTGTGAAATCACTCAACATGTTCAAAAAACCATTTGATTTCATGCAAATTAACATCCTTGTTAGGTTTCAGCCATGGCTTGAAGCTATATTATGTTTACACTGACTCAAACCCAAGGCGCCACATTTTTGTGGCTGCACTCGTCCAACAAATGGGAATATTATAAATGTCTCGTGCATCAATTCCCACAGATTACAGCATGACACATAATTTATCCTTGGAAAAATCAGAAATTCAGGTTAAAGTTGGTTAAGATTTCCACAGCGAATAAGAAGGTGGATGTTTGTTCTATAGGACAAGAACAAGTGAATAAAACACCAGACTTTTTCTAAACTGAATAGTTTGGTTGATTCTTGGTCTACTTCCCACTTCATTAATCAGTCAAGACTTTACAGACTTTACTTTGGACAGTTTTTATCACAACCTCAACAAGTTCTGGTAGTCGACTGTAGTGTTGGTAATAGACAGGAAATACTTTTCATTTAAAAGTTGTTGCCAAAAACAAACATTTTTATCTTTTGACAGAGCCTCTTACTGTATACTGACATGTAATTCTTCAATACCTCGGTGCTACAAACAAAAACTTCATAGTACTCACCTCTGGCAAGTTGAGTCGGTAGAAGCTGTATGAAATAATCTTCAAAGCCAGACAGCTCTTGTAACATGTTTGTGATTAGTGTAAAAATAAACTTGTTGTAATTTGGGAAAGCTGAGCTTTTACGACTAAACAACCATCCAGACAGTATCAAGATGAAATATCTACAAGTGTCATTTGATGCGTTTATCTCGACAGAAAGCATCAAAACTTGACGGCCACTTGAATTTCTCCCAATCTTCTTTGGGTCACTTCCCAGACTGGGAAAAAAAAAAACTTTGATGTGAACAACGACTCAATCTCCAAACCTCTGTCAGCTTCTACCAAATTCATGTTTTAAATAAAAGACTCACTCTGCACACACGAACTAGGCACAAACACACCACAGAGATGAAGAAGAAATGTGCTGTCATAGTTCATATTTGGACATGGTAAGAAGAAGCCAATTTGAAAATTCACCACAGATTTGCAAGGCTATCATCATTTTTTGTTGCTACATTTTATCCGTGTACAACAACTTTGATGGGTGAATTTGCAGGCAGCAAAATGGTTAACCAATGATAATCTGTGCGTGAAAATGTTTTATTTTACAGATGGTGTCTCTATGCTCGGGTAGATAGATTTGTTTGAGATGCAAAAAGAGATGAAATCATTTTTTATTTTCCTAAAGTTTCAATAGACCGATATACGATCTATGTCTCGACATCTGATCTCCACATCTGCAAAGCAAACATGCACATTTGTGTAGGCATGCATGCATGCACTCAGCGGGTGTGAGGCAGCATTGATTAGTTTGTATGACAGAGGATTAACAATAGCAACACACACACACACAGGTAAGGTTGAACACACTTATATGCACACACACACACACCCACACCAGCAAACACATGTATGTGCTGGGGGGGGGGGGGGGGAGGGCTCAGCCATGGTGGCGTTGTATTGAAGGGACTCAGGGGTCTTTGTAAAAATATACAAACCTTTACCCAAACACACCCGGCTGCCAGATCTCATCATGTGGTTGAAAAGAGAGGTCAGAGTGTGAGAGCGCTAAAAAGGCTAACATACCCGAGACAAAGAGCATAGACACAGTCAGCCTTAGATAAGGTTTTCACAAACTTTAGCTTAAAACTCAGGAGCCAAATGTAGTGTTTCATCTTCCCACTGAGACACTGTTACTGGGGTGAAGAAGACTGACAACCAGGTTGCCAAACTATGAGAAAATGTCTACATTTCTATAAATCTAATGAACAAAGCAGAGAGGAAAAGTGATGAAAAATGTAGTTGAGTACAATGTGATTTCATTGCAGTTGACAAGCAATTTTAAAAGTTACTTTGAAAATATTGAAAGTACAGTCTGTATCATAATACTGGACACTGTATTGAGGAGATGAATACAGGTATGATGAGGAGAACGGAAAAGTACTGAACTTCGAAGAATTTCCGACTGCGAGCTGAGGCCACATCTGCAGTAAACACAAACTGGAAAGACAATTCTGCGGTGAGGCTGAAAATGCTGCACAAAGAATACTTTGTTGTCTGTTGCAGTATCTTTTCTGTAACAGATCCATATTTATAGAAAGTTTCCTTTTAGAGAAACCAGTAAGATGAGAGGCCACTTCTTCTTTTGCATTGATTGTAACTTAAAGCTGTAATGTTTTCAAAGATGTTAGAGTGACCATCTTTTGTTGCATTGTACCTACTCAGGTTGTAAATTGACCACATAAAGTCATCAATATATAATAAATTATTAAAATAAATGTTTGCCTTAAAGTAGTCAGGAATTTTAACAGCATTTTCTACTTTGCTTCAGCTTAATAAAAAAAACACTTGGAGGTTTGAGTAGCTATATCACCATTTCATACTATTTTAGCTGTCATTATTCAAGCATGTCATTACTGCAGCAAGGCAAGTTTAAAAACAATGCACACAGTTCTGCATGAAAGGACTTCATGAAAGGACTTCCAGGTACACATAAGTCTGACTGTAAATCTGCATCGAACATCACAACATATCAGGAAATTACAGATGAGTCATATTTTGCCCCAGCTCGACCTCTACCTCCAGACAATTTTCCAGGTAATTCTAAAGAAACAGGAACTTGTTCCCAGTACACATCTGACAGCGTGTTCTAGAGCAGAGGTTCCCAAACTTTTCAGCCTGCGACCCCCAAAATATAGGTGCCAAAGAATCGCGACCCCCACTTTCCCTCAAAGTGATTTAATGTGGCTTCATTTAGCTGGTCTGCAGAAAATTAGCCTACCTATATGAGCATGTGTCTGTGTTTCCTGTACCGTTATGAATTAACCTGCTGCTACTGATGCTTTTGATAATTAACTGTTCACTAACCCTAAACTTAGGAGTCATCAGGCAAAAAGAAAGGCAGAAAACTCTACATTTTCTATTTTCAAGGTTTTATTTTCAGTGTAGCTACAATTTTTTTTGTGATATTTCTTACTATAACGGGTAAAATATACTATTTTAAGATCATTTTAGATTAAAAAAACACATTATGGAAGACATCTTACTAGCCCCCATTTGTGTCTCGCGACCCCCCAGGGGGTCCCGACCCACACTTTGGGAACCCCTGTTCTAGAGTATATGGTTGTAAAATGATGTGTTGATGTGCTTGGTGAGGGTAAAAAACATTTCGCCTACTCAAATGGAACCCTGCAGAAAACAGAACAACTGAATTATTTTTTAATTTTTTTTACAGGAATGATCTTTGGATGGTGGATGAAACTTTCCCACCAACACTCAGGACTAAGACTGGGACTGTCTGGATTTCAACACAGTAAACAGCTTTGAGTCCATGCATTATGTTGTGGGGAAAAAAAAAAATCTTTCCAGATAATAATGACGGTATCTACTTTGTTTTCTTGATTTAATCATTTCTCTAGAGTGAACACAATGTATGCAACACCTGCTGAAAACCTCAACTTGATTATTCAGTATGAAATCCATCATTATCTTAAGTGAAAAGAAATAAGGGCAGCATTGTTTTTAATCCGAAGCACATCTGCTGTAGTAAACGAGATGTATCTGAACATACTTCCTTTGTGAACATATTAAAAATGAGTTAAGGTAATATTTTCAAACTTTTTGGCCACAGAAGAAGTTCAGAGACAAATGGACTGATCTTGATTTATGATGTCAATATAGTGCTGATCAAAAGAAGGGAAGAGAGGAGGTGCCTCTTTGCTTTTAAGGACCTTTTTAAAGTCTCTTTTTGAAGATGTAATGTGTCAGGAATCTTTTTATCCTTAAAGTTTTCCTCAAGAGAAAAGCTGTACTTGCAGGGGGGGTTTAATGACAGTTAATGTCTGTTAGTTATAGTTCATTTTAAGTTTATAACTTACATTTTACTTGATAAAGGTCTAGAAAATTGTGGCAAAGTATATCATCCACATGAACTTTAGAGTAGATGAAGGCCATTTAGGATGATTGTGTTACATTAAAAATAACTACACAAAAAAAGCCATCTAACTGATAAAAGAGAAGGTAGACAACATGACACCATACCCTCACACGCACACACATAATCAGGCCACAAGAGACAGTCTACATGACTCCTGCAAGGCCACAGACACAATAGGAAACAGAGGACCCTAAATCACAGGCATACACTAAAGCCCCCCCACAGACAGACATCCCTGTCCTCATCCTCTTCCTTCATGACTCAGGAACTTCAAACCTGTAATTTAAGAAATGCTCTGCTGAAGGAATGCAATAAATCTTGTGACAGCAAAGGCAGCAGAGAGGGAAAGAAGAGGAGAAAAAAAGAGAGAAAAGTGTCAGGCGCGAGTCAGCTTCCTGCTCTGCCGTGTTCGTGTGAGTGTGTGTGAGGGCGGGGTGTCGGTGTTAACTGATACAAGATCAAGCTGGGTGGTCCACAGCCTGCACATACACCATTTTTGTGTACAAATAAACTTAACCCCCACGCCATTGTGGTCAACCCTCCCACTGCTTTTTTTCTCCATCTCTGGTCCTCACAGCTGCACAATGTGCACGTGTAAACAGACGTGCACATTTGGACGTGTACGAGTTAGTGCTCCACCCACTCAAACAGGAGAATCGGAGTAACTGAGACCTGCTATTAGATGTCAGTAATGATCGGATAATAACATGTGTGGGAAAACTATTACAAAGATCTACTTAAAGCTGACAGCCAATGAAACCCTGCCAAACTGATTACATCATTGATTTCTGTTGTCTGACTTAACTTACTGATTTTATTTTCTCAAATCTAAAAAAGACTCAACCAATACGAACAGACTAAAAATATAAAGAGTAAAAGATAAATCAAAAAACAAGATGCTAGTTTGTGGGTTAAAGCACTGGCTTTATTTGGACACAATGTACAAAAAAAGCATATGAGAAGATAGCTTAGAACCTTCAAGCAGCATCGAGGCTTCTGATTGGTTAGTCAGCCAGTGAATATGTGGTCTTCTGTGTGTTGCTGCTTTTTGATTTAGTTGGTGAGATGATGCCGTCCCTTCTTGTGGGAGCTAGATCTCCATCAGCTGATCCGTTCCTACGATGACTTCGTTTGTCCTCTCAGCTGAGGGAAGAGCAGAGACATTTTTCGTTTCAAATTGATCATTTCGGACTCGTGTTACTGGAACATTTCTACATTGTTTATATGAATTCACAAGTTTGTTGTCTTTTAAAGAGTTGAGAAATCTGTAATAATTTGGATAAGAAGTAAGGCAATGTTTAAAAACTAAGCTCTTTAAAAAGTAAGACAGAAAATACAGTGATGGGTACAAAGAATAAATGTTTAATGGACTGCATTATGTAGCCCTTCTCCAGTCTGCAGACCATTTTTAGTGCGTATTACACTTCATGTCGAAGTCACCCTTTCACACACACACATTCACACACTGATGGCAGAGGCTGATATGTGTCTGACTGTGATCTAATCCTTCATACATATTTACACTGATAGTTATGCCTTTGGGGGACAACTGAGAGATGTCCTGCTCTTCCATTGAGCCTCAACCACCCTAAATACACAACATTATTTCACTCAGCACATCTTGAAGGGAGGCCATTCCAAACGGATATAGTGTTGCATTTCTGTGTGCACATTGGGCTAGCACTGACTACTACTGTGAATATTATGTCATGTCTGTGGAGGTGGTTTGTATTGTAGTAATGAGAAACAGCTACTATGGGTTGTTTGGATCATTTTGTTGTGTGTGTCTGATGCACCTTTCATGTTGTTGTGTTTTTTAAGCTGTGCTGTACCACAAACTGCCTCTTGGAGGACATTCAAGTTTTCTAATCTAATCAAAATCACACAATAAAGAGCATCTTTTTAATCCCATTACATTTTAAGTTAGTAGCTGACTGAGGTAGACAAATCTAACCTTGTCCCAAATATTATTGCAGACATTTCTGATCATGCTGAACCTAATTGGTGTTTTAAAAAGTACTGCTCGTGATAAATATGGGTTTCAAGATTCCAGGACAGTTAACTGGTTTCATCCATAGAATGAATGATACACGGGCGTAGTCTCTGGGATGTCTCCCACAGAAGGTGTGAAGCCCAATGATGAAGGGAGCTTTATTGAAATGCTGACCAAATGTAGCTTTCAATCAACCTAAACACAGGCAAAGAGGTAGAGATGAGGCCTCTAAGCATACAGCTAGAATACACCCACCTGTCTGTCAACTCAGCTGTGTCCCCAACTAAGTACATTTATATATAACTCTTAGTCGTGATAAAATCAAAACAGATGAGTTAAGAAAATATACAACCACTGTGAAGTGTAAACAAATTAATAAATGAGCTACAGACATTTTTTTTTTTAATAAGGCTGTAAACCTTATTAAGCATTTTAACACAGGACCTGATGGGAATCTTGAATTGGAGCCAGCCTCTAGTGGACACTCAGGGAACTGAAGCCTCTTGGTTTCAACCATCAAATGTACAGGGTGATAATTTCACTGTTAATGGAGTTTTTACTTCTTGTCATCTTGATTGTTTATTTTTAAAGATCAAATTTGGATTTTGTAGAAATAATCCTGAGATGAGGTTGTTTCTGGCACTTGATAACTGCCATCTGCCAGTTTTTTTACTCAAGTGCATCATCAAGAAGAGTTTTCTTCTTACTTCCTTGGCCGCACATTTATCACAGGAGACAGATAATAAGTTTTTGCCCAAAAAGCTGAAGGCACTGATGTGTTTATTTTAATGGAATACTCATTAAGCCATCTCTCTATACTAATTAGGACAAATGTATAAGATTAGTAGTAAATGGACTACAACATGAATACCCTCTGTACAGTGCTTCTATTTATATGAAATCAGTCCCACAGTGTTCAATATGGGAAATCTTAGGTCACTCTGACCGCAGCTGCTTAGACTGCCAGCTTTTTCTCGCCATCTCCCTCAACCCAAAGCTAGTTCAGCATGAGGGGAGAGCTGCTGCTGCTGCTGCTGCTCCTCCCTACATCCCTCCATCCCCTCCAACCCTCCATCTGCGAGCGTCTATGTCGATCCAAAGCAAACGGTGGCAGAGAGAAATGTTCCATCCACACAGACAGGTTTTGGTGTGAAGGAATCTGTTGCTTAAAACGAGTTTATGCTCTGCTGTGTGGAAGGGGAGCACAAATGGAGCATGGGAGAGCAAGGGGAGGGAGGGACTGGAGGACTGGTTTCTGAATTTGGGTCTGTTGATTCATCAGTGACTTTTAAAGAGCTTGAATTATAAGGCCTTTATTTGTATGTGTTTTTTGTCTAGGTGAGTAATTTGCACAGCTATGAACAAGAGTGAAAAATGGAGGAGAAAAAATATACCAACAGTTCGTGAACAAGACTGGGTTTTCCTCGATTAAAATAAAGTTGGTTGTTAAATTAAATTGTTCAAAGGAATCAGGGTGCACCATTTAATGAGAGCTTAATGTTGTCTTAAAGGGACAGTGATGGTGGATGAGGAGTAGAAACAGTGCATATTTGGATCTATTATGTATATCTTTTGAATATGAACACCTGACAGACATGCATCTTTACGGCTGTGTGTGTATACGTGTGTGTGGGTGTGTGCGCGTGTGTGGCTAACTGGCAGGGTGGTCCTTAGCTGCTAACAGGCTCAGCAGTAGAGTGGGTGTGTAATGTCTTTAGCAGCCTAAGGTTAAACAGTTAGATTGGTGGCAAGAGACAATGCTGTGCTTTCTTATACTATAAGGTAAGCTTTATAATTAGGAGCAATACATTACATAGATCAGTTTAATCTGACGGATAAACTGTCAGAGTTCACCACAAAGTGCTGTGACGTGTTTTTAAGTAGACAACAGAGGAATACTTTGATTTATCTTATTATTATTAATCAGTGCCAACTTGTTCTTTAAAATGCTACCCTGAAGCTCTGGTTCTTACACAGTTACCTTGTGAAGTATTAATGTAATTCATAGACACATGATACTGTCCATACAGGCTTAGCAGTGGTTCAAGATCACAAGAAGAAAAGTGTCATATTTTCAGGTTGTCTTGATTTTAAAAAAAATGTCTACTAAGGGTGAGTTAGTCATTTATATCCACATTAATCATAATATGCAAGGAAGTCATTTACTTAATTGAATAATCATGAACTCAATGGTTATGACCCTTCTGCAGTCATGTAAGAGTCAGTGTTTCCCTATCCATACTGACAATAGGAACAGGAGATTGTCATATGCTGTACATAATGTAAACGTAATGTAAAACTTTCTGATGAGAAACTAGCAGTTTTGAGCATTTTGCTTGACTTTATTTAGTAGATCCTCTCACAATGTTTTTTTTTTAAAGGGACAGCAATGCCTTTTATCAAATAATAATGAATTTCAGAAAACAACGATCAAACAAAATGAGTATCCGTGAGAGTTTTCTGCCCATCAGAGACACATTAGTGGAACTTTGGAACTTCGGCTTTAAAGTGTATAAAAAACAATTATGTAGCTCCAAGTTTTTAGTGTTCAATAACTTAACGGTAGCAGCACATCGCAGGCCGGTCAGAAAACATTTCCCATAAAACACCTGACACCAGATCAGTTTTGTCGCAGAGATCGCCCGATTGATGTTCCAAAAAGCCTGAACAGTTTCAAACACTTTTGGACCAGTTTAGCTCAAATTCACACTGCTGTTACTTAGAGCACCCTGTTGTTCACTCAATTAGGCTGCTCAGCCTGGTTGCAGAGCTTGTTCTTTCTCTATACGTGTTTCTGTGTGTGTGTGTGTGTGTGTGTGTGTGTGTGTGTGTGTGTGTGTGCGTGCTGGATGTGGCTGCAGGCTGCTGCTGTTGAATTCCGGGTGGTCCTGTTCTGGCCCTGCTCTCTAACCTCTCCATCAATGTGACACACACATACACACACACGCACACTGACACACATACACAGCGCTAGCTTTGGGGACAAGAGGATTAAGGAAATAAAAAAAAGAAACTCTGACAAATCTCTCTATCACACAAACTTCAGATTTAAGAAACTTTCCTGGTTGGCTTAAAGTCTTGGCACCGACAAACAGATACCACACACACACACATACACACACGTAACACCTTATCTGAGTCAGCCGAGGAGAAGTGCTGCAGGAGGACAAAACAGCAGCAACAGTACATTAAGTTTTTATCTGCAAAGGGATGATCCTGAATGCGACATTGTTTGAGTTTGAGTTGTTCCTGTCATTTGTCCAATCGTTGTTGATTCTTCCCTTTCTTTCAGAGTACAGATGATTCATTTAGGGATGCCAAATGATCAACCTCTGTTTGTTTTGATACATTTAAAGCCTAAAACCCTCAAACATCTAAGTTGCAATCTCAGCTAATCTGATAGGATATTTTTCTATTCCATCTTGAAAGATAAGATCATTAAATAAAGGATCTGTGATAATCAAACATTAACTGTGTATTTATGCTAGCACTCACCCTCTGGTTCAATCTGTTGTCCACTTCCCACCAGACAGTATTTGAGGTCTGCTCCTCGTCCAATGACAGCATTACTGCAGATCACGCTGCCCTGGATATTACACCTGGAAATCACACAAACATATAACATTATTCACATTCATTTTTCCTTACAGTTCCAAACCGCAGCGTAAGGACTCCCCATGGAGCCAAGGACCAATCTGGCTGTTCAATTGAGTTCTGTCTACCTGCTTTACATGACCACATTTTGTGAGACGTTTCCCTCACTTTCAGCTCTTTAGGTCACTAAAAACTTCCTGAACCATCACAAAAGGAAATCACTCATGTCTACATTAAGGTCACTTCGAGTGACATGGGACACAAGTAGACATGCTTAAAAAAGCCACTGTGTATTGGCCATGTTTAATCAGGTACACCTTTTCTAGTCTGCCTTTTTAAAATCTTATTTATTTTTATATCTTTGGGGCATTTTTGCCTTTATTTGATTGTACAGCTGAAGAGAAACAGGTAATGTGGGGAGCAGAGATGCAGATAAGACATGCAGATAAAGGTTGAGGCCGGGAGTCGAACCCGCGACCACTGTGGTGAGGACTATAGCTTCTGTATATGAAATATTTTTCTTGACGTGTTGATCAAGCTTCAAACCCTGGGGGGGGGGGGGATTCCAACTGATTAATCAATAAGAGAACTTCCACAGCCATACAGAAACCAACCATAACATTGATTTACTCCAAACAGTCCTAAAAACGGTGAGCCAGTGGCTCATTACTGGTGCCGACTGATACTTTGTAAACTCTGCAGTAATTAAAGAGTAATATTTTGCTGGGATCAGCTTGGTTCAGTTGAAACAAGATTTTCCAACTGTGCTGTTTATGCTTTGACCCTGCTGGAGATTCAAAACATGTTTATGGCTCACAATTTGTTTTCTACCTCGTACCTTCTGTACACACTCATACTGGGAGCTGCCCAGTGCAGCCACAGCTTTCCACAGTATGCTGTGAGGCTCTGTGCCGTACTGGAGGTTACACTGGCAGTAGCAACATTCAGCCTGTCTCCACATCAGGAATCCTTCCACCTGCTCCGACGACTCAAACATATCCAATCAAATGGACTTAATGACACAACATTAGTATTTATATTAAAGAACAGCAGCGGTCCAAGCTGTTTCCACGTGTGTGTGTTCAGTGTGTGTGTTCAAACATTGTTGGCTGTGCTACACCTGAGCCGGCAGTGCCAACCCACTGAGCATGCTCACATTCAGCCAAACCATCACCATAAAATTCTTGGAGGGAAGACACAGACAGTTTTGACACAGACAGTGTGTCCTGTGTCGGCTGACCGTGGAGGACGTGTGTGTGTGAGTGTGTGGGTGAGACAACGTGTGTTTGAGTAGCTCAGGGAGCCCGGTGGAGAACACATGTTGGTCTTGCCCGGGCAGTGACGCACACACACTTGGCCCTCCGCGCCTCACACACAGACAGGTTTGTGTTGGCTCATTCTATTCAGGTGGTTAGGCCTGCAGGGAGAGGGAGGAAGGAGTGTGTGTGCATGCGTGTGAGTGTGTAAGTAACTACCTAGGAGGTGGCGGTGGTGGTAGTTGGTGATGGGAGATTACAAGATTCAAAGTTTTGTAACATTAGAGAGAGAGAGAGGGAGAGAAAGAGACCACCAAAGAAGCCTTGGAGCTGAAACACCACTAATTACTAACACCAGGGCTCCTCCTTGCCATGACCCCCCCCCACCCTCCATCCTCCCTCCCTCTCTCTCAAACACACAAACACATACACACACACGTCAACCCCCACCTCCTGTGCCAACCCCCCCTGTAAAGTTGACCCCTACTATCCCCCTTCCCAAACACGCAGCGCTTTGTCAACAAGTTCTGGTCAGCTCCAAACAAAGAAAGCAGAAATGCGAGGGGTTTCTGCGACATGGCCGGGGTCTGCTAATCCCCTAACACTGGCTCTTTCTTTCCTTCTTTCTCTTTCCTTCTTATGTCCTCCAGAAAAAAGAAAGAAAAGAAAGAATTGCAATTTCTTTTTTGCGTGCTAGCTTGCTTTCGCCTTGCTTCTTTCTTCCCTTCTCCAGTCTCTCTCGTTCTTTCATGTCTTTGTGCGTGCACCTACATGGGCATGATGAGGGTCCCCATGCTAGCTGGCTGGGGTCCCTGAAAGGCTTAAGAGAGAAGAGATAGAGAGAGAGGAGGGAGATGGCGTCGAGGCCTTGATGGAGAGAAAAGAGAAGGAGGAGTAAGATATTGAGATAAAAGAAAAGGAGCCTGTGAATGAATGAGTGCATTAAAGTCCAGACTTGAGACCAAGATGAGTCTGTTTCCAGCAGAGTTGCTGGCTCTGACACTGAGCAGATCAATCTACATGTTAATTCTACAGTAGCTGTAGCCGCTCTCCTCTTTTGTTGCAACAAAGCAGGCAATTTTGAACACTAACTACTGGCAACATTTGACAGTCATGATGAGCATGTTGTATCTTTGTGGTAACTTTTTTGTTGCCATCCCAAAATGAAATGCAGGATAAGGCGACATAATCCTCATGACCCTTCTTGACACTTCAACTGAGTTAGAGTTCCTGTTCCTTCATGGTTCTTCAGTGTGTTTCAGCTTGAAAAAGTCAGAGTGACATGAAGAAAGGAAGCGCATCTGTAGATTTTCTGGCACAGCCTTTGAAAGTGTGTGTTCGTATTCACGTCCAACACTACTCAGAAGGCCATTTTCACACTGAGACCGTAATACTTTAACCTTAGTGCCCCACAACTGAGCCAGTCTATACAAACACATTTTTTTTCAAATGTACAGAGCTTTACTGATCGCTGCTGTCAGGCTGACACCTCATATCTCCAAAACTACAGCTTTTCAAGGAAATTAAAAAAAACAGTGTTTTGATATTTTGAAATGCCCACGAACAGGCACTAAGGATGACCAAAATCATGAATAAATGAATAAATAAATACTGAAATATGGCGATGCAAGGTTTCTCTCTGACATTAGCACTGTGCAGAAGTGTGATAAAAGACTCTAGATAAGGGCGCTGGTGGCCTAGCAGTCTAAGCGCCCCACATACAGAGGCTACATTCCTCGTCGCAGGGGTCGCCGGTTCGATCCCCGGCCGGTTGACCATTTCCTGCATGCCCCCCCCCACACTCTACTTTCCACATTCCCTGTCTCTCTTCAGCTTTCCTATACAATAAAGGCAAAAAGGCAAAAAATATAACTTTAAAAAAAAAAGGATCTAAATAACTCAAACTGGGGTTTGAGGAAACATATCCCAAATGATGCACAAGACCTGTCGCAGATTTCTGTTTGATGGAGTTGAGCTGCATAAACATAGAAAGTCAGAGGATTCAAATATTCCTAGGTTATGATCGAATGAACCGAAAAATATGAAAAATAAAAAATATATATGAATCGTATCTGTTCAAGATAAACCCGATCATTTAATCATTTCAAGGCAGCATAACTTCCAAAGAGAGTGATCACATAGCCCAGACTTAAACTGTCATGAATACACCTCTCAAGCCCCCGTGGTGATCTTAAATTCCATAACCAGTGGGAGCTTTGGTAAAAGCAAGTAAATTAGCAGCTAAATGAAATATATGGATGTTGTGTGTTTCAGTTCAGTAGCTGTGTGTTTGTTTGGAACTGATCTCTGGCTGGTTGCACACTAATAGATGCATTGTTAACTCAGCGCTCCCTATTTGACCCCACAGAGCCCAGGAAACAAAACCTGTTACACCTCCCATCAATGGACACACACACATCTACAAGGATCTGCAGAACACACACACAACTGTTGACAAGTAGGAGCACCAAAGAATTTCAGTGCCAAGATGTGCAATGAATGACTAACTAGACAAACCACTATTGTTTTTTTTCCAGCAAAACAATGTGTTAGCAAATTTGGAGGGACAATGCAAAAACAGGATGTAGATCAATGATATTCAGAACATGTTTTTCCTGACTCCTTTTATTTTAAAATCTTTGTTTGCTACATTCCTCTGCCTTGTGAGTCTGTCCTGACTGAACTTCCAACAAAAACCATGAGCCACATGAGCATCAAACCTTTAATTCACAAACATGCCTGGGAGGTGAAATTCTTTTATAAGTGTAATTAATGTTTTGGAAAAAAGAACTTCAAAGTAAATATAGTCAACAAGTGTGTGCATGTTTGTGTGTGCATAATTGTGTGTGCATTTGTGTGTGTTCTCACCCTTCCTCAATGGTAACCCCGTGCATGATGATGGAGTTGGCGACTTTCACCTTCTCTTTGATGGTGGTGGAGTTTCCAATGGTGGATCTCTTTATGGAGGTCTTATCTGCCACCTGACACATCCCTCCGATGATGCTGTCTGATCCCATCTGAGGGCAGAGGGAACGCACAAACGTTGACGTTTCTGAGACATAAACCCACACACAGGGTTATTAAAGGATGGAAAGGTGTGAGTTAGACTTTAGGAAGGGTATGCTAACAGAATCATGAAACAGGTTTTCAGAACTGACTGAAGAGCCTGTCAGAAATTGTACCTGACATCTCTCAGAAATGACAGCTGACGGGTGGACTGCGGGCTCCTCGAACAGCTTTGGGGCCTGGTAGAGAAAAAAACAGGAAAAGATGTGAGTAAAAGTCCTTTATATAATGGAGATTATTGAACAACTTTAATTGTTCCTCTGAAGAAATATGAGTATAATAATTAAAGAACTACAGTAAAACATGATGAAATTCTACCTTGAAAGTGGCTCTATGCAAAATATGAATGCTGTAACATTCAAAACAATAGTCAAGAGATGATTCATTAAATATCTTTCAATAATGAATTTTCTTAAATTAATTGGATTGTTTTTTTCGATTCATTGTTTATGAAATGGTAAAAGAGCATTCTTATTCTCACAGAGCAAACAACACAGAGTGATGTCTGTATAATGCTTTTTGACCAATTAACAGCCCAAAACTCTGTGACATTAATCTTTAAAAGGCGTTTTTCGACCACAGGAACTTTAGCACGGAACTAGGGACTTCACCCCTGAACTACATGCGTTTCGACAGGAGGAACCAGGGTCTAAGTTTAGTTCAGGGGTAGTTAATCTCCCCCTTAAAAGCCCCTACTTGGGGGGTAGTACTTTTCAAAGGTCCTGGGACTTTCGCCTGAACGTAACAGTGTTTGTGGAGTTTACACAGTTGTTGAAACACAGAGGGAGTTCCTGGGAATGCATACTAGTCTAGTTATTTATTAAGATTTCAAAATATTATTTCATATAATTTTTTTTCTCCATACGTCACTGGCCTGATTTGCACAATCTACCTGGGACTTCAGCCCGCGGTCAAAACGCAGACAACAATGAGGGCAGAGGAACCTTTTACTTCCGGGGAACTCTTGGTTGAAATGCACCTAAAGCTGTATTCACACATGAACCAAACTCCAAAAAATGTTCGCTCCACATTTACCCTGACTTTTTCTTGGCCGCCTCCTAGTAAGAGCTAATATGAAAAGGCAGCATGAAATCTTTAAGAAAATTTACCACTAATGCATAGTGGCAGGTGATGATGTTTTATGTCATGTGACTGGTGTGAAACCAGCAGGGCAACATATAAGGGTGTAAAAGAAAACATCATCTGAAGTTAAAGAAGGAGAATCATTTTAAGATGAGACAGTAAAGATGCCTGCACTTCCGCCTGGTAGCATTGCAACAGCTCGTAACAGGTGTCTGTTGCTTTGTCCTATGCTTATGTCATGTCCTGCTTTCCTAGACTCATCCCTCCTCCTGCCCACAACTCCTTCCATCTAACAGGGATGACTTCATGGTGTAAAGGATATATGTGAAAGAGCAATTTTGGAAAATGTATGGGGCACTGTTCCTGAAATTCTTTTAAAACTTTCAGGATGGCATGTCTAACAGAGACATGAGACATCCTCTGTCTCATACGACAGAGGAAAACAAAGAAAGATATCATATCTCAGAGGATGGAACCAGAAGATGTTTGCTGTATTAGAAAATTACCAGATAGATGAGTATTAATCAACTTATCTTTGAAGTTTTAACACTTTTTATAATTGGGTTTTTAAAGGTGACATATCATGCAAAATTGACTTTTTAATGGTTCTCTACCTGAAATATGTGTCCCTGGCATGTCTACAAACCCCTGAGAATGAAAAAAATCCATTCTGCCCCTGTTTTGATTTCTACACCTTTCTGTAAATGTGTGTGAAACGAGCCGTTTCAGACTTCCGTGTTTTTGTTACGTAACAACAATATCCGGTCTGTCACGGAGTCAGAGCTCGGAGCTTGTTCAGCCCATAGACTGTATAAAATAATACTGAATCCCCCCTCCGTTTTTCATTACCTGCACAAATGTGTGCTAACAAGGAGCTTAGGAGGGAGGCATGCTAGTTGTAGGCTGTCTTAATAAACACAAAGGTCGGTTTTACTCCCCACGTCTGCAGATTTGAAGATCTAGTGGATGATTTTTATTTATCATGGATAAGTGCTAGCGCTAATTAGCATAGCCACATAGCTATATGTTCATAGCTGTAGCTGTAGCTGTGTACCAAGACACACGTCGACATACTGACAAATAAAACAACAAGAAACACAAAATCTGTGACCAATCCTTCATAAAAGGTCCTGCTGCCTTTCTGGCAGAGGTCGGTTTTACTCCCCACGTCTGCAGATTTGAAGATCTAGTGGATGATTTTTATTTATCATGGATAAGTGCTAGCGCTAGTTAGCATAGCCACATAGCTACATGTTCGTAGCTGTGTACCAAGACACACGTCTACATACTGATAAATAAAACAACAAGAAACACTAAATCTATGACCAATCGTTCAGAAAGGTCCTGCTACACGCGCCTCTCCGTCAGGATCAGATTCAGAGGGTTGAAGTAACGCGATCTCTGAGCAGCCGTGTATATTCAGCCAACATGTAAACATTAGATCAACGTGCTGGAGAGCCGAGGCACATCCACTTCCTGAGGGGGCGTAGTCAGAGGGTAAACAGAGTGTTCTGATGAGGAATGAAGAAGAGGACTTTTCTGGCATGCCAAAATCTGATTTCAAAGTGTTTTTTGAGCATAAACTTTAAAGACATGTTTTGGGGACCTCTTAGACCAATATATATTGATGAAAAAAGCGTGATATGTCACCTTTAACTTTTGCATACAAGTATAGTATAGTATACAGTATATCTAGGAAATGAATTCCCTGCAAACATACTTATATTCTTAATGTATGACCAGAACACAGAGCTCTGATAATGTATCTTTTACAAAAACAATCAAAGGAGCAGACTAAATGTCTGACTCACCAGCCGGTTTGCGTCTATGTAAGCAGCTAAAGTGTTGACTCGGTAGCAGAGACCCTGGTCCATAATGTGAACATAGCAGCGTAGTTTTCCCCCATGGTATGCCTCACTCATGTCACCACGATGGTCATTCC
This sequence comes from Notolabrus celidotus, assembly GCF_009762535.1. Classification (NCBI taxonomy): domain Eukaryota; kingdom Metazoa; phylum Chordata; class Actinopteri; order Labriformes; family Labridae; genus Notolabrus; species Notolabrus celidotus. Next base: position 17,910,385 of record NC_048286.1, on the reverse strand, counting down.
AACATGAACGCTCCTGGGCCAGCTGGAGGAGAGACTCGTCTCGAGATGTAATGAGGATCTCTGGACATGAGAGGAGACAAGAGAAAGAGGAAGATGATGATACCTACACACTGCTTCTGGGGGATATTGTGTGCTTTGAGAAAAGCTGAGACTTACTTGTAGCCTTGCTTCACAATGTATGTTATTGTTAATTTATTGCAAAAGATAAACCTATGTCTGCTAAATTGTTGTTCTTCTCTGTGGTTTTGATGTGTGTGTTCAAATACTGACCATGGTTTGTAGAGTTGTCACTCTTCTTCTGGTTCTGCTCTTCTGAATCGTCTTTGATTTTCTGACTTGTGGTTGATTTGGAAAACTGCTTCCGCACCAAATATGGTACCAGCTCACCACGGATTGATGAGATGGACCTATCATACAAAAGAAAGATATATAAAGACTTTCACATCAATCTTTGTGTCCTGATAACTACTTGGCATAAAAAATGTAACTGTGAGTCAAAAAGTATACGTATAAGTGAGGAAAAAAAGGGAGGGGGCTACTTTCTGATACATTTAGCATGACTTTTTCACTTCATATTAACTTCAAATGTCCTCGGTGAATGCTACACTGACATTTGTGCTCATAATTTGATTATTTATCAATGGAATGGAAATGGTCATAGTTTTTTATGAAGAAAATATATCCTAAGAGGATTTATCAAGGTAGCTATTCCAGGGGTAAAATGAAAAGTTGAGTGTTTATCCAGGCCACACAGTCAGTAGGTGTTTTCCTCTACAAGTAGTTAAAAAAAACCAAGCAAAAATGTGTGATCTTTCGAGAATTAGGAAATGACAATTGGCACTCAGGATCCTCTTAAAACAAAAGCAGAAGAAGCTGAACAGCGCTCTGATGTCAGCCAGGAGGTAACTTCCCATCTTAATTTCCTCCTCCTCACTGCTAAACCCTGTGCAGTGCAGTGCGGTGCTCAGTGTTCCTCTGCACAAGCCCACACACCCCCGCCCCTTCGCTCGCCCTCTCTTACTTTCTTTTAAAGGGAGATTAGAATTTCCATGTGAATGACAGGAAAAGAAAAACAACAGTTACTCTGTCCATTTCTCCCCTTGAGCAAGAGACAGAGAAAAAGCACGGAGGAAGGAAGGGAGAGGGAGAGGGAGAGGGAGGGAGAGAGAGAGAGAGAGAGAGAGAGAGAGAGAGAGAGAGAGAGAGAGAGAGAGAGAGGGGAGCTGTTGAAAGAAAGTCAGAGAAAAAGAGCCCGAGAAAGAAATGAGTCATCTAACAAGAGGGATGATATATGGTGGCAGCAGTAAGCATTAGTGATGTCATGATGAAAGATTTATATCTATGTCTCTGCAGCAAATTACTCTTTCAAGTTTAATACTCCCCTTAATTCTACAGGAAGGAAAAGATGAGGTAGGTACGGGATCAGTGTGCTGTCTTGGCTTTGAAGATATTTATCAATCAACTTATACTAGTTTGGTCAGGACATTATTTTAAAGAGCTACATTTCAAAACATGTAAGATAGGAGAAAACACCTTCAAGAGAGAAGAGTAAAGTCTGAAATGTTGCTTTGAAAATCAACCAATGCCTAATGGTTAAGTCAGCGATATCTAGCACAGATTCTAGACTGAAACACACCCTTCTCACCCCTCCCATGAAGGGATGGTGGCCTGTGAGGACAAGAAGCTAATGTCATACATGATAAGTATGATCCTCCATTTGTCAAGCTTTTACAATCAAAAACTTCTATCAATACAAATGATTGCCTTTGTCGAAGGGGACCTGTTCCTATGTTGGTATTGTTTATTTTAAGTTAACAGTGATTAAACACTACGCACCTTTAAGTCTAGTCCATTAATTGCATGCAGTGCAGAGTGAAAAACAGAGAGAGCCCTTTTCAAAGGTTTTGCTTTGGTGTTGTCCTTTACTATTAAAAAAATGAACATGCAGAATGTAAATCACAAGTTTTTTTTCAGGCTCTGATGTCTAGCATGGTTTTTCCAATATGCGATTTTTGCTCAGGGGCAGAGAACTTATGAGATCCATATGATGTTTTCTCTGATGACAGGCAGCTTGACTGATTTTAGGACTAAGAGGAACTCCCTTTTCTTTTTCCTGGTAATCATGCTGCCTCTGAAGCCCCTTTCACACATGCACTGCGCTGACTTCATCCGGCCCTATTCCTATTAATAAAATGAGTGAATGTGTGAACGCAGCAGGTCAGGAATATTCATGGCGAGTAAGTGGGCGGGGCGAGGGTGTCTTTAATGTAGAGCAGAGTTTCCCTGATGTGTACTTTGAGCTGCTTGTTTTCTTCTGTTGTGTTTGTATAGTGGAAATGTCCTTTTACATGTCATAGTGATATAAACAGAAACTGTCACCATAATGGAAGATTATACATCCTTTTCGGCTCCTGCTACCAAGCCCCCCACCCCCCATAAATATTCTGTTCTGTACATTGTTTTATACCTATGCTACAAGTCTGTGCACATTTTCACCACATCACTGTTTTTGTAAAAAATTGTAAATGTACTTATTTAGTTGTGTATATACGTTGTAAGATATGCTTATTTCTACTTCTTTCATTTTAATTGCTAATAACTTTTTAATAATTGCTATTTTATATGCTCTTGTTTGCTTTATACTATCTTGCACTGTCTTCTTTGCCGCTGTAACACTTAAATTTCCCCGATGTGGGACTAATAAAGGATTATCTTATCTTATCTTATCGTATCTTATCTTAAGCAGTATTTTGAGTTGTGAGAGGGCTTTAAACACAGATTAACTCTTGCCATAAGGTACATTTGTGAAAGTAAAGTTTCTGAAGTGTCAGGGCCTAAAACTTTCAAGAAAACAGGAGTTTATGTGTGAGAGGAGCTTCAATATCTGACTAACATGTCTACTTTGGGAATAGTTTTTTCAGGCATTTAATTTAGTAAGTTTCAAGGGAACAGTTTAATTGTATGTTCTTAATCTGTTTGTAATGAAGGCCTCTGGTTGGTTGAAATGAAGCGACACTATCATTTCACTCCCTCCTTATGCCATCATGCTTTCACTATCACTGATTTTAAAGAAAAAAACGATGTATTCTAATCTGAAATCCTACAATCCTTTGTTTATCAAATGCCAACCATGCATCCATTGCTGGGTTTGCTCCAATAGTTTCCCTGTGACACTGCTACACTTCAGAGGCTAAAGGCCTAACAGCCTGCCTCAGTGGCACATAGTAAAACAAATTAACACCTCGCTAGAATACCCTGCTAACAGGACCTTTCAAAGCCTTACACACCATGTAGCCACGTTTAACACTTGTTGCAGATTAAACAGCAAACACGATCGTCTCTTTGGCTGTGGCTTTATGCCAAAGTGTATGCGTGAACTGACGTACACTGCTAACACCACAGATATGAACAGGTAGCTGAAACCATATTTAAAAAAGTATGGTTGAAAGTTTAAAGTTGAATGGCTTTTTGCCTTTGAATGGATTAAATATCAGATTCACAAACTGATTAAAGTGAAGAACTCACTTGTTGTCAGCGAGGAAGTCCACCACAGCTTTTTTCAGACAGTAGAGGTGAGCGTCCACAAGGCCTGTTTTGATGTGCATCCTGGGATGTCTGCAAGGGAAAAGGAAAAACAGAGAAAAAGAGAGACACAGAATGAAGAATGATCGTTTAAAACAATAACCATGTGTATATTCTGCTGTCTATCTTATCCTAGTAATAACTGATGCAACTTAAAATTATTTGTCTATGAGATTTTAGACACAGACACTAAAAGAAGACATATGAATTTTCATATAGCTCTAATTTTTGGGGTCTTATATGCAGAAGCGTCATGACATATCAGTACATAAGGTTTCTACTCAGAGAATGACTTACTTCATTATTTTTCATCACTGCTGTTTTCGTATTCTATGTTTGCTTCTTATTCGATGAAACCATCTGAACTTTGTTCTGCTTTTTAAATAAGACATGAGCATTTGATGAAAACCAGACACAGCCATAAGCTAACATAGAAGCCCCAGACTACTGACATCTGTCTATTGTCCTCTGTCAGCCACCGTAGATGTCGCCCCACTGAGCTGCTGCCGTGAGACAGGTTTATGTTGAATGGATGGGGGGCCACATGTGCACAGGCGCACACACACACACACACACTTACTGAACCCATGCATTCACTCATTCACACATGGACTCACACAGTGATCTGAGTTTGAACATGTGACATTTACGAAGCGAGAGCCAAAGAAAACCATTTTATCCTCCAGGTTTCAGAAAAACAAATCCGCCCTCACTCCTTCATCCTCTCAGACTACCTATCCTCCTCTTCATCTGCCCCTTCAATCATTACATCATAAAACCTGCAGGGTGCATTTTTCCTAAAAGGGCATCACTTCTGCTTTTTACATGTTTTAGCCCTTTAACTGCAATTCACGTTTTTCAAAGCATGCATCACTTATTTAGTTTTTCAAAGTAGTCAAAAATCTGTCCCTCGTTAGAGCACAACAACAACAACAACAACAACAACAACAACAACAAAACTTTGAAGCAGTTAAGAGCAGATACGATGGTGACATACAGACATGATCCACAGTTGTGTTCAAATAAGAGCAAGGTCAGTGAGATGATTCTTTTTACATTACACAGAAATCAAAACTAAACTAAACAAAAAAAATGAAAACAAAGTGGAACAAGAAAGTAAAATTCTGCAGTTGTGGCGAGCATCTTTGATAATTTAAGTTCCAAAGTTGTCCTTGATAAAAAGAGTAAAACCTAGGTTTGATGATTTAATCTAGCACTAATTTAAAATCGATACCATAGTTAGTGAGGGTCATAGCAAAGTGATGGGTCCTTAGCATTTACTGGACTAGATCAAACACTGGAACACGTTTAGTGATAAGATAAAAAGCATCTGATTATATGTTTGCCCACTATTTCAAAGTTTTTTCCTTTATTGCAAGATCTGTCTACATTAATGGAACTATTGGCTGACATTGGTTGCATTTCGAATAAGAGTTTCGGGGTCTTTTAGCCCCCAGAACTACTTTACCCTGAACTAAAAGGTTCCTGTGCCCCCATTGTTGTCTGCGTTTCGACCACAAGCTGAAGTCCCGGGTAGATTGTGCAAATCAGGCCAGTGACATATGGGGAAAAAAAATTATATTAAACAATATTTTGAAATCTTAATACAAAGCTAAACTAGTATGCATTCCCCGGAACTCCCTCTGTGTTTCAACAACTGTGTAAACTCCACAAACACTGTTACGTTCAGGTGAAAGCCCCAGGACCTTTGAAAAGTACAGGGGGGAGATTATCTACCCCTGAACTAAATTTAGACCCTGGTTCCTCCGGTCGAAAAGCATGTAGTTCAGAGGTAAAGTCACTAGTTCGGGGGTAAAGTTCCTGCGGTCGAAAAACGCCTCTTGTTCCTATTGTAAGTTCATATTTTCACCAGCACTGATGACTCAAAGTCACTTGTCATCAATACAAGTAGTATGGGCCATGGTGACCAAAATATTTTTTAACTTTGATACTTTTCCATGCAAGGTTATTATAGTTTTACATTTTTCATTAGTTTCATTTTTATTTTGTTAGTTTTCGTTAACGATAATAACCTTGTTTCAATGCCACCTTAGCTAGAACGATACCATCTCTGTTACTTTTAAGTTGGGTAGTATCCAAATTGCACTAAAGTTAGAGGGAAAAAAAGTCCTATTTTTAACCTGAAGCTGCTAAGAGGGAGAGAGCGAGTGAGCTAAAAAATGCTAAAAAGAACTCAAAAACATATGTCAACCTCCAACAAATATGCATGAAGGTGAAAGTTTCTGTTTGTTTGAATCTGAAGTCGGGCTTCTTCCTGTGTTCTGCGTGTGTCTCTCTGCTCCGCCCTCAGTCCCAGCCACTACCACTGTTAGCTCGCCTCATTCACGGGTCAGCAAATACTGACGTTAGTTAGGTTCTTTCAGCAGCTATCAAAGACACACGTTACCTTTATGTCTGTTGAACCTGGACTGAGAGCAGAGGGGAGAGGTGGTGATGTCACTTGGTTTCTACATGTTTCCTAAAAGCCCTGACCTGCAGAGTGTTAACAGGAAGTTTCACCCCACTTAATATTGACTGACGCCCATAAAATGATCACATTCGTAAGAAAGTTAAAACATAAAGAAACTCTCAGTAGAAACACACCCACTACCACACATCTTCTCTGGATTATTAATGAGTATTCAGAGGAATTATTTTACTTTGGTGACACATTATTTTTAAGAAAATAATTATTCACTTCGCCTATCGTTTCTTTTAACAGAATGCCTAAATGCCTAAAAAAAAAACAATATCTAAATTTGACTAATAAAAAATGCTCACTTATTTTTTGGGATTTCACAATTTTAAGTGCACTTCTCTCTCCTATATTCATACTCCTCTCACTCTCCTCACAAGGCTGCAGTATAACTACAGTGACTCGAGAGGATAACTTGGTCACACATATTTTACAACCAGATGCTGAAAGCCATAAATCAAACTGTGTGTGTCCGCCCGTCTGTTTAAAGGTATTTTATTCAAAAGCATAAAAACACATGTGCGTGCACACACAGACACGCTCTGTGGGAGTTTGTCAAATGTATTTATTCATAAAACATTTCCCAGGTGTGTGCCTGTGTGTGTGTGTCGTGGGCTTAATGTGGAATTTCTGAGAACACCCAGCATGTGACATCATTTTTTGGCACCTGCGGGTGGGCAGGAGGGGGAACGAGGAAAGAGAGAGGGAGAGAGAGATAGGAACAGGTGCCCTTAAACTGTTAATGCATTATAAGATAAGGTAAGAAATGTGTTGGGCTTCAAGGCTTAAGACTTGTCTTTCATTACGAATAAAACTTTATATTGGCAGAAAATCTCAATAAAGTGACCACAGCTGCTGATGATATAAATACATCTAGCCAATACTAGGTCTACACAATTAATCTAATATCAATCAGCATTACAATGTCAGTCATTCCACTATCCAATAAATATGACGAAATGATCCACAGCTGCATTAACATCTAAAATGCATGCTTCCCCCGTAGAGAACGGCTTTATATGAGATCAAGCCCTCCCTTAAGTAACAGCCACTCCCCCAGGGGGCGATCAAGAGGTTATAGCCTCACTATTGGGGGACGTATCATGTCAGCTGCAGCAGCAGCTTTGATAGGAAGAGTAAACAACACACCCAGGTTGAGGAAAACAAAAGTCAAATCTCCAAAACAAAAGGGGAACAGCTGGACAGCTCATGATCTTATTTTTCGAGGTATTTCAGGTTTACAGCAAGTGATGTTGAGCAAGAGGTCATACTGTACAAAGAATGCCTGAAAGCTGTGTCTGCACTGCATAACAACACAACTTACATGTTGGATTGAAGTGTAGAGTCTTTTGTAATGTGACTGTCTCTGGATTTAATATTGCAAAGGACATATCTGCAATAAATACAAAGTGACGTACAGGTACCGAGAGTCGAGATGAACAGTAATGAACAGACTTTTCACAGAATCCAATTGATGCAAAAAATCTTGAATTTCCCCAAAACTCTAAACATCGTACTTTTCCTAGCAGCAGCACCATTTGATCACTGGATGCTGTGAGGGCTGTAGAGCTCGATGTGGAGCAAAGCAGGAATTTAGTGCCTCTGCAGGCAAGGATGACTCAACCCCAGGATTAACGACTGAATACTAAAGTACAGCTAAAGTCCTCAGTGGGAGAGAGGAGTCACATCTCTCTCGCTCAAACACACACAAACACACACACAGCATAATGTCTTATTTAGTTACAACTAAACCCCACAGCGGAGGATGACTCAGAGGCAGAAGATTGACTGTTAATACCCTCATTAGTCAGGTTTCCACTACAGAGCCAACAGGCCTGGAGGGCTTAACATTTATTTAGGGCATTTCATTATTGGCACCAAAATATACATGTGTGAAAACCTTAATACCAACCTAGTCCAATAGATGCCTTCTTAATTGAGCTGACTCACTTATTTGAACCTGTGTTATAAGTGTACATGGCACTGATGGTGTAGTAAGGTCATCATTGAAGGCAGACGGAACCAAAATACTCTTCATGTCAGATAATGGACACATCATGACAGAGATTTAGTTTGTCTAAAGAAACCAGGACACAGTTAAAAAAGAGAGGAGTCTGAGCTCAGGTCTTTAAACTGCATTTTTGTCAGACAAACAGTCCAACATGCAATATAATACAATTCCTCACATTAAAGGAGGCTGTAACCAGCACAAGTTTGAACTTTTCTCTTGATAAATAATAATCGAGCAGCAGAATAGTCCCCTTTATTTTCTAGCAAATAAAAAAAATCAATCAATAGAAATGGTCCAGTTCTAAATGTTTTGTTTTCAATTATTGAAAACTTTTTAAGGAAAGGAAAATAAAAAACAGACAAACATGTGTGCAAGCTCTAGTTTTTCAATCTGCCAAGTGATTCAAAGGTTTTGACATTTTTCAAAAGGACTATAAAGAACAAAAATTCCGTAAATAAAGAAAACAACTGATGCAGGTCAGATATACCCGCTGCAAGCTCATCTGCCTTTGGTTTTCATTATGTGTAGATATTTTATTGATGGTGCTATTGATATTCAGTGAAAGGCACAAAGAGTAAACAAAAATATTAAATCTGTGAATCTGTTTGTGTCCTTTAAATGTGCAGTTAGATCAAGGTCATTCTGTAGGGGAGCCACTAACACAAGTCATTACTTGTATTCACTGGGTTCATGCCTTTTTCTTGACAGATGAAAATGAACTCCTGGTCCAATATCTTAAAGTCTACTGCAGTTAAAAAACACAAAAAAGGTGAGGCACATGATACTAAGCTTTATGCAAAGCATGGTACTAAATTTGTGATTTTTTTACAGAACAAAAAACTCAGAGGTTTTGCTTCCTTCTGAGAAATTGTGATTTTGATTCAGGCCACTGCCCAGTCTTGTGTCCTAGGGAATCTGACAGGTGGAGCTGTAATGTATGTCGGGAAGCTCAGCTGGAGTTCTTTCACACCATTTAAGCCATTTCCAGGTCAATCAATCTCACATGTGAATAAAGTATTGAGCTAACACACCATAAACATGTGGGAATGAAAAAAAAAGAGAAGATTATCGAGAACTGAGGGTGGAAATGTTCATTAATGAGGCGGCTTTCACACAAACTTCCCCTCACAAGAGGAGGGCACCTGTAGAGTGTGTATGATGTGTACTGACAGAGCATTCTTGGAGTGGATAGTTCCATGTGCAAAACAGTCTGATCTTGAAAAAAAACTTAGTGGTATTATGTCAAAATACAGGACTCTACTGCACATTGAGAGATCTGTCTTCATTCTGTTTCATGTGGTTGTGTGACGTGAGTGTGTATAAATGATCAATGAGGAATTATTCGTTACAAGTCTTTCAATGCGAGCCATAAATGTTTAGCTGTGGGCTCATGTTTCCATAACACTGTGTGACAATGTGCGAGTGTTCTCCCTCCACCAATGTCCACCTCAAAGCTATGTTTCTGTGTGTGTTCATATACACATGTCCGTGTGTGCTAAAGAGAGAGAATGTGTGTGTGCGTGTTTGTGTGTGTGTGTGTGGCTGAAGATTTCCCTGTGCAGGGAAGCATGCAAGCAGCTGCTCAGGCCCCCCTCTTATTGGCCAAATTTACAGTGGCTTTGGCTCCATGAAGTATTTACGAGCTCCCAAAACACCCGCTCTCACACATACACACATTTTAGGACTAAGAAACGAAAACCTATCTAGAGTGCTCTTCCTGTAACAAAAAATCCCACAGATACCCACAACAGATCTTACAGGCTAAAACACACTGCATCTCATTAGACACCAAAAAAATCTGCTCTCTTAAACTAACTGCAAAGTGCAGATGTACAGAAAACAATGTACCATCAGTCAAACTCCCACGCACTGACATCCACTGAGGGAGACCAATTTATGTGATTCATGTTCATTAGATATGAGTAATTCAGTGTGAGGTGACGGGTATCAGCAGCATCATCATAAACAGTGTCAAAGAATGCTGTTACCTACTTTGAACAATAAATAACAAATGCAGACACAGCTGCCCCAATATACAGTTATTACAAACACATTGTTAAAGGGTCAGTTCACCTAATTGCAAACATATTTTGTCCCAGTAAAAGTGGGCCATCACAAAAGCCACAAAGTGTTACTAAAGATAACCACACACCTGGCTGCAAACAGAGTACAGCCAACAGAATTCCATCCACCACTATTGTATGAGCATGTTTAATTATCTTTGGGATGGATACCTTAAATCTAGCCAAACCAACCTGTTCAGAGGCATACAACAGATCAAATGACTTACTTTCTCATGATAGACTTCCTAACTGACAGCCCGTCCTCCAAATCAGCCTCATTGGCCATGAAGAGAAGCCTCTTTCCTGACTGATCCACTCCCACAAAGTCTCTCTGCTCAGCTGAAGAGAAAGGAGAACAAAAAACATGTTTACAGGAAATAATAGCGGGTTTAACTAACTGATACACTACTGGTCAAAAGTTTGGACACACCTTCTCACTCAATAGTTTTTATTTATTTTAATTATTTTTGACATTGTAGATTAAAACTGAAGACACCAAAACTATGAAATAATCTGGTTTTGCCATAATATGGATTACAACAGGAGTCAAGCAGGGCTATCCATTGTGCACTAACCCTTCCTCTGAACAACACAACTGATTGTCTCAAACACATTAAGAAGGCAAGTCATTCTACAAATGAACTCTTGACAAGGCTCATGTTAATTAGAAACCATTCCAGGGGACCACTTCATGAAGCAGACTGAGAGAATACCAAGAGTGTGCAAAGCTGTCAAGAAGGAAAAAGGAGGCTACTTTACAGAATCTAAAATCTAAAACATATTCTGGTTTGTTTAACACTTTTTGTTAATTAAATAATTCCATATATGTTCTTTCATAGTTTTGATGTCTTCAGTATTAATCTACAGTGTTTCAAATAATTAAAATAAATACAATGAGAAGGTGTTTCCAAACTTTTGACTGGTAGTGTACATGTTAGGATATTGTAGCTTTTTTCTTAACTTATGTACATGGTGTCTCTTTTTTTTTGACATTATGGGAGTATGGTCATAAATCTTATTAGAATAATGGCATACATGAAAATGACCTCTAATTTACACACTCTCCTGTGATGACTTGTTCCTGGTACCTGTTTTTTTCTTGCCCTTCTGTCCTGGGACGGTCTCTGTGAATTCATAGGTTTTGCTCATCAGCATGGCCAGCGTTGCATTGTGGGCTCTGAAGAGATCGACCACTTCGTGAAGAGCCACATCTGTTATTAGGTCACAGCTGAGCACCAGGATGTCCGTCTGAAGAGGGCAAAATGGAAAGAAAAGAATGATCATTTCACTCTGTAACAGTCAGATTTGACAAACAACGTCAACAACAGGCTGGATTTGCTGTGTGGTAAGAGGTTCTGGCTTGTGTTCTTATTTTGGAACCAAATCTGCCCACCTGTTGTGATTTTTAAGACATTTCCAATTTCCCCACTGCACACACACACACACACGCATATAAAAGTGTACAAACACACAGAAATGCATGAAGCTTGCTCATGATGTTTATACAGTGAGGTCTGCTAACTCACGACAGTCATGCACACAGACTATACATAAATAGAAGTGGCGACAATGCTCCACATAAACACCTCAGGACACGAGAGCTGGGATTATGTTATTTATCAATATTAACAACAGAAACTGTCTCACGAGGCAGGATTTTATGACAAACATACAGAGGAGCAGAGAAGAAAGGAATGACTCTTTTCCAAGTTAAGCATTGTGTGCATATCAGCCAAACTCTGCTTTAACGGGACTTAAACTCTGATGACAGTCCTTTTTTGTGTTTCATTGTTTTTGTTTGAGGATGTGTCTGTTTCCTTTCAGCTGACCTGTTTGTGTAGATAAAATGAGCTTGATAATAAGAGGGTTGAAAATATGAGGTCATACTATTCTTCAGCTGCATGAGTAAGACTACAGGTACAGAAACATTACAGGTTTAAGTGCTAACAAATAACCGACAATTAAAATAAGTGACACAACTGAACCTTGAGATAATGTCCCATGGACAATTTATTTTTGTTATTCCTCAGACTCGCTCTGTCTTTGGTAAAAGTGCTTTTAATGTCTTTGCTCCCTCATCTTGGTTTGAGCTTCAAGGTCACCTGAAACTGGATGATTTTAAAACGAGGATAAAAGATCATCTGATCAGCTTGTGCACATGTTTTAAGAGCTCAACACTGCTGACTTATAAATTGATGTAATAGTTACTTGTTACTATATGTTTTGTCTTGTTCTCTTTGTGAAACTTTTTATGCTGCTGTCTTGGCCAGGACTCCCTTGTGAAAGAGACTTTTCATCTCAATGGGACTATTCCTGGTAAAATAAAGGTAAAATAAAATAAATAAATAAATATCCAGATAACTTAAGTAACAGAGAGGAAAACAAGCATGAAGAAGATTATTGGACTAAACAATACTGCAAAAAAACCTACATGAAAACAGAACACATAGTATAGGAATTAATTTGTAGCACAATTGAGACCATTTATACTTTTTTCATTTGAATTCTGTATCTATCAATCAATCAATCAATCAATCAATCAATCAATCAATCAATCAATCAATCAATCAATCAATCAATCAATCAATCAATCAATCAATCATAATTATCACAATCATAAATAATATATTTTCAAATACTAATGTTTTTTTTAACATAACTTCACAAAATTGGGAAATATAAATCCACAAGGCTCGTACTGTATGTCCCTAGTATAAGATAGTCCTACTGTGCCTACAGTGATTGTTACAGATGTTATACATTAACAGATACAGCTACAGGTCCACATATTATGTGTCATTTCCAAGCGGCAACCTCCTGACTCAAACTATGAAGCCCATGCGGAAGTGTTATAAAATGCAATTCATCGAGAATCCGCTTGAGGCTGGCTGCAGAAACACCAGAAACCACATAGACACCAATTCAAAAAAGACGATCTTTGCAGCATTAATAAACATGTTTACAGCCTGGTTAAAAAAATGGCTTGGCTCTACGAAGCTAAATTCTCTATCGGCACACACTGTATGGGGGTTGTATTTTTTTTCTAACGTGACTGTTCAGAAGATATTAAGATTACGAGTTTTTGCCCAAATAAGGACATGACTGACTTGACTCCCAGACAGGAACACACGGCTATTGGCTAGGAGGCTCAAACTCTGCCTCTTTTATACGTAATATGAAATCTTCTCTTCATGAGTTGTAATCATCCAATGGTTGTTTTACTGCCTACTTTTCAGTCATTGTGAGAAATAACAATGCTCAGAGGTAAGTGGTTCAATTAAAATCAAGGCTACTACTAACCCCGTCAATGCAGATATGTTTATATCAACTCAGCCCAGGTTCTCATATTCTCCAGGTGAATACTAACAATATCACAAAAACAACTTCCTCATCTCCTCTTTCACTCAAAGCAGCAAGCCTGACTTACTGGCTTTGAGTATTTTTCTAAGAAATGGTCCAAAAACATGGCTGTAATAACTCTCTCTCTTTCTCTCTCTTCAGCTGTCCTATCAATAAAGGTGAAAATACCCCAACAATATAACTTTAAAAAAAAGAACAAAAAGGACACATTATCATTATTAAACTAGAACTCAAACTATATGTAAACCTAACAGGTTTTAAACTGTATATTATTACACAGCTTGTGAATTCCATTCACGTATCACTTACTCTGACTCTAACAACAGGGAGCACAAAACCTCAGTCATGTAACATGTCCACATACGTGTATGTGTGTTAGCACGCGGTTGCGCCCAATTCTGTGTGTGTCTGCTTGTGTGCGGTATCCATCTGTCTGTCCAGTGATGAAGGCTGTCAGCATGAGAACTAATCCCACCATTAGCACCAGCCGCCTTCATGACAGCGACATCTTTACTCTGTCTGTGACGGAGGGGAAGATGGGGGAAAAAAAGGGCAGGAATGCAAATAGGAAAAAAATTAACAAAATACAGACCGAAGCAAAAGACATGATGGCAGGCGAGACTAGACTTCACTTTCATTTGTCATCAAATATAAGGGCTAAGCTACATTTAGTACATTTTCTGTAACTTTCTAACACAAAGTTTTTGTATGAGTGCATGTAAAAGGATGTAGCTTACAATATTTCAGAACATAGGATCATCATACTAAATGATCAGTCTGATAAACAACAAATGAACAGAAGAAAAACTCTTGACTGTCCACTGCTACACAACACATCCTTTAAACTTAAAGGAAATGAGAACTAGCTTGTGGCACTCTTTAACCTGCATTTCAAAAACATGTAGGTCTGAGGTCCAATTCATGTAGACCACCAGTTGATTTGAAGCATCTATTTACAGTTATCAAGGACAGAGGAAATGTACTTCATGCTGTAATTAATGAGAACTCTGTTTGGATATCAAAGAGCTTGGTTAAGTTCTGTTTGTGTCCATGTTTGAGGAGAGGGCTTGTATCAGTGGGGTCAAGGGTCATGTAGTTGACCTAGAGGTAACTCCTCACATAACCTGGTGTGGACCTGGCGACAGGAAGCTGCCACGGCAGAGCTGGAGTTGTCTGCAGAAGATCTACTGACACTGAGACTGTGAGACCTTTCAACTCTTTCATCCTTCTGATACACACACACACACAGGCACACACACACACAGGCACAGGCACAGGCACACACACACACACACACACACACACACACACACACACACACACACACACACACACACACACACACACACACACACACACACACACACACACACACACACACACACACACACACACACACACACACACACAGGCGCACACACAGGCGCACACACAGGCGCACACACACAGGCACAGGCGACAGCAGAGTGGAGTCAGCTGGAGAGACAGAGACACTTTAGCCTTTCAACAGCCAGACTCTCTGGACAGGTCAGGACCACACACAATGATGCACACATACACGCACACACACACTTGTCCCAGTAGTGGCCGACATCCAGCCGAAACTACTGCTTACACAATCTTGATCTGTTGGAACAAAAGTTGAGGACTAAATGTTGTGTCCTTTTTTATGTGCTGGAAAGATGAAGTCCTTTAATAAATAAAGCTGAGTTTGTTGTAGATTACATTTCTAATAAACATTTTTTAGAGTTAAAAAGAAACAAAATGCTTTGTTTGTTAATCCCAATGTGACTCAGCAACCAGTCTGCAACCTATAAACAAGTTCTTTAGGATCGAACCATTCCCTTATATGAATACCTGGTAAACAAAAGTACAACCTCTTCAGCCACTTGTAAAATACAAATCAAATGCTAAACTGCTAACACTATATCACCAAGCTAAATATCAGCATATAACTACTCTACTGGAGCAATGAGTAACCAGCACAGCTGATAGGACGTTAACCTGCAGAGAGGACCAAAGGCTGATGGTGCTAGCTCTGCTAATGTTACCAGTTAGTGTTTACCAGCAGACTTCTTTTAGAATTGATGTTAAAGTTATTTTACTTGTTTTCAAAGCTCTTAACAGCCTTGCTCCTCCATACATCACTGATCTCCTGTCATTTTATGTTCCAACCCGATCACTGAGGACCTTGAATGCATACCTTTTAAAGGTTTCTCGTGTGTCTCACACCGGCCAGAGAGCTTTCTGTTTTTACACCCCTAAGCTTTGGAACTCTGCCTCTGGACATTAAAACGGCGAGCTCTCTGGTGTTTTTAAAAGTAAACTTAAGACTTACTTTTTTAATCTAGCTTTTAATTTGGAGTCATTTATTTTTAGCACTGGACTTCATTATCATTATCATTATTATTATTATTATTATTATTAATTATTAATTATTATTATCTGTATTATTCGTTTAATCATTCTCATATTAATCATTGCTTTAACATTTATTTATCTTATTTAATTATTTATTTATTTATTGTGTTAATCTGATTTTGTTAACGCTACCTTATTTTTAACTTTTCTTTCTACTCTCACTTATTTTATTAATTTTACTGTATTAATCTAATTTATTTTGAAGTATTTTATTTATAATCATGCCTTTTATAATTTTACCAATGCTGTTGTTTTCTGTCTTTCTGTTATTCTGTGAAGCACTTTGGGCTGCATGTTTTTATGTGTGAAAGGTGCTATATAAATAAAGTTGAGTTGAGACTCTGTGATCCTGTGTTTAACTGTGTTAAATACATTTTAGTTAAATTCTGACTGAGTGTTGCCTTACCTTTAGACAGGTCGGTTATTTGGAATTTAAATTTCTATTTGAATGACTCGGACAGGCACTTTGAAACATCCCTATTTTTAACTGAAACTGATCTTACTAGAAAGCTCTTAATTCTTTTTTTTTCCTCATGGATGTGTAATATATTTATTTCTCAATGTCTAAAGAAGATCTCATACAAATACTCTTAATCAAATAACATCATTTTGAAGTACGCTTACCTCCTTTTTATAACCCATTTGTTTGTTTAGCCCCACCTTGACATATATCTTTTGAAAATGAATGACAACTTAGCTCAGTGAAATACAGGCTGACAATGAAAAGTCTATGTTTGATGGAGAAAGCAATCATACATCATTTGTCATGCCATTTTGTTCTTAAACACATGGCCTCTTTCAACATGAACTTTTCTTTGGAACGCCAAATGGTAAAATTGTGACGCATCACATAAAGAGGGGGGAAAAAAGGCGGATGCGCTTTGAGGTGGAAGGAAAATCTTAAGATCACCTCTCACTCTTCTCTCTCTTCACCTTTTATCTCAAGTCTTACAAGCAGACTAACAAATGTAGACAAAAGGTAAACCTAATGAATCAGCAACTCCACTGTATATATACATTTCTTTTAGCCTGCATACACTCAGGTGATGAAGCCTGAATGTTAATAAAAACGTCAAAGAGGCTTTACGCATACAAAGCAAAAGGTGCATGTTAAGTACTCCTTTCACTGGTTTGGCTTATTGTGAAAGAGCTCGGCAACAATCACTCATATCCCTCTACTTTTGTGTGACTTCACATGTTTGCAGAGTGAACAAAATAAAATATGCTGCTTGTAATCTCTCTTTTCAGTGATCAGGAGGAATGACCTAGAGTGTACAGAGATTCCTGTAAGTATTTTGTTTGATAGGTTACACCAAATCCCCTCATGGGAGTGTGTTTGTGTAAAGAGATGAGTGAGTGTGTGTGTCCATACTGTACTCATGCATCAGTTTGACAGTTTGAGTGATCTCTGTGTTGGGACTTGGCAGGCCAGAGTTACAGTTCTTCACTCATCACCCTCCAGTGGGTGAGTGTGTGTAACTCAATGCCTCTAATCTAGCTGGCTGCTCAAAGGATTAGGGACCCGACTATTCTCAATGGGAGCATGCTGGAGCTAGTCCTGTTTAAGTGCCTATGTGTGTGTTTGTGTGTGTGGTTTTACTATGAATCTATAAAAAAAAACCTCTCAGGCAAAGAGAATAAAAGAATCTGCACAGACTCATTCAAACGCCAGAGGAAAAAACATTTAACTCACTTGTCACAACAAATTCGGCGTTTAAAATCTCTGATAAATGTGCTTTCAAAAGCGAAGCCGCCGAATTCTGCAGTAAAGAATGTAATGAGCTGCAGTGGCGGGATACTTATGTCTTTACAATGTACGTTTGATGTGGCTTGTGCTAAACAGAGACTTTTTAGAGGGACAATTTAAACAAAGACTGCTGGGAGTGGATTTCGTTGGGGATTGCATGATACATTTGTCAGTCTTTGGATCACAACAACCTCTCGTCACTTTCTGCCCCTTATATCTGATAACCTGAAGTCTGGCACATGCTCAGCACGTGATCAGAGATACAAAGAGAGGTCCTTTACTTTGCCTTCTTGTTAATATGCACTGATTGAAGTGTGACATCTCATGTTAATATGAACCTTCTACTACCACAGTTCTAAAAGCTACACTACCAGTCAAAAGTTTGGAAACACCTTCTCATTCAAGGGTTTGTATTTATTTTGATTATTTGAAACACTGTAGATTAATACTGAAGACATCAAAACTATGAAAGAACATATATGGAATTATTAAATTAACAAAAAAGTGTTAAACAAACCAAAATATGTTTTATATTTTAGATTCTGTAAAGTAGCCTCCTTTTTCTTTCATGACAGCTTTGCACATTCTTGGTATTCTCTTAGTCTCCTTCATGAAGTGGTCTCCTGGAATGGTTTCTAATTAACATGAGCCTTGTCAAGAGTTCATTTGTAGAATGACTTGCCTTCTTAATGTGTTTGAGACCATCAGTTGTGTTGTTCAGAGGTAGGGTTAGTACAGAATGGATAGCCCTATTTGACTCCTGTTGTAATCCATATTATGGCAAAACCAGATTATTTCATAGTTTTGATGTCTTCAGTATTATATTTTCCCCAATTCATTAAAATTCTGAGAATCCTGGTATCTGTTATTTCTCTTGTAATCAAGTCCCACTCCTGTTGAGGTAATGTGGGTGCCGCCATACTGTGATTCATGTTGTACAGAGACCCCCGTTGATTAAACAACTGTTGTTTACCTGGAATGCATGGTCTTCTTTGGTAGTGTTTCAATGACAAAGTTATACTGCCTACTACTGGTCTGGCATGCATACTCCAGAGTTCTCAGTTGTTATTGTGTTGTTATGTCAACGCAGATTTTCTTTTAACTGCAAAGGAAAGACTTTTCTGTTTATAATGGGACATTTCTTGTGTACATAAGTCCAAAAAATGAAGAATTCAATTCCACTAATCACTGATAATCAAACTTTAAACACGAAAAAATAATTTTCAAAATACATCAACAGTCCTAAATTATACAGGACCTTACACAAACATGTCTTCATGGTCCCGGGGGGTCAGTCAGAGCCATGGCATATACAGAGGGACGACATACACCTCAACATACCCAAACACAAATGTTGCACAGATGTGCCGGATGAGAATAAATGGTGCAGTGGGTAAACTGGCAGCACAGGGAGTTTAAGTCTTAACCATGAGCTCATGTGTTTAGACAGAGCTGGATGAAGGGAGAGATGGAGGGATCAGCAGGCTGGCAGGATACAGAAGGGGTCTGGAAATCGGGGTTGGGGGCCATGGCTATAGTTGCAGTGCGAGTTGATGTGTGTGCCTCTGCATGTTTGTGTGTATTTAAAAATGGTGAAATGAGCCACTTTAGCAGCCTTGACCATTCAGGGGAGGGAGAGGCATGGATCAGTGGTCACCCAGCAGTACAAACAACACCCACCTTAAACCTCCCCCTTAGTTTCCATCATTTTAATACTCTACCTCCAAACCTTTCTACACACGAATTTCACAAGAAAACAGAATTCTCATTTCAGAACACTGCTTATTGGTATTTTATAGTGTATTAAAAATTGTTGAGCAATACAAGGTCTTTGCAGCATTCTTCATTTAACAACATAAGCACTTTATCTTGTTCTCATTATGCTTTAACGAGCCAGCAATTAAATAACACTGGAGCACTTCAACTTTAGGAAAATCTGAACTCTGTTCATGAACTCATGGCAGTCTGGTTCCTGTTCAAGCTTTCATTCACCACAAAAACACACAACAAGAAAGGTCAGCGTGAGCTGCGTGAAAGTGGGTGAACTCAACAATGGGAGCTAGCGAGTGAAAGGAAATTAAAGTTTGTCTTTTTTATTGCTTTAAAGTGTTTGATGAGCTATTGCAAGTTAAAAAGCTTGCACGAAGTTGCCTCCATACGAAAAACAAGAGGGTAATAAGAATGAAAACTTTATCCTTCCCTGACATATTTATATCATTTAGAGGATTTTGGTTGATGTGCTTGCATAAAAACAGTGATATGCCCCTGTTTTTTTTTTGTTAGTTTTTAACATACAAACTGTAGTCCATCCCAGAACCTACGGTCTTCGGACCTGGGTCTCCTCTCCATCCCCCGGACTAAGCTGCGGACTTCTGGGGACAGAGCATTCAGTATGGCAGCCCCTACTCTGTGGAACTCTCTCTCTCCCGACATCCGCAGCGCCCCAACCCTGGACACTTTTAAGAAAGCAGTCAAAACGCAGCTTTTTCTCAAGGCCTTTCCCCGTTAGATATCCCCACCTACCCCCCAGACCCCCTACCTGACCCTGTGAAGTGACCTTGGGTTTCTTGAAAGGCGCTATATAAATACCAGTTATTATTATTATTAGTTCAGTTGCATTTGATGGTCTGTTGGCGCATTTTTAATTTAGCTCTTTGCCAAAACTAGTAATGATTATCAATGCACAGTACACACACCTTGATCTTCTGCTGGATGTGTCTGAGAGCGTCTGCCGTCCCCATGTCTCCATCCTCCTGGATACACACCACGTCCAGTTTCATCTTCACGTCCAGTTTCATTTTCGGGTCTGTGCTCATCATCTTCTGGACCTCTTTGGTGGTGATCACTATCACCTCTGCAAACAAAAAGGCCCAAATCGTTAGCATTAGACTTGATGTAAAAAAATTAGACGGCTCCAAAAATGTCAAGATAATACTTCTTTATTCTGAAAGCTTCTTTTGAGAGAAGCACCTGTAGAATTAATTCCCAAAGTATCAATTTTTTCAACAAAATTCCCATCAAAGGCAAAAATAAAACACACAAATCCATCTAACTTTATTCCTTGAAGCTTCTGAGGCTTGTTCTCACAACCTCAGAACCTACAAAGTGAAGTTTGTATTATTGCTCAATTTTGCTCTGCAAAAAAAACACCTCTGAGAGTCAGTGCTGAGACTACTGCTCCGCTTTAACAAAGTTGGTATCAACATTACACGACAATTTTATGAATCTAGTAACATTGCATAGTCCGTCTACTCTAATTAGCCTTGTCTGCATAAAGTGTTTTTTTTTCTACAGGGCATTTGTTCGCTCTAGCTGTGTCAGCCTAGTAAAAATCAAATTGCAGGGCCTTGGCTAGCTGGCTGCACACAGTAAACTGCTGGCCACACAGGATGATTATGTATAGACAGGCTTTTAAAACAAAAATCCCTGTTTACTGCAAGAACAGCACACTGCAACAAATCCCTTTATAAGCCCAGAGTTTCTGGACCAACTGCAAGCTGCAGCACGAGAAGCAAAAAAAAGTGAGACTGTAAATCCAGACAGGAAATGCACACCTGACAACGGCAATGATGTGATGACAACTGGGTGAAATAGAGTGGGAGAAGGAAGCACAGTTTTAAACTTGATGCAGTGAAAGGAAGTGTATTTGCCTGTTTTCTAGGAAATAAACATAACTATCGCCTACCATGAATGTAACAAAGCATCACATTGTCTTATTATTGTTCAAATTCAACAGCTTTCGAATTCATTCCACCACAGTTCAGTCTTGTTTCTATCAGCTACGCAAAATCTCTCAGATCAGGCCCTTCCTTTCACACCATAAACTAGAAATTGTCATCCATGCATTCATCACTTCCCAATTAGATTATTATAACTCACTCTACACCTGCCTAAGCAAACACAACCTCTCAAAACTCCAGTTAGTCCAAAACGCTGCTGCTAGACTCCTCACACACACACCAATAAAAGGGAACATATCACAACAATTTTAGCCTCCCTTCACTGGCTGCCTGTGGGTTTTAGAATTGATTTTAAGATTTTAACACTCACTTTTACAGCCATAAATGGACTGGCTCCTGAGTACGTAAGCGAATGCCTTAAAATGTATGTCCTCAACTGCTTCCTGAGATCCTCCGGCAGGTCCCTCTAGGAACTTCCAAGGGCGAAGTTAAAAACCAGAGGCGACTGGGCGTTTGCAGTCAGGGCCTCGTCACTCTGGAATGACCTGCCTGAGGAGATCAGGCAAGACACATCCTTGTCCTCTTTTAAATCTCTTTTAAAAATAGACTTTTTTAAAAGTGCTTTTACTTCTTCACTCACCACTGACTTTAATTTCTGCATGGTTTTTATTATTGTCTTTTACTGAACTCATTTTAGCTCTCCTTACCTTTGTCATGTGCTTTTGTGTTTTATCTCGCTATGTCTTGCACTCAGTAAAGCACTTTGTAAACATGTTTTAAAAAGTTGGTATGTACATAAAATGTATTATAATTATTCTTCATGAAAAAAAGGAAATAGGTTTCAAGATGCGGCCTGGACTAAATATTGGTCCAATCTGTCAGTACATACACAAGGCCGCTGCTCGAGTTTCAAAGTTGCATATCGATATGTCACATGTCACGTATGACCAACCTCTTACAGTCAATTTTGTATCATATCAATAATAAAGATAAGTGATTGCATGTAGAGCTACAGTTTATGGTTCCTTGATTTCTCTCTGAAAGGTAACATGAATATCTTAGGTTTATCTTCACTCCAGTCAAAACAATAAACTCTTACAAAATACTCTGTTATCTGTCTTTTTATAGAACAGAAGATGAGGAAATGCTTCAACCTGTCTCTTTATTTAACATAGTTATGACAGTGAAATTGTCATGGACATCAGCACTCAGTAATTCAATCTATACA
The DNA here is from genome assembly GCF_009762535.1 of Notolabrus celidotus. NCBI lineage: Eukaryota > Metazoa > Chordata > Actinopteri > Labriformes > Labridae > Notolabrus > Notolabrus celidotus. Next base: position 17,887,817 of record NC_048286.1, on the reverse strand, counting down.
GTTGTTATATTTCATTTTATATGAAAACTGTTGCAGTGCTTGTGTCTGAGTAGGAGATAATCTCTCCCCACTGAAGGTCCTCTTTCCACATAAAACGTATGATAATGAAGTAAGCACACTTTTTGTTACTAGTTCTCCACGTGAGTCACATAAAGTTACACTCGAAGTGCTGGCTGTGATTTTGCTTCTTTACATTTTTATGTGGAAACCGACCAAGAGCGCCAGTGCTCCCCTGTAACGCTTTCCACCCCTCACACTGACACACGGTATGGAAGGAGGGCAAACAGCTCACATGTGGCCAATATCATCAAATTGAACTATTGTAAAGCTCATACAAGGAAATGTTACAGGATCAGAACTGGAGGAGTTTTCTCTAGCAAATGTTTCAATAAAAAAAATTACATCCGTACACATTCCTTAGAAATGAACAAAAGTGAGACTGAGAAAAGACGACTATGACTGTATTTGGAACCACCTACTTCATACTGCCCACAAACTACTCCTCCATTTAAAGAGTTATTGAAACATGTGTTGTATGCTTTAAGCTGTTATTTTTTTAATATAAGTTGACTACTTTGGTTGGCTAAAAGCATTAATGGAAAATTTTGACAGTGAAATGTTCATGGTATGTTAAAGCTAAACATCCTGCTGACAAACAGTGTGCAGTTTGTACTACATGTACAGCACACTTCATACACGTACATGCAGTTGCTATTAAAGTCAGCTCCACAATCACCTTTTTCAGTATCTATAATTCAACGACCGCACAGAATAGGAAGCATATGAAAAGCTTCGGGAGATGGCAGTCCACCACGAACGACCAGCTACGGTAGCGACATAGACTGTATAAATAATGGACGTAGTATCCGGGACGTCACCCGTCTGTTCCTGAGAGCTGTTTTGAAGCAAATCGACGGCAGCAGCCATATTGGAAATGCAGAACTCAACCAGGCATCGTGTGACGTAAAGGGGCGGAGCATCTTAGCCAACAGCTATGTGTTCCCGACCGGGAGTCATGTCAGTCATGTCCTTATTTGGGCAAAAACTTGTCATCTTAATATCTTCTGAACCGTTGTGTTAGAATAAAATTGTCCCCCCGTACAGTGTGTGCTGATAGAGAAATTAGCTACGTAGAGCCAAGCTGTTTTTTGAACCAGACTGTAAACATGTTTATTAATGCTGCAAAGATCGTCTTTTTTGAATTGGTGTGTATGTGGTTTCCGGTGTTTCTGCAGCCAGCCTCAAGTGGATTCTTGATGAACTGCAGTTTATAACACGTCTGCATGTGCTTCATAGTTTGAGACCGCAGGTTGCCGCTTGGGTAGCAACCAAAAAACACACTCAGCAAACGTGTGCTCAAGACAAGAAGGGAAACATTTGGCAAGAATAATGATCACTCTCTCAAATTACAGTGCAAAGGATATAGATAAGGACTTATTTTTAAATGCAAAAATGTATCAAATAAGTTATTTTTATAATATCATTAACAACTAATATACTATTAACAAGGGGAAGCTTGTATGATACAACATTTTTATACATTCTTTGATCGGAGATTATTGTTATTGGCTAAATCCACCAAAATATCTAGATATCACTTTGTCAATATCGCACACTCTCAAGGCTGGTTTCTACTTCTGCGTTGACCCTAAGCAGCAGTGGCTGACGCAAACGTGAGCACTACATACTTGTGTGTCAACGAGTCCGTGTCGCGCAGCAATACTCAGCCAAAACACCTGGGGGCAGTGTGACAAACAGAAATGATTACAGGGAAGAACAGAGAGGAGACGACAGAGGAGATGTAATGCACAGCCGATGTACAGCCGATGCGCAGTGATCCCGAAAGTGCTGTATATGCAGGAAATACAATGCCTTCCAGCGGACCAATCAAAGGGCTTGAGGTCTGTCGTCTATCAATCAGAAGGTTGGCGGTTAGATCCCAGCTCCGGCAGTCACATGCCGAAGTGTCCTTGAGCAAGACACTGAACCCCGAACTGCTCCCTCTGTTGTTCAGAGGTGTGTGAATGTGAACGAATGAGATTAGCTAACACTGATGGTCCCTTACTGTAGCAGCCTCTACCATCAGTGAGTGAATGGGTATGAATGGGTGAGTGTGAAGAGTAGTGTAAAAGCGCTTTGAGTGGTCAGAAAGACTAGAAAAGCGCTATATAAGTACAAGTCCATTTACCATAACTTGGAACATTTGAGATCTTACCTTCAAAGCCCACCCTCTCAAGCAGGTTCAGTGGGTACCACATGAGGGGCTTGTTGCCAACAGGAAGCATTGGTTTGGGGGTGTTGTATGTCAGATCAGTCATACGAGAACCCCCTCCGGCCGCCATCAACACAGCCTGGAGCTCCATGATGTCTGCTGGGGGAAAGCTATAAGAAAGGAAAAACAGAGGTACATAAATATGAATGGTAAAATAACACAACTCTGATTAACATTTTAACGTCAGAAGCCAGCTTTGTGTTATTTATTGTTTGTTTGTCTCTTAACTTTGACTGTTGTCACATACTTAAATCTTTGGTCTTTCCTTAAGTGCAATGTTTCCACCTCTGCATTCACATGGAAGACTTTTCACCATTAAACAAACAGGCTGGGCTCAGTGTGCACCTTTAAACTATGCCATTTATATTATTTAAAGCTCCTGTGTGGAACTTTCAGTTTGTAAGTCCATGTGAAAGTAGGGTTTTTTCACACACAGAAAAAATATCTTTTGCTTAGGGAATAAAAATACTTTTTCTGCAGCCTGTTGCGAAACACTATTTCTGACACCTATCCTGCAGCAGCAGATATAAAGAGGCATCAACAAGAATTCAAGTCTGTTTCACAAGTTTTCATTATGAAACTTCTTCTGCCTGGTTTAATAGGTGTAATCAACATATTTGCATTTGTTTCTTTGCAACTGTGTGACATATTTCACCCCAATCACACACATATACACTCTCTCCCTTTCTCTTGACCTCATCTGTAAAGTGCAGGAATGCAGGTTTTGGCATGACTTTTGACGGGAACCATGATCTGTTAGAATTAAAGAACACCATTTCACTAAATATTGATTTAAATGGTTAGTAATGGAGTTAATAATGAAATTAAACAAATGTTTATTGGGATTTTTTGGGGTTCTGACTCTTTTGGATAATTAAATATTCCCCTGGTCAAATTGACCCAGGAACATTATTGCTGTTCCTGGAGAAACGAACATAACAGAAGGGTTAAGAGCTGTAATATGGGAATCAAGCTTGTGCCTGTTTATTAAACAGCATTTGATCTTTAACACATTCGATGCATTAGCCCCCTTAGATATATTTTTGACGTGTGCCATCAGCCTCTGAACATTGTCTTTTTGCTAATACACCAAATAATCCATAATTAAGGTACATTTTGCATAATGTCAAAAGCAGTCATGGCAGTATAACTATAGCTGATCCTTCTGATTCAACTAGCGGTACCTGTACCTGATGTATGCTGAAGGCACGGTACCGACTAAATCCACCATATGGTTCTGAAACAGAGGTAAATTTGTCATGCTGACACATTCAACAAATGAAACATAAGTTAAAATGTACCTGTCAGTTATTCCTGTTGAACCACTGCCACCTGAAATGACAGCAGCTGTAGACGCATGTACGTGAAGTTGGCTGCTGTTGATACTGTTGTTAGCAGTTTGCTAGCAGAGCAGCGATCGAGCCTCTTCAAACAGAGCACACAATCCGAGAAACACGTCCTTAGAGAAGCAGACAACCACTTTGACAAGCGGTAGTATGAGAAGTCAAATTGCTTGTTGTGTTCTTGTGCAGGGCTTGTGTTCTAAAAGCTAACTACTAGCATTGTATGATGACACCTGCGTGCCAGCTGTGAAATACGTCCGTGCAGGAACACTACTTCCCCAATTACATGGTTCCTACAGGGACGAGTAGAGGAAAACAAGAAAGAAGCAAGAACATGTTCATATTTAAAGTGTCTTACTATTTTACACTTTAATAGGCATCATTGTTTTTGTTAGTTTATGAAAAAGCCTTGTTTTGAATACAAAAAAAAGAAAGTAAGAAAGAAAAACGAAAAAACATATTTTTTATTTTCTTTTTTTATTTTAAATGCTTTAATTATAGTTTTTCATTTTAAAAACAAGACCATTTATTCCCTACATCCACCCATATTACCCACCCACCCTAAACCAAGAGACAAGAGTGACAAGAATGAAAAAAATAAATAAATAAATAAATAAACAACACAAAAACAAAACAGTAATAATAATAATAAAAGTGAATGCAGTAACAATAATAGCTAGTTAAAAAAATCTGTAGACTAACAAGCAAATACTTACATAAAAAACATTGTAAACAAAAAATAAATGAAAACATATAATAACAAATTATCCTTTACATTCATAGACATGTCAATGAAACATGAAGAATTACATTACCAAAAACAAAAAGAGTTCCATGATGAACTCAGGTTTTTTACATATTCAATGAAAGTCGACCAAATGGCATTATATTTTTCAGGACAGTTGGCTCGATTGTATCTCAGTTTTTCTAGTTGCAGCATGGATAGCATTTCTCCAATCCAGCTGTTGAAAGAGTGAGTTTTCTCAGATTTCCACTGTAGAGGAATGAGTCTTCGGGCTATTAATGAGGCAAAAGCTATAGGCTTTGCTTGTACCTTTGGGATAGGGATCTCTGGGGGAGGGACCCCAAAGATAGAAATGTGTGGGGAAGGTGTTATTGTCACACCACACATATGTGAAAGGACCTCAAAAATGTTTTTCCAGAAACTCTTCAAAGAACGGCAATGCCAAAACATATATCCCATAGTGGCTGGACTTTGATGACATTTTAAACATGCTGGACTGACATTAGAGTATATTTTAGCAAGTCTCTCATTTGAATAATGAAGGAGATGTAGTACTTTAAATTGAATCATGCATTGTCTAATACAAACAGAAGAGGTATGAATTAAAAAACATCTTTGAATGCAATTGAATGGAACAACTTTTTGTAGATACTTCTTTTATTTTGCAAGAAGTTTCTGGAAAATCGTCCAACATTTTTATAACACTGTTTTCTTTACTAAACCAATCAGTTACACTAATCGATCAAGTAATGACCGCAAATAAAGACTTGAAATGCATGTATATTTTTTTTACTTTTTGACTTTAGTTAGTGTAATTCACACACACACAAAGTGGTGTGAGCCGATTAGCAGCCAGCAGCCACCCAGCTACTCCTCTAGACTTCAAGCTTGAAAACTCCCAATTCACAGAGCTGAGACGTAACAGCAAATTGAGCTTGGGGAATGTGGCTTTGGTTTTGTTTGCTCTGGCCAGGAGATGAGCTTCACTGGTCGTTGCTGCCTGCTCGAAACCAGGAGAGCGAGAGAAAGGAGGGAAGAGAAAAAAGAGAGACAGAGACAAACAAGCGTGTCTGTTGTTGCCTGAATGCCAGAACAATTAAATAACATAATGATTGAAGAAGGAAGCCTGGGAGATGAAATGTTGGAGGAGGAAGAGATGGAAAGTGGAAATAGGTTAGGGAGACGGGTTAGCAAAAAAATAGGTCCTTTAGCAATGAGGAGAAATGAGAAGAGGTGCTAATACAGAGCTAAAGAGAAGGGCAACAACTGTGGATTGAAGAGATTTAAGAGTGCAGAAAATAAAGACAGTCATAAAAGCAGTGATGATAACTATAGGCAGAGAACAGGAGACTGAGCATTTCTTAAGAAGTGTCATAGACTTTAAAAAGGCTTCACATTTCATTACCATGTTGATCAAAGTTGTTAAAGAAGATAAAGATGTTAGCTTATTTTAAGATATAACTACTTAAATGTGAGGACTTGTGTTAATAGTCACAATAATCATATTCTAATTTTAATGTGATTCTTTGACTCTTATCCAGGTCTAAAAACCCAGCAGTTTGCAAAATTAAATTTCACACATTAATGGCTGCGTGAAGTACATTAAATACAACCAAACTAAACATATAAATGGGTATTTACACTTTAGGTATACTGCATTTGGGCATACACATTCAGCAGTATTGTAGAAAAGGTTATCCTGGCTTTTCTTCACTTTTATGTGCCTCAAAGACAGGTGTTTAAGTGTTAAATACTTTAAACCTTACCTGGTAAGTTCCTAGACCTTCAAAACTCACACCTCCTAACTGAAAAACCTTCACCTTCACACATTTGTAAGAATCTGTAACTTAAATGTTCAAAAATAATGTTATCATGAGTTATTATTGTAGTGTTGTTGAGCCGTTTGTCTTTTGAGTAAGACCTTAGATTTTGGAGGTATTGGACACATACATGTACTGTAAAACTCAATACAAGCAATCTAATGTGCATCTGATAAACCAAAGAGAAGTTAGAATATTTATACTTCTTTGTATGCCAGATGTGATCATCAGATGGCCATCAAAGTTGTAGTTGATGGCATTTCTTAGTCATAATTGGAAACTAATAGCAAAGTAACAGCCCCCGCAAAAATGAAATTTATCATTAAGCTCACAATAAACCCTTTTAAATTACATTTCTCTTTCTGGCAGATTTTAGTTTTCAATATTCTCAGGCTAAAAATGTCCTTTTATGTTTTCCTGTTTCTCCTTACCCGCCCAGTTTACAAGGTGTTGTCAATGTGCAGGTGGCATCCCACTCTTCATAAAATGGGCATCTGGCAACAAGAAGGGGACGCTGCAATAAAAGTCAACCAAACCTCTGACACTCGCAGAGATTACTGCCTGACTGGTTTACCACAGAGTGCTGATGTGTGCAGGACATTCCACATAATCAAGTGAGCCACAGCTAACTGGTGTCACTAAAAGCACATTGGACAGGATGCAAAGTGTGTCTGTAAAGATACAAAAAGGTGGCTAGAAATATCTATTTTTTAAATCTTTTTTTCCCCAAGAAAGACCCCAGTTTTGCCTCCTCCTGTTTTTCATGTGGTTTTTCCAGAGGCAGACTTTTATCAGAATTTTCTGTCTCTCTTTTCTCTTGGAAACTAGAGAAGAAGAAAAGCAGCAGGGACTGAGGGTGAGAGCCTTCACAGTCAATTGAAATTTCACTGATCCCATGTAGTACTTTGCATATCGTCAAAGGCAGACTAATTTGTCAAATAAAGACATCAGTCAAGGGATGAGTGGGTGGCAAATGAAAAAGACCCAAACACAGAATACACACAGCTTTGATTCAGAACCAGATGGGGACAGACGTGAGACTAGACGCAGAGACAAGTGTGTAGGTCGCAGAGTGACTTGAAATGGAGCCCTGAGATTTCCTCTGATTTCCTCCTCCTCCTTCCTTGGCCCGTTGCTGCGTCTTGTAAATCATTCTAAATTCACTGAAACAAGCCAGTTGGATTAGCTTGGTTTAGATCATAAACATTTTCAGTGTAGACCACCCAGGGAGAGAGTGAAGTTGAGGCCAGTGTATGTGTGTGGATTTGTGTGTCTGTGTATGTATGTGTGTGTGTGTGTGTGTGTGTGTGTGTAGGTGTGTGTAGTATGTGTGTGTGCATGGACGTGGATGTATGTGTAAAGTCTTGTGATCAGAGGTGGGCAGCACAGCACACACACTCACATACTCAAATGTTGTCTCAAAAAATGCACGTCTCACATGCACACACACACACACACACACACAGACATACATATACTGTGGTTTGGGTTTACGCCACTTCCAGGACCAGTGCACTGATGGGCTCTCACCACCACTGTGGAAACCAAACAGGACCGTTCACTCAGCGTCACCGATTAAAACACACACACACACACACACACACACACGAAGATGTCTAGTTGATTGGCTGGAATGTGTGTGTTAGACTACAGGAAATGTATGTGTGTCACATTTTCTGGAAAAGAAACCCTAGATTTGTTCATCATCATCTCTCCAAACCAGCTGCACAACATTTAACATCAGTGACCTAAACAACCATGTTATGAAGCGTCTTTTCCAAGGACTTTTACAAATGCATGAATATTTTTCTTCTTCCAGAAGTTCACCAGTTTGCGTCACCAGACTTTGTCAGTCATACTTTTTAAATGGAGCACAGTTGGAGTGAATCTTCTCTTCTTTCTCTCCCCATATGCAGGAGCTATCTGAGAGCCAAGCTGGTGTCAGGACCAGGAAATATCTGGGCTGGGTTTAGAAGAGCCAGAGAGGGAAAAGCTGGGCAACTCCCTACCACAAGGCACTGACACTTTTTTCTCTGTGTGCTGCTGATCCGTAAGACTATGATTATTGGCTTGTCCTTAGCTTAACTTGCTGTATATTCATCTGCTGTAACATCTCATAGATAGGTCTCTCATGATTCATTGTTTTAATTATGATTCATTGCTGAATTTCAGTGGTTAATCACAATTAATCTCATTTTTATCGCATGGTTAATTTTGAATTACTTTGCATTTTAAAATTGTTTTTAAGTCCATATTAACACAACATAAAGCAATTCTTACTGGTGTCTTGAACTGGGAATCAAATGAATGCACTGAAATGTACTATGATATTGACATTTGGATTTATTATTCAAGTAAATGCTGCACTGCTACACCAGTTTGGTCTGAAACCTGAAACTATCTTTCATAGGGAGGGAGGAAACAGCCTCAAAGAGCTTATTCTGTATAATAAAGTGTATATTTTTATATTTTTCACGAGATAACAACGTTGCACATTACACACTCAAGATGTGAAAGATTCTTAAAAAACTGAAATCCCTCACAGAAACAAAGCGTTTGAGTTTCATCCACAAACCTGTGATGGCTCCCTCACTCCAAAATATTACTCTTCCAGCTTTTGTGATGTAGTTGCCCACTGACATCAGTCTGATTAACTGAACCTGTACTTAACTCGTGGGTGGTAGCTCACTTTGAAGTTCTTCCACAATATTTTGATTCCATTTGACACAAAGTGCATATTACTTTGACTCGTCAACTTGGCCACCTAGGAATTTTTAAAGTATAATGTACCATTCAAAAACACAGTGCTGTTGTTATTTTCCATCATGTGGCAGCAGGAAGTGGGAAGACACTGCAGAAGCTTATCTATGCTAAAAGGGACAAAATAGCACATGTAAGCGTTTTAATCTTGAACCTTAATCACATCTTGATTAAGCCCCACTCACATCCTCATATTTAAATTTTATACGTGTATATTTAATTTTCAAAAGTCAAAGCCAGGATATCACATGATCCTTTTTTGTGAGAAAATTGAGTTCACAGAAGAAATTGCATTCACATACTGATGGACTGACTGATGGCTTTTGTGGAACACAGTCAAACTCTTGTAATTCTTTTTATAGATTACTCTCCCTTTTTATCAGTGAGTGATTTTCTTTCATCTCATACAGTTGTTTTCATTTGGGCGTCATATTATAATCAGACTTTTCTTAAACAGCACACTATGGTATGACAATTATAATAAATAACAATATATAAATATAAGGTCCTTATGCACATACTGTATGTTTAGACTGCTGAGACATGCAATTGCTTTTTTAATGTATCAGTGAAAATGGAAGTTTATAGCAAAAAAACAAATTTAAGAAACAATATGAAAGAGGAAGAAAATATACTAAATAAAGAAATTAATTCCACTGGGTTTGTCCGTACATGGCAAAATATACACCCTGTGTGTGAGTACATATGCGCGTGGTGTGTGGGTATATGTGTGTGTGTGTGCGTCTACACGTTTGCACTGGGTGGTTAAGGGACCTCCCAGTAAGTGGACAGTACTTAAGGCAGAATGTGACCAGAGGAGGACAAACACATACACACGCACACACAAACGCACACACATGCACACACAAACACACACCATATGAAAGATTGAACGTCTACGCTTTGCAACATTATATTTCTGATATTTTATTTCAAATATCATTTTTCTGAGAAGATCTTTAAGGTTATTAACTATTGTGTGATTGAATGCTTTTTTCAAGGAACATAATCAGAAAAAGAATTACTGAGAAACTTAAAATATCTATTTATTTTAAGTAGTACAAATTATTGTATTGCAACTTGATTGCATGAAAAAGTGTATCAGAAAACAAATGTGTGGCAGTCAGGATAAGCATTTTACATACTTTAAAAATAAGGCAGGAGATCACTCTATAGTCTTTACCATCTTCTAAGAAAACTAAATAAAAGTTTTTTTTGAAAATCACTTCTCTCTTCTTTTGAAGTGTTTTATCTGTAAGCAAAGACTTAGCAATGTGTTTACCTCTTTTTATGTATAAACCTTTCCCTTTTTATGGACAACACACCCCAAATATTTGGTCATGTTTGATCTCTGGCTATCTGGTGGCCTGCGTCTGCAAGTCAACTTTCCTCTGGTTCATAACAGGGGGCATGCACACATACAGTGGAAGAGGCACACAATGCCTGCATGTATGCACACACCATAGGGCACACACACTCACACACACACACCTAAACACACACACAGAAAATCTTCTTTTCAACCGAAATAAATGTTTATAGCATTCCAAACATTTTGTGTGTTAAACAGTATGTGTGGTCCTGTCTGCACCTAGTATGAGGTTTGAGGTTAAGGTGCTTGTCTGCTGGCGGGTGTGCGTGTCAGGGATGTCTTTGTGTGAGGGCATGCGTGTGGATGTGTGTTTGTGTGTGTGTGTGTGTGTGTGTGTGTGTGTGTGTGTGTGTGTGTGTGGTGTGGTGGTGGCGGTGCTGGGGGAAGGGGGGGTTAATGATGAACTGAGGAACACACATGCCAGCTTCTGAAATTTCCATGCTTTGAAATGAAAAGGAATAAAGGAATAGAAAAATATGAAGTTAAAAGAATAAAGTTTTGGCTGTAAGCTGTTTTGGAAAAATGAGACAAATTCTGAGGTAAAGTAACTGGTGGACTGATGATGTTGGTAGCTGTGGCTATTAATCAATTCCAACTAAAATATTTTTAGAAAATATTTAAAAAATATACTAGTGTTAGTGGTAAAATGTATACTTTTAGGATGTTCAACAAACACAGATATTGCATGTTAAATTGTTTGAGATTCCACAGAAATTGTGAGAGAGATATACATGTAGTGAGCATGAGTGTCACAGAGGAGGGAGTAGATGAACGTAGGCCCCACAGGAGGTGGGTGGCCTTTGATGGACCTGAGATGAAGGTTGTTTGATTTTTATTTATCTGGGTTGTTAATTTTGACAGTAAAGTAAATGATATAAATAAATTAACCTGATTCTAAGATCAAATCCCAACAGGCGCCCTCTCATACTGTATAGCTTGAGTATTCTGACTTCCTGCTACAGGCAAATTAACTATGCATTTCAGGCACGGGATTGTTTTCCAAAATTGATTAGCCTGATCAAGTAAACCTTGAAAAGCAGCCTGTTAAGGTAGTGGCTTGCAGCGCTGTCTCACAACAAGCACATTCTGGGATTGAGTGGCAGCAGGGGTCTTCCCATGTGCTGCAACAATGTTCTGGCTTTCCACAAATGCAGCAAGCTTTTGAATTACCACAATGTCTTGAATAGTAGATAAACTAGGACAAGTGAGCCCTGTGAAGCAACACCTTAGTGTGATTGTAAGCACTGATGCAATGCAGTGAGGTTGTACCAGGATCAACATACCATTATACCACATACATTATATAAATCCAAAATTGCAACTCTTGTCAGGTGGTCAGTTAGTGTTGTGGTGGTACTGTTGCCTCACAGCAAGAAAGTTCAGGGTTTAGATACCAGCTCATGCCTTCTGATTTAAAGCTATTCTAATTCATAGGATTTATATAGCGCTTTTCTTAATACTCAAAGTCGCTTTACATAAAATAAAAGTAAAAATAAAACAGAACAAGGACAGAGGTGGGGCAGGGGTAAAGGTCATGTGTTGTATGCTTTTTTGAACAGGTAGGTGGTTTCTGAATGATTGAAGGGAGTCAGAGTTGCGGATGTGTGGAGGGAGAGAGTTCCAGAGAGCTGGAGCAGCAATGGCAAAGGCTCTGTCCCCCAAGGTGCGGTGCTTGGAATTGGTGATAGGGGACAGGAGATTAGCATCTGATGATCTGAGGTGGCGAGATGGGGAGTGACGTTTGAGGAGGTCGATCATGTATGAGGGGGCCTTGTCTCTGGAGAATATTGACCACAGATATGAACTACCAGTTGATCTTGAAAGTACTGTTCTATATTGATCTAAACAAGTAAGCATTGCAAGGCAGCATATAAGTGCAGTGATTAGCAATGATGCCTCGTATCAAAAGGGTTTCAAGTTCAGATCCCAGTGTGGAGCAATAATACTCTGGATTTCTGGGGTATAGACCACAAATTTCACAAATCCAGAGTGAACTGGGCATTAAATAAATTCAAACAAGCATGCGCTGCAATATGGCGTGTCACTGCAGTGATTTGCAATGCTTCCTTATTGCCAGCTGGTTCCAGGTTCGAGCCCTGCTGTGAGCCTTTCATTATGAAGCTGTAATGTTCTGGTTTCTTCCCACTGGACTCTGGGCATAGGCTTTTAAACTAACATGATGCAATAGAAAGTTGATAAACCTGCAAACAACTGCACAATGATATGCAGCACAGTAGTGCAGGGGTTTGGACTGTTGCCTCGTGGTACAAGGTTGTTGGTTAAAAACTGGTGCTGACTAAGATTTGTCAGCCAATAACCTACTCATCATGTGTTAATTCCAAACCATGGCTCAAAATGCAGTGGGCATATTCCATAACTTTTATTTTTCAGATGAGGAGTTGAGTTGGGATTTGAATTCAACACCAGCCGTTAGTGTTAATCACCAAGCCAATGTGCTGCCTTGCAGAACTTACTTAGAAAGGTTTATTTACTTAGAAATGCTCTTTGGTAATTCAAAAACACGATCGATCCATACTCTGGTGGGAGGGTGTATGAGCATTCTAGCCCTACATATGTTACTGAAATTTGAACCCAGAACCATCTTGAATTGAGGCAGCAGTGTTAACACCCCCAATAATTTCTAGGAACACTTTGTGCTGAACGTGTCCATTGCTGGTCTGTATACTACTTGACCAAGATTAAAATCTGTTAAAGGACATTTAGTGTGCAGACTTCTTTACATTTTCATTAACCTCTGTGCTGTCGTGCTTTTTGAGTGTGCTCCTTTTTTGCTCTTTTGAGCATTACTAACCACCCCACTAACGTGCCACTTTGCAGCACTGACATTTTCAGATTTATGTACTTTTCATTACATTGTGGTTGTTCAAAATCATTCTCCACACTCCTGTGGGAGGAAGCCAGAACAGTCTAGCTCTACTCAGGAGGGCTCTGGCTGAGATTTGAACCTAGTGCTAGCTTGCTGTGAGACAGTGGAGCTAACCACCACACCACAGTACCACCCTCCTGTGCTAACTTGTTTGTGTTTTTCTACTCTGTCATGCATTACAGTAGGTTAGAAGTGTGGTCTAGACTGCTGAGTGAGGGAGCCAGAAGATTCTGTATTAACATGGGAAAGTGTGTAGCTAGGATTTGAACCTGGAGCCAACTCGCTGGGAGGTAGCGGTGGTAATCACCTCCCTAGTGTGCCACCCTTTCATGAAATATCCCACCAATTTCTGGATGGTTTGATGTGCAAAACTGCAGACATGTATGATCAATACTTTGGTTTTCAAAATACCTTCAAAATTACAAAGTGTACTCTGCCAGTTCTCATCACCAGCATGCTTGGTTCTTTGAACATTAAACTGAGATGGTGCACATCATAAACATTGGACCTGCGCTACATCAACATACAATCATCGCTTTATTGAAATGTATGTCAAAGCACCATTGTGCCAACGTATAGCTTAACAGAGCTGTTAGCTTTGATACTCTTGATAACCTTTGTAAACAGAGACTTTTACTTGTTATTTAGTTCTTACAGAAAACAATGGATACAGCACATATTTTAATTATGTTAGTTATTAACTTAAGTCTGTGTCATATTGTGTTTTATTAAAAAAACAACATGTTATTTGGAGAGGTTTGTTTGCCCAACACAAACAGATAGGATATCAGTCCAATTACATTGTCTAAGCTCACTTAGCAATAAAAAGTAATTTATGAACAAATAAATCAGGACAGGGGAGTGAGATGGGGACCAAAGAGCTACCTTTAAATCTATCTTTAATTATAAGCTGTCGTCATGTCTAACACACAACACACACAACACGATGAAATGTAAGGAGAGTGAGACTCAGGATGAGGAAATAAAAACGTCAAGATAATTTCTTGCATCTTGTAAGATATACCGTTATTAAATGAGTATCATTTCAATAAAAAAAGGAAAAGATAGGCCAGATGCTAGCACGCTCACATGCACGTGCACACACACACACACACACACACACACACACACACACACACAAACACACACACACACACACACACACACACACACACACACACACACACACACACACACACACACACACACACACACAAACAGATGCTGAGAGTATTGTGTTTCAGAGATGATAGTGCAACCTATGATGGAAAGGAGATAAATCTGAGCTCCTGGACAGCAGTGAAGACATTTTAAGAGGCATTGTAAACCCACCACGCTCATTTTGCTCTCATAAGGCAATTTTCAAAGTTCCATCAAAGAACACACAACCACAGCTGAGTATTAGTTTCACATAGTTCATACACACCGCATTGCTTAGACAGACATTCTATTTCGACTTGTGACCTGCTAGATAGAAGAGATTCTCACCTCTTTCGCCTGTTCACATATTGGCTTGAAGTGCAGACTTTAGTCAAGACTGACAACAAGAGACAGATTCAAAAATATCTCCTGATATAAGTCTAAAAAACGAAGAAATGATCACCGACCTTGTGTGTAAATGGTAAAAGCCAATGCCTTACATGGCTATTAAGATTGTTATATGATCTATTCGACTCAGGAGGCCAGATGTACAATGAAACAAATGAACCGTCACTCTTGGTCCTGTAGTTATGGCCGCAAAATTGAATCCTATAACTGTGATGTGATCAAAAGATTAAAAATATTATTACTCTTCTTACTGTGTTATTATCTTTCTCCTTTACCCGACATAACAGTGACATACAATATGACTCCCTGCACTGCCTTTAAGACACAACACAAATAACCACAGTTCTTCATTCATGAGGAATTCAGATTCACTGTTGTGGTTCTCTGAATGACAGCAGCTTCCTGGCCTTGACCGCTAATATAGTTGTTCCTCCTCTCATCTTGATATTCAGTCTTTTTGAACCGAGGAGGTGTCATCAATCATGCATTCACATGTGGTCAACCACTCACACACGGACACAATTCTCCTTTGTAGTGTAGTCTAAAAAGTAATACAAAATAAAAGGCTTATAAGAAGTTTCACATTGGTGCCTATTTCATTGTGTTTTAAATATACTTGTGTTATATACTTAAAGCTCCTGTGAGGAACTTGCTGTGTAATTTCGGCGCCCTCTGTGAACAAAACAGTGTGTCTAATCACTTTGCTGGTTTTGTCTAGGACATACGTAAGTTTTATTTAATTTTTTTTAATCTTGTTTTTATCCTAAATACATGAATGAAAAATTTAAAAACAGGAAAACTGGATAAATAAGGCTGTTTAAGTAGTGTGTCATTAATCATTACAACCGACACCGAGATATTTTGGAGATAAAAAATAACTAAACAAAAATAGTCAATCTTAATGCTGATGTTCTGGTTTACTTTTGTAGCAAAAAGAGGCATCAGTATTTATTTTAGTCCGTCCATATTCAGCTAAAAACTCCTCACAGGAGCTTTAAGACGCTTTAAGCACTTCACATAGTCTAATCAAGTCTAATTAGACCGTGAAATGTTTGGCCATCTTTTGAGCTTAATTCTGATCAGCTAAACATATCAATGACTAATTGAAGATGTTTTTAATTTGAAATCATTGACCTTCAATGGATCAGAGTCTGAGTACCTTTCCCTTCATTTCATCCAACAAAAACTTTGGAGAGAACACTGGATGAGTCATATGTAAGCTGTTGGGTCATACTGCAAAAACTGTGGATGTGAAGTTAGTTGTTGGCATCTACTAGTATTCTCTGTCGGCTACAGCCAATGAATGAGCACCATCTGCTGGTGTGGTGAATGAATTGCAGTTAAGTGGGTAGTGTATGTTTAAAAGCTAACATGACCTGGAGTCAATTGTCACAGGACATAGGGATGTGATAGATGTGTTAAAACTGCTTCATAAAAAACTTGAATGACCAATAAACATTTTATTTTTTGTTTGTATTTTTCTTAATTAATAAATAATAGCACAGCTCATCAAGATGCGTCAACTCCTAATTTGTTTTCAAAATTTGTGTTAGGTGTAGAATACATAAAATACATAGATCCAGACTTAAAACAGCAAAATCTTACTTATGATTTTCTAGTAGTCATTATACACAATAACTCATTTAAACTATAGGTTCTTATCCCCAAAATAGACTCTTAAAACATGCCACAGCTCAGACTTAACTGAAAAAATCCCTCTGACTGTCCCATTTACGTCTAGCATGAATACTAAAGCAGGGCCCCGGTAAAGAAACTTGCTGCTTAATTATTAAAAGTGTGCTCTGTGTGCTCCAAGGGGGAGATTCTGTGGACATGATGGGACTGACCTTGTTGCTTTCAGCCCATTCACACTGCTGCCGTGCTTCACTGGTGGATGTCACAGTGTCACCCACAGGGATGAGGGAGAGAGAGAGAGAGAAAGGGAGAAAGAGATGGTAGGGCACATTCCTACACTGGTTTCTACTTACAAGGTCTGCATTAACACACACACAATATCTCTCCACCGCCTCCCCTCCCTCAAAAAAAACAACAACACACACAGCAAGTCACAGCATCTTCACGTAGATCCCTGGCAAAGCCAAAGAGATGCAACTGCTCCTCCATTGTAAGACCCCCTTAACTCTCTCCCTCCCTCCTTCTTGCACTCTGTCTCCTCACCCCCCACCACCCACCCACCCATCTCTACCCCAGTCCCTGCTAGCTGGCCCCGCTCTTTTCTCCCCGTCACCATGGATACCGCTAACAAAGCCATCACTTTTACCAATTTCCTCAGAGACAGGTGCTGGCACAATGACTGCTTCCTCGCAGGCTGAAAGGGAAAGGGGCAAGAGGGGTCCATGGGAACTCCAGGCGGACACTCTGAGGGCTGTCCAAGTGTCCTCCTCCCCGGGCCCTACCGAGAAAAGAAGGCTAATTTGTTGTCCCTGTTTTCCCAGGGAGGGGGGATGCAGGAGGAAGGAGGAGGGGGAAGAAAGAGTAAGAGAGGCTAGAGGCCTGTAGGAGGACGAGAGGACGAGTGAGCGAGAGAGAATGAAGCAGAGAGAGAGAGAAAGAGTGTGTACGTAAAGGGGTGTCAACCAGTTTTCAAAACAGACCGCCTAATATCAGTCTCCTCTCGCTTTCTCCTGCCAATGGGTGGCAAGGTCCTCCTTTTCTCTCCTTGTTCTTCCATCTCCTCTCGCTTCTCCCTTTCTCCTGCTACAACTCTTTGGGCCTTGAAACAATGGCAAGTCATGGCATCATGACTGCAAGATGTTTCAATTTAGCTTTCAGCCAGTGTTCACTTCCCTCTTTGTGTATGCCTTTTGTGCGTGTGTGTGTGTGTGTGTGTGTGCCAGTATGTCGATTATAATGTGTTTATGGCTATAATTAGAATTTGCTTCCAAAATGATTTTTATTTCCCCCCCCTAATTTTTTGCAAGTGTCTTATGTTTCTGGGTAACCTTATGGTTTAAAATGTTATCTTATTTTTTTGTATAGTGTCTGTAACTGCAATGTGAAAATTTTATCACCACATCACTGATATTTTAGAGGCTGCAAGGAAAACACATATACAACAACATTTTAAAAAATCAGGGCAAAATTTGGTTTTGTTTTGTACGCAATCTTTACATTACAAAGATAATCTGACATATCGTTTTTTGCATCATTGTTTGCTGTTTCTTTTACAGCTGCGCTGACATCTTGAAAAAGAGTCTGTCTATTGGCACAGCTACAAAGTATTTATTGCACCTCTATGAAGAATGGCCATGGGGCTGTCGCTGTGAAGGAGGGGTATGTGTGTGTGTGTGTGTGTGTGTGTGTGTGTGTGTGTGTGTCAGTACATATGAATCTGTCTATGAAGTTGCGTGCCTTTGTGCATGCGTGTGTGGGAGCCTTTGTTTAAAAAGGCCATACAAACTTTTTGTTGGACACACAAAACTTTTTGGGGCAGCATGTAAAGTGCTTGCCTTCAGTAGAAGACATACCATTCAGCTGCATAAAGACCCACAGGCTTGTGTGTGTGTGTGTGTGTGTAGATGTGTGTGTGTGTGTGTGTGTGTGTGTGTGTGTGTGTGTGTGTGTGTGTGTGTGTGTGTGTGTGTGTGTTTGTAAACTGGGGGCCCAGCAATACACCCGAGACATAATAAGACAGTGATTGGTCAAGTTTTAAATTGACTTGTATTAATGACAATACGTTTGAAGTTAGAATCAAAGTTAATGTATCAAACTTTGGTTGCAGGAAAGAAAAACACTGCAAAAAGTTAGGCTCTTATTATTATTAACATTATTTAGAATTTGTTGTAATGAATTTAGCATTATAAATGCAACAAGTATCAGTTCTCAAGCATGACGTTAAGATTTAATATGCCAAATGACCAAAAGTCACCGGCCACCTTACTATCTCATCTACATTATATCAGCGGAGAGACTTGAAATATGTGTTTGATATGGAGTTGAAGTTCTGTTTTTTAGCACTTTTACACTTTTGGTAAGTCTTTCTACTAGATTATGAAGTGTGTCTGTGGAAATTCAGTCCTATTCAGCCAAGAGATAATTTCTTGCAGGTCAGCCACTCATTTTGGATGAGTGGGCCTGGCTCATAATCCTTGTTCTACTTCTTTACAAAGGTGTTCAGAAGGGTTCCAAGCTATTTAGGCCAGTCAGGTTCCTCCAAACAAATCTTATCTAACCAGTCTCTGTGGCCTCGCTTTGGCCTCTGCTTTTAAAACAAAACAAAATCTAACTTAGTCGAAGAGCCATACAGGGACTTGAATCTGACCCTGCAGTCCCCAAGCCAAGTCCCTTCAGACTTAGCTATAGCTTAAAACTCAAGTTATGGTGGACATAAAATTATTCAGGGGACAACCTCAGCTGTCCACAGAAAACATCCAGGAGGAAAAGCAGGCAGATGCTATAGCAGTCTAGTGAGCACTAACCGAGATTTCATTGTTGAATGTGACAGAAAATAAGGTGAAATGAGGTCTGGATATCCAAGACATTATTTCAACCAGTTTTCAACCAGCTAATATCATGACATATTTTGTATATGCGGAAATGCTAAAAACTGTAGTTCATCGAGGAGCTGCTTGAGGCTGGCTCCAGAGGTACTGGAAACCACATACACACCAATTTAAAAAAGACGATCTTTACAGCAGAAATAAGCATGTTTATAGCCTGGTACAAAAGTCGAGTGTAGTCTAGATAGCTCATTTCTTGATCGGCACACACTGTAGGGTGGCGATTTCGATGACATTGAGATTACGAGTCTGCCAATGAGAGGCACAGCTGACTTGATTGACAGGCGGGAACACTGTAGCTGTTGGCTAGGAGGCTCAAAGTCCACCTCTTTACGTCACAATCGCTCGGCAGTAGCAAAGTGGCCGCCGACGCAGATTGGCCTCAAAACAGAGCTTCAGAAACAGATGGGTGCAACACGGACCCTACGTCCATATTTTATACAGTCTATGGTTGTAAGGCATGTTGTCAGATGCGTAAGATGTCACATTGGTTATATCTCCACCACCAGAGGGCGCTGTCTAGACTTATAACCGTTGAATGTGCAACTCACAGTTCTGAAGTCATCCTGCTACTTACACACAGCATTAGTCACTGAAATTTGAGGTGAGAAAATTTTTTATATTTTTCCAACATAAAAGTAAAAAAACTTTATTTTACATTTTATGTTGTAAACATTTGATTAGTAAGTAAGCTATGCTCAATTGGGTATATTTTACACAGAATATAGGAGAGAAATGTTTATTTTGATACCTGAACCAACACCTGTGCTAAAGTTAGCTTGCGGCATAGCTAGCATTAGACCATATGCTACTCTGGGGCAAGTTATCTCAGTGATTTCAGGGCAAGTATACATATGTTACAATTGTGTTTAACTGTAGACGTGCAGAAGCCAACCTTTCTAGCCGTTGAAGTTATTTTTTGCTATGCAACATGCAAACAACAATGTGTGTTGATATACTGCTTCAAACATAGTATTAGTAGTGATTCAATTGTTATAAATGATGTGGCCACACAATGGTAAAAAAAATATATACAGGAGGGTGCTTTATTAAAATTAGAAAATATGTATTTATGAAATTATTCTTTGTATGTTTAGGCCTATGTAAGCAGAAGGAAGAATATAAAGAAGGACAGAAGGGAAGCCTGCTAAAATGGTTCGGAATTATAAACGCAAGACGAACAATGGCAGTACACCAGCTGACATAATGTTAAGGGCAGTGAGGTAGGTAAAACTTGAAAATAAGTCAATAAGGAGTACTGCCAAAGACTTCAATATTAATTAAAGGACCCTCATACGCTACTGTCAAAAGATGACATCAGAAGAAATTGAGGGTCAGATGACGATGCCAACATCAGTGGTGGGCTGTGTTCAGCCTAGGCAGATTTTCCCAGCTGACTTTGAGATCTGACTGGTTCATAACATCATTAAGTCAGCTGACATCTACTTTGTGCTATCACCAGGAGAGGTCAGGAAATTGGCCTATCAGTTTGCTGTGGCGTGCCAATTAAGAGTGCCACCAAAGTGGGCAGAAAAAGAACAAGCCACTGCTGAGTGGTTCAAAACCTTCTCGAAGAGGCACCCAATGCTGTCATTGAGAGAGCCAGAGTACACTAGTCTTGCCAGAGCAAGCAGTTTTAACCGTGTCAATGTTAATGCCTTCTTTGATAATGTAGAATTAGTGCTACAGAGGCATCAGTTCGGACCAGCAGACATCTTGAGTGTTGCTGAAACTGGGGAGACTACAGTTCACAGACCAGACAGAGTAGTAGCTAGACGTGGATTCAAGCAAGTTGGGTCACTTACATCTGCTGTAAGGGGGACCCTTGTCACCCTTGCCTGTGCAGTCTCTGCCATAGGGAACAGTATGCCTCCATATTTTATATTCCCCCGCGTAAGCAACGTTTATAAATGAGACCCCTGATCACTAAAGGCTGGGGTAACGTTGGACAAGCTTTGGTATGAATTCCCCGAACTCCAGAAGAAACAGGAATTCCATATGATTCATGGTTTCATGACACACAAACTGGTGATGTAGAGACTCCACAGAGATGTAAACAAACACTACAACAAATAACTATCTCTGAGTAACTTTACTCAGCTGGATTCTTCGCACAGGCTTTTCTTCTTCTCAACTTCTTCTGGTGTTAAGGTTTTGGTAGCATGCACACTAATGCTTTCAAAGTAGCTTCTCTTGAAGCCTCTGCTTGCAAGATTATGGCCTGAAGTAGCCTGTAATGACAGTGATCCCACTTAGTGAATCTGAAATGCATTCATTCTTCTTGTCTATCTATCAAATGCTGAAGTCTCATCTCAGCTGAGTACCCCTGCCTCTGTCAGAGCAGATATAGGAGCGGGGCTGACACAGACTGACAGGCATCTGTCTCATGCTCAAAATGATATGAAGTAGAGTCAAGGGCAGGAAAAGCAAGCGGCAACTTTTTATTCACAGTATTTTATTAGACTTAACAATACAAAAGTAGATGGCTGCAATTCAGTGACCAATCAGCTGTTTGGTGCTTCCTAAAAGCCTTGTTTGGAAGCACTTGATTTGGTATGCAGCATAGCATTTCTATAGTCACAAATGTAATAATAGATGTGTAAAGGTCTAAATCATGATCGCAAATGTTATTGGAATAATTGTGCAGTCCTGTCTTGAACTAAAAACTGCTCTTACTGGGGCAGGATAGATATGTAATTGTTAGCATGTGAACAAGATTTACAGTTGACTGTAGTTTAAAAGCAGGGAGAAGCCCTATACCTCTCGCCACCATCACCTCCAAAAACATCGCATATCATTATTATCATATTTTGGCTGATTCCCAAAGTAGTAAATGAGCCAATCCTCATATGGTGTACAAGGGTCACATCCCCCTAATTTATTCTCATGTTTTGTGGACTGATTACCACTTATAATATTCAATACTATCAGTCACGGTGTCATACTACCAGACTGTCCCTTGAGGGCGCCAGAGTTTCAAATACAGCACCTACAGACATCAGAAAGTCTCCCACTCCTGTAGTCATTATACCTTTTTAAAATAATTCTGCAAGTAATTCTTGCTTCAATATTCCAGATAAGATTCAGGTTTCATCCTTGGCATTGGTTCTTTGCCCCTTTTTAAAATATATAATAACTAGATATATAACATACAGATTGTAATTTTCCAGCAAATTGTGCAGAGTGCCATGAAGTGGCTGGTTGCCATGACACACATCAGCTGACCTACAGGAAGTATCACAGCTGTCAGGGAAATCCTCATGTGTCATGCTCAGATCTATGTTTAGTATCCGCTGCCTCCTGGCTGTGACGTAGGGAGTGAAATACCTCACTCAGGGGGTGAATATGGACCGGAAGAAGAGCCGATAGTTTTCACAGCAAATCCAGAGAAGTCTTGACGAGGGTTTTGTCGGTTTTCTGTGGCCTTTTTTAAACAGAAATGTAAATGACATTGACATAAAGGAACAGTTTTAAAAAACAAGCAATTGTAAAATCACAGGTGTTAAAGAAAGTGGATAAAAGACGTAAAATATACAATAATGAATACAAAGAATATGATGGAAATAGAATAAATTACACAGAGGAAACTCTTTAGACAAAAGTATATTTTTAATAATGAGATGAAGTTCTGTTTTGTTAGAAATCCTAAAGCAAGCAGAGGGTTGTGGTCAAAGACTAAAAATATCCCTGTAACATCACCTTCATGCCCCTTATGCATCTTGTTGCGAGGCAGCTGTTTGTTTACAGGGTTGAGTAATTTTATAATATTTCCCATGTGCAAATAGTCATGTGTTGTAATGTGATGAGCTATCACTTCCCTGAAGAAGTTCATCTCTGGGTGAATGGGAGGGGGGGTTGTCATTCACAGGGGCGTCACTGGGCCTCATGGAAAGTTGTCACACTGGGCCTCATCACCACAACCCAATTACTAAAACCACACATCCATTCCACTTATGACCCATTAAAAGTTTTAAAGAACTATAACTATGTGCAACACCCTGAGACGTAGGCCTCAATAAGACAAAGAGAGAACATGTACATTTTCTCAGGGACATCTGACGAGCTTTACATTTTTACATACACTGAACATTTCAAACATCAACATTAGTACAGGACAATATAGAGAAGTTCACTCTACTTAGGTTGAAAAAAACCCCCAAAACAGACTGATTAATAGTCTCGGCTATAAGACGCTTCTCTGAAACATACCCATTACAGTAATACTAGTAGTATTAAACTAGTATAAATGGAGTATTAATGAAAGTCTGTCAGAACAAGTGAATATTTAATGTATGTCAGCGTTCTATTGATGAAAAGTATTAAGATTACATGTAATCAGATTACTTATTCTGAAGTAATCAGATTGCTTTTATAAAAAAAACTTGTTAAAGAGTAATTTGGAAAAGCTACCCTCTCTAAAATCATTTCCGCCAATTTCTGAATATTACTGTGCAAAATCAAATTAGCAAACAATCCAACAAGGACAGCTTTGTGATTTGGTCCTTTTTTATCAACATCAGTGTTTTTTTTTTTATCCTGACATTCCAGTGCCTGGTCTTGACAAAAATAAAGAAAGCAAAAATATCACTTAATGCTCTGCTCAATGGAAATTATAAAATGCATGACCTGTGAAATCAGATTGGTAAAATTAACAAGCCAATACAGATTGCTTTTTCTGAAGTAATCAGATTACATGTAGTTAGAGTTCAGCTCTAAAAGTAATCAGATTACATGTAATCAAATAATGCAGTGATCACAGAGAAACATGAAAAGAAACTATAAAATAATTATAAATCAAAATCTTCAGTCTTTTCATTCAAAGTATTCTATTTAGCTCATGTTAGACATGGAATTTATATTTTGTCCACCAGATGTCAGCAAAACCTTGACAGAGGACCATCTAACAGCAGATACTGAGCATGATAAACCTCAATGTGTTACCCAAGTCAACAAAAGTGTGAATCATTTATGCAAACTTGCTGGGTTGAAAGGGTTGTTACATAACAAAATGTAGAAGTTTGGAAAGTCATTGATGAAAAAAACCCTCTAATGTCTCACTGAAAGCCTCATTATGCTCACTGGTTTTGAGCCAAACAAAGCTGTTACACTGAATCCATATCTAGTTGGATTTGGTCTGAACAGATAATTAAAAATATTTATTTCCATTGTATTTGAAAATGACTTCAAATCATTTAGGTAACACACTTTAATAAACTGCACTTAAAATCAAGTCAAATCTAACTTTTCCTAATATGTTTTTTAATGATGACTGATGGGATGCATCATAAATATCTGAGCTACAATGTTGTATTCTAGCCATGACATTTACATTGCTTACGTGGAGTCTGATGTAAGTCCCAAGCTTTAAAATGCAGCACAGCAGGAAAACACAAAGGAAACTAACACACACAGTGTGTCTGCTTTGTTTTCAAAGGAAATGCTTCAGGCTTTTTCTCTCCATCATGAGCATGTTGTCTCCCCCTGGTCTTAAGAATACGTCTTTTTTTTTATCCTTTAGAGGGAAGCATTGAGCAAGTTACTTCTCTGTCAGCCTGAGTGTCTTTTGTAAGTGCAGCTGTGAAGCTTGACAGCAGCCATCCTTCTCCTCTCTGTCCTCTTCCTTTTATTATTGAACTGTTAACAGACTATTTTATAAGCTCTCCCAATGCTGACAATGAAGTAACAGCAAAGGCATCTGAGGTGAAGACAATACAATGTTGCATTTGTAGTCAAACGATACTTTGATGTGTCACATCTGACTCAGTTGGTGGGTTGACATCCTCTGTTCTTCTGGAGCTCTTGCTCCAGCAATCTGTTTTGATCACTCTGGTGGTCCAGAACCTACATGGTCAAACTGCAACAGATGTGCCCAGATGAATTAATCTACTAAAATGTAAGATGTTGTTGGTTAGCCTTGTTCAGCCATAGAGCAACTAGCACATCACCAGTTACTACCTCATTAGTATTTTTGCTTTTCATCTTTATGTGAAGTCTTTGATGAGAGATTGTTTCTGCTGCAACTGGCCTACATACACAGCCTGCATTTTTGCATTCTTAATCAGTCTTGGCTTGTTATTTTTTATCATTACTTTATTACTGTGAAAAATACTTGATTCTGATTAATCAAAACCATTTGACAGCAAAAGTAATCCTAGGACAACCTGATCACTCGGGTCATATCAAATCAATCCACTCCACATCGGAGGTCAGACGTTTTTATAGTTGTTCTGTTAACCTCAAAGCTGCTTGACTCAAACTATGAAAGTTATTATTAGTCTATGCCACATTATCATAACCATAGCTGATGCTAAACCTGTTGAATCAAACTGTTACAATTATCACTTGCAGACATTTCTTTCTTTTTCTACTTTCTGCATCTGCTTCTATCCCTCTGTCTTCTTGACCCATCGAGGCAGATGGCTGTTCATCAGGAGTCTGGTTCTGCTCGAGGTCTCCGCCTGTTAATATCAAGTTTTTCCTTGCCACTGTTGCCAAATGTTGCCAAGTACTTTCTTATGGTGGATCTGCTGAAAGGATCTGAAGAAGAGTATGGTCTAGATTTGCTTTTTTTGTTAGGAGTCCTAAGTTGAACTTTGTTATGATTTTGTGCTAGATAAATAATTAGTAGTTTATTGATGTAAAATATACTGAATATCAATCAATCTTAATTTGTATAGCGCCAAATCACAACAAACGTTATCTCAAGACGCTTTTACAAACATAGGAGGTCAAGACCACTCTATGTCAAATTATGAACAGAGACCCAACTTCAAGACAGGTTAAGACTCAGTCTTACCCCACCTTAATCCATCATGAGCATTGCACATCGCAGTATTTAGCTAGTTACAGTGGCGATGAAAAACTTCCTTTTAACAGGCAGAACCAGACTCATGTTAGACAGCCATCATGCCTGGACTGAGTTGGGTCTTGAAAGAGGGATAGAGAAGAATAAGAGACAAAGGGAGCGATGATAGTGATGAGACGAGTAGTAGAAGCTGTTGCCGCTGGAGTCCAGCACGTCCGTATCAGCTGGAGTCCAGAACGTCCGCAGCAGGAGGACGTCTACAGCAGCTCAGAGGAACCTACGAGACAATGGAACTCAGGGACTCCAGAAAGGTCTATGGTTAGTAACTTTAATAGGACAGGCAGTGGTAAAGTAAGTGATGGGGGGTTAGGGGGAAGGGGGGTGAGATAGGATCCCAGTGTGTCAGTTCGCCAGTTCCCCCAGCAGTCTAGGCCTATAGCAGCATAACAAAAGCTGGTCCAAGCCTGAACCAGCTCTAACTATAAGATTTATCAAAAAGGAAAGTTTTAAGCCTACTCTGAAAAGTGGAGAGGGTGTCTGCCTCCCAGACCCTGACTGGTAGATGATTCCAAAGGAGAGGGGCCTGATAACTGAAGGTTCTACCTCCCATACTACTTTTAGAGACTTTAGGTATGACCAGCAGGCCTGCATGTTGAAAGTGTAGCATTCTAGAGGGGTAATGGGGCAATATGAGCTCTTTAAGATACGAGAGTGCCTGATTTCTAAGGGCTTTATAGGTTAAAATAATATGTGCATTAATATCTGTCTGGACTGATTGCACCCATTCTTCTTTCTATTGTTTTTAATCATTCTTCTTATGTTTTCATGTGTGGCAAAATGCATGATGGTGGCAAATATATTTTTTGTTCAAAGCAATGCACAGCAAATTGTGTTGTACGATGTGCTATGAGAGAGGCATTTTATCCTGTTGTAAATTATTGAGGTGACAAGATAGTCACGTTTAACACCTCCCCTCTGTACGTCCAAAGCTCAGTATTTGTAATGCGATTATATCTCATAAAACAATCACAATATCATAAAAATGAGATAGATCAGGTGGAGAGTAATACACAGTATTTTATCCACATATTGTTCATGGTTTATGAAGAAATAGAAATATCAGTCTGCCCTGGTGCTTTCATAAAGACATAAGATCATCCTCTGTCAGCTGCATGTTCTTTCCCTGTTCAGCTTGAGAGTTACACTTTGACATATACTTGGTCTAAAGGCAGAGCAGTTAGGTTTTTTTTTCTTTTTGCTGTGCCATTACTGTAATAACCTCTCTCTTTCCTTTAGCTCTGACCCTGAGGAGTGATTCATATACACAGACAGTGCAAAGCTAAAATAGCAGTGTTCAGCCCATACACTCAGGAGATTATCTGGCTGTTGCTCTGCAGGACAAGAGCATATGGACACTCGCGTTAGTACAAATATTACACTGGAAAAGGAGCGACTTAATGTTATATCACAAACATGATTGTGTTGTGCAGGCAGATTGAAAGTGTCTGAGTTAGAAATGGCAGCAGTTCTTTTTATGGTAAATTAGCAGCTTTGGTAAATCCAGATGCATTTACGTCTGCAGTCTCATCGGCAGACTAGATGTGTTACGTGGTGATGTAATCAGTGATGCGTTATTGTTTTTCTGAACCTTTTAATATGGACCTTTGTCCGATATGCTTGTTCCTCTTTAATTTATTCCCATCCTGCGTCATCATCCTGCTTTTAGTTATGCATTGTTCTATTCTAGTAACATACACAGCAGGCAAGGGATTCACACACAGGCGGACCATTATACACACTCAAAGAGACTCTTATCGTGTTTTCAGGGACTAAGTGAAGAAGATGTTTCTGGCAAGAAATAAAAAATAAAATAAAAGAGCAGGAAATAAAGAGCAGAAGGGTAATTTTCTTTTGATATGCTCACAGAATGAAGTACAGTTTGTTCTCCAGCTACAGTTGGATGCAGGACCTTGTTGATGTTAGAGTGGTAGAAGTAAAGGAAGAAAAAGACAGAGATAAAGGACAGATTTTTGTTGAACATATGCACAATAATGGTTAGAAGTGATTTGGTATCAAAGGACAAGCAAAGACAAAAGGTAAATAAATTAAGCATAAGTTAGCTAGCTACCTTTAACTTGTTTTCTACGGATTGTATAGAACATGGACACAGTCTCAATGCCGTCACACATTGATTTCTGATATGTTGTTATAAAGCCAAACAATGGCGGGCGCCATATTGGAAATGTTGACTGAGCCTAACTTTTGGTAGATCTAGCATAAGAAAAAGAGCTGGAGTTGATGCAGGCATTTAGCCTCCTGGTTAACAACCATGAAGTGTCCACCTGTCTTTCAAGTCAGCTACACCCCTAATCATGCCTTTGTATGCAAAACCCATAACCTTGATATCTTCAAAACAAATGAACAGTGTATATGAATAGATAAATGGGCAATTCAGACTCAAACCGTGTTTTGGACCTGGCTGTAAACATGTTTAATTTTGTTACAAAAATCAGCATTTAAACATGGTGTTAGTCAGACTTCTTGGGCCCCAGCAGCACCCACTCATTTGCTTATTTTTCAACACTGGAGGTTCCCACTTGGTTATTTCAAATCTCACTAAGAAGCTAGCTTAATAAGCTAAAGTTAGCCATTGAAGACAGTATTTTGTTCTTTTAGCTAGCAAGCAATAACTCTGCGTTCAAGAGAAAGCTTACATTAACCAACACCCTGAATGGCCTTGCCAAATGTTATCCTGCAGCAGTTTTCCCCTGACATCATTCAGATAACGGTAGGAAGGTATTGTTTTATGATGCATAATTACCTATCCACACAATGTGAGCACAAAGCAGTAATTCTTGCTAATATCCTCTTAGGTGACAGGCTCAAAGTTCAAGAGCATGCTGCTGTCTTTACCATAGTCCCAGTTAAACTCAGTTTTTTCTCAACTAGAATCTGTTGAAAAATAGATTTAGAGTTATGTTTCGATCCTTAGCTTTGTTAACTTGCTGCGATCACTGTTTTCATATTTACATGTGGTATTAGTTGTGTACAACATTATATGTCTTGCATAAAGCTGAAGAAATAAGCTTAAATAAATAAGCTGTACTGAATTAACTCAAATTTTGAGATGCTGATTTGGAAACTAACATCAAAGCATTATAAATCTGAGTTTAGTCTGCATCAACAGGATGCAGGTGAAGCTGCAGCTGTATACGTTGCAGAGCAAACAGGAAGTAAGCTTTGCTGTTTGGAAATTTCAGAGAATTTCACTGCTTCATGGTTTTTACCCTTTCGTTGTCGGCTGTTTTTCTCTTCTATCAGTGGAGCCTCATTTACATCCTGTGTTACTGATTTAATAAGTCCGAGAACACTGATTGCTTTTGCTTTTTTCCTTATTTTTGTTATTGGCAGTTGTGGACCATAACATTAAACGATGTATCTCTCATAAACAGTACTTTATCTTCATTTATTACCTCATGTTCCTCATAAACATCATGTTTCCTTTCACTTTCCCTTTAACATTGAATGCCTTCAAACACATACACTGTCTGCCCCCCCCCCCTCTCTCTCTCTCATGCATCACAATAGAGCAGCAATTGTGTTGGATTGATCACTCTGCTGGCTGGGCTCCAGCAGCATGCTCTCTTTTCTGTTATTCCATGACTGCAGCACTGTGATATGGATGCAGACTGTTAAAGTAGAACAATATGTTATCTCATCCCGATCCACTAGAATTGTAAAGCACCACTACACTAAGTGACTCACAAAAGCTGCACATCATGTTCAACAACCTAAGAGTTTTTGCTTATTAGTTGCTCACTGTTAGGTTACGGCATCTAAAATCTGACCATGAAATACATTGCTTCCAAACCCTTTGTTGTATAACATTGGTAGATTTCTGGGAAACTGTGACAACAGGGCTTTTAGCAGAGGGAGTAATGAGAGAATATAGCACTCTGGTTATTATCTCAGCTTACACTCACTTAATATTGACTTAGTTTTCCTTTAAACTGTGATTATATAATACTGTATGCACTAACTGTGTCAGATGCTTTAGTACAGTTGTATTTAAGGCCATTTTGCAATGCTGTCAGTCTGACAGTGTTAAGCCAGAAGGTGTTGCACTCACACTGCACCAAGAGGTTTCGATCCCAATGGGTCTTTTATCTGGTTAAATAAAGGTTAAATTAAAAAAAAAAAAAAAAAGTTTTTATGTTTTAGGGTTACAGCCATTTTCCTTTTATTTACAGATATTGATAGTTTAATTCACAAAGCATGTACAACATGTGCACCTTTGTATAATTCCTAAGATATCTTATCCACATCTGATGGGTGGACAATGCTTGCTGTTGCCTGCGGATGCCTCCCTAGGTCACTGGTCATGGCTGAATTATGACCACAACAAGCAATAAACTTGTAGATAAAACCAAACTAGAATTGCAGCCTTGACCTACAGTCAACTTGCAGCTGAGTGTCATCTGTGTTTCCCACACATTTAACTCAAACTGTGGATACATGTATGTATTAAAAATAAAACCTTACCTTAGAATTACAGCAGAACATGTCTACATGTAACAACCCTCAGTGATTTACAATCCAAAAGAGAGGAAGGCACTAAACATTAATTCTTCTCAGTGGGGAATCTCTGTTAACATGGTAGCACAGAGACTGTTCACTTAACTGGGAAGAACGAGGTACATTGATACAAATGTATGTACAGAAAGCTGGATTTCTAGAATTGTTGGTTGCTCAGGGTATGCTTCAGGACTACAAAAGAACAAACCTTGATGTTCCTTGACTTAGCCACTGCAATATAACTCCTGGGAATGCATCAACTTTATCTGTGTACCAGAGCCTATTACCAGGCTGGAGGCCTCCTAAGACCTGCAACTGTGCTTTGTGACGACTTACTTCACTACAACATTGCAGTACATGGATACAGGTGTCATGGTAGTTGCAAGATTGAATTTTTAGCCCTCTCAGTTGTTGTGAAAGTTGGCACCAGGGCTTGAGAACCATTGGTATTCTATCAGAACATACTGTACATGTATTAAAAAGCTTGATAACACTGCAGCATGTGCAGAGCTGCTTCTTGAGGAGCTGACGAACGAAGGAGCAAAGAGCCGGACTGCAGGGGATCAGAGGTCCCGACACAGCTCTGGTGGAAGGTTATATGGAGATGGTAAAATGCCAGCCTCGAAGATGAAGAGCTGCTGCAAAATCTTTATCAGGACACCTTCAATAGTCTCCAGAACATCAGCAGAACCCTGTGCCAAAGTTTGGTGCCAACAGTTTAGACTCTTTCCCTGAATAATGTGGCAAATAATAGTCTATGAGGTCAGTTACAACGGAGGAAGTGATAGGGTTAACTGTTAATTTGGAATAATGGCTCGGTATACCCACCTGTCAACTATTTAGAATAAGAACATTAAGGCAAATTTTACGTTAGCATTGACCCCCTTTTGCCTCAAATGATTGTTCAAAATCAGTCCTGTTTATTGATTTTTTTTTTTCATTTTGACGTGATAAACTTCAACATTGGTGTTGCATGGATGTTCCCAATATTGTAAATATAGAAGGTAACATTGACCATGACTTTTAATCCCTAAAATAGAGAGCATCCTGAGTCCAAGTGGAGTTTTGTGCTAAATTTGAATGTATTCCTGATATTGCATTCACAAGATTGAGGCATTAAGACAGACAACCTGAAACCAGCATCAGTTTTGTCTAGAAACACTAAATAACTAATAATAACTGAACTCATTCCAATGTTATGTAACACATGAATGTGTTTGTTGTGCTCTGTTGACAAGTAATCCCGCTGAAGCAATACGAGGTGAAATAATATGAACAGTAAAAGCCTCTCCATCAGCCCAGTAATGAAAGTCGAGTGTTGTCACTTAAGTGCACACTCGAAACAGCCCTTCAATTCACTCTGTACCCCTATCTCAAAACACGACCACGTGTACAAACACAAATGTGCTGACACAGCACGTGTCCACACTAACACAGATAGGCCACTCACATGCACACAAAATGAGCAGGCTATTGTAACATACATTTCCTGTAACTAAATGAATGATACAGTCTTAAGATTGGATGTGCAAGACACTGTGCACAGATGTAGACAGTGATAGATTGTCAATAACGTAAAAAAAAAAAGGCCATCAAAGTCAGGCACTACTACATTAATTTACATGTGCATGTTTGGTACATGCAAACACACATACACCGCATAGCAGGTGTCTTAATGCTTACACCAAATTAAATGATGTTTTGCATGCCTTTTCCCTGGTCTATACTGTATATAGCAGACTCGTTTGAATAATTTGTATCCCTAAGGGAGACTTTAAAAGCTGTAAGTAAAAGACTCACTGGTCTACACAAAAGTGAAAATATATTTTGACAATGAAAACAAACAGAAGTTGAATACCTCCCAATCTCTAAACCCATTGGCTCTCATGTGACAGTGATTAAGCCTTTAGAAGTAATGTCTACATTTTATTCATTTCTGATGTAGCCGGAGGTTAACAATAAAGAATATCTGGCCATGACTTTGTGTAAGTGTGTTGCCTTTGTTTACAGCCTGAGGAACTAAGGAAGCAAGTATGAAGCTGGTGTTGAGACAAAAAAAAAAAAAATCAAATAACGGATATAAGCTCCCCCTTGCATTAATTAGAGCTAAATTGACATAAGATGACAGCCAAAGGGTTCCTGGATTCCTTTACAGCTCAACGCATTCCTTCTCTTTTGCTGTCCCCAAGGAGGGTTTTCATGCCTACGGTCAAAGACTGCATAAACAGGGGTGGATAATATGACTTGGACTGCAGATCAAAACCTCAACATACCAAAATCTCATCGTGCTTCTACAGATTCAATATTTTTCCTTAAGTTTTGTGAATAGAGATTAAATACATCCTCAATTTAAAGAACATGTGAGGACAATCACAGCATCAAATCAAAAACATGAAGTGTCTTGGCACGCAACAATCTCAAAATCTCTGTCTTACACACATGCATACGTCAAAGCTCACAGGGATGTTTAGAGCGCAGCTTTTGGGCGGTTGCTCTCTGTTTCCCTTCTAATCTCATTGTGTCTCTGCTGGCCTCTGATCTTTGGCATTTTCTACATTCCAGCCATCTGCTGGCCTCTCATTTGCCTGGCAGGATCCCAGCTGCGCTTAACTAAACAGACTGCTGCTAGCCTCAGCTTTTATTTCTCTGTCCGTCTCCTCAGTAAGAAAGAAAGAAAGAAAGAAAGAAAGAAAGAAAGAAAGAAAGAAAGACAGAAAGAGCACTCCTGTTTATCACCACTCTAAAGGGCCTTTTTCGTGTTTAAAGTGAATATTGTGTCAAAGCAGTACATTTCTCAGCTAGTTTATACTGACATGGACAGATGTTTTTCTGCTCTTGTAGTGATGCAAACAGTACATACATGTCTTTGGCTGGCCACACACTAGACGATTTTAGGGAAGATTTAGGGCCCGATTTTCTACCCACAATGATCAGGGTGGTGAGACTAGATTTGGGGCTTGTCGTAATTGATTATTTGTTCGAATAATCCTCAGGTATGTGGTGTCAATACAATTCTTTTAGGGCTCCCCACCACGTCAGAGCCTCCCAAACCTGTTTGAAATTTGTTTGATATTTATGATTCCAGGTTGGACTGCCTCCAATGGAATACCCACATTAACCAATGCACCCTGGGTCAAGTGGAAAATTGAGACTGAACAGCTTGTGGCATTATTTCTACACTTTTGGGGTTTTTTTTGCTGCAAAAAACAACACAGGCCACGACAGCCAGCTGATGACGTCGATTGCCCTCCATGTTTATTTATATTCTGAAGTCAAATTTGATCATGGGTTTCTGTTAGATCTCAAGTCTATGGAATTGTAATGTTATATGTGTGTTCTAGCGGAATCATCTAGTGTGTGTTTTCAGAGGATTGTTTTGTTAAAAATCAGTCGGAACTGTCCTGATGTGTGTGGGCTCCCATGGTTTTTAAATCAGCTAAGATCAAAAAGTGTGTAATAGTGTGCGGCCAGCCTCAGAATACATTGCATGTGAGCAGTTGCAACCTCTGTCTCACCTTGCTTGAATATATGTCAGCCAGAACACTTTCAAATGTAACTTAATGTACAACAATGTTTGCAGTCTCGTCATGTTTCTTGTTCTGATATAGTTTGCAGCTGCTTTTCAAAAGGCAGGGACTGGACACTGAAAAAAGACACTGGCCTTTGGAGCCTCCAATCACGATCCTGGTGTCAGCAGAGCTTCAGATTTTTTGGAATCAACTGCCGTTTCCAATATATACATACATGTAATGTGATGTAAATACATGCCCTACTTTCGCTCCTGTTTTACACACAGTATTATCATACAGATGCAGAAATAGCACACCGCAGATAAATAAGAGACACTATTACACCAAAGTGCGCTGGATTCCCTTACCTGGTGTTGACCACAGTTTGGCATTGGAATGACTGTTGCCCTATTTGGCATTCTCTTTTTTTATTTCCCCAGGAGATACCAACTTCACCTTGCCTCCCTGAGGATGTGACAGAAGCAAATCAATTCAAGGCCACCATAATTTCTTTGCACATCAACAATGTAACATAGAAGGGCACTGTTGCGCAGATTGTCAACTAAGAAATAGGGAAAATTACAGATGGCAGCAACAGTGTAAGAGAATCATCCAAACGTTAGTGTTTTATTAAAAGACCACAACAGTCTCTATTTGGCAAGGAGAAAATAACACTGTTTTCACCAACACATTCCATAAAAGCTGTGACAGCATCAGAAAGTGATTAACAATCAGAGAGAGGACAAAATGACACGTCACAATAGAGATTTATTTTTAAGTAGCACAGGCACTGTCGTCCAGACGCAGACAAAAATGTTGTGTCAAACACGATATTAATCTGAAAGCGAGAGTCAGTAGGCGAGGTTCTGAAACTGTGTTGAGAGAGACAACATAAAGGGTTGGTTGCCACTACTCAAATGAATACCACAAAAAAGTTGCTGAAGCGTCAGACATTTTCCACAGAGCAAGGTGATATTTGTTTCCTTCTAGTTTGTTGAAGGTGAAATGCAACAGTGTGGTGGAGCTGACAGGATGTTATAAGGTCATGCAATGGCTCCATCACTTTCACAATCTCTCCCTTTGTTTGCTTTCATATCGTTTTATTCACATTATTTGAAAAAAAAGGGCCACCTCAATGGACACAACTCTGCTGCTTAAAACAAGTTTAGCAACTAACTAAATAATAATGATAACAATTGATATGATTTGTATAACGCTTTTCATGGTACTCAAAGTCGCTTTACAGAAAAATAAAAATAAGAATAAAAATAAAGCAAATAAATAAAACAGAACAAAGACAGAGGTGTGGCGGGAGCAGAGGTTATGTGTTATATGCTTTTTTGAACAGGTAGGTCTTCAGGTGGTTTTTAAATGATTGAAGTGAGTCAGAGTTGCGGATGTGTGGAGGGAGAGACTTCCAGAGTGTTGGGGCAGCAATGGCAGAGGCTCTGTCTCCCAAGGTGCGGTGCTTGGACTTGGTGATAGGGGACAGGAGATCATCTGATGATCTGAGGCAGTGAGATGGGAAGTAACATTTGAGGAGGTCAGTCAGGTATGAGGGGACGGGGGTATTGAGGGCTTTGTAGGTGATGAGTATGATTTTGAAGTTGATTTGGTGCTGTATGTTTACTTCCGCTTTCTGAATGTAGCAGGCCGTTTTGAAAACAGCCAGTGCATACTACATACTGCGTTTGAATTTAGTTTGTAGTATGACTGTTCTGTTCGATCTTTTATGCAGCATGCTGAGCCAGACATCCCTGGATTTCCGGTTTCGGAAAGAGGAAGTAAATAACGACCAAGCTGATAGCGAAACTGCTTCTTTAGCATCACTTATGATTTAAAAAGTTAAGAAGTGGTTTATACGTCATTTAATAAATTTCACAGCACCTAAAATCAGATTTCCTCCTGTCAAAAAAGATGAATAAAGAGAAAGCGGAACGAGCAGACTGGTCCGATGCATACTGTGAAATTTTCTCAGATCAGTACGGCATCCAGGGAGTTTTGGCATACTGCAGATTTTGCTCTTTTTCACATACTGCATACCACATACTGAATTTTGGCCAAATCAGTACGTACTGCTGGTATAGTAGGCAAGGTGGCAAGGTGGTAGGTAAGTGTTGAGCCATCATACACTCTTATGAATTACACAGCTAAACACTTTAATAGAACACAGTAACTGTTCATGGCTCTATTGCTGATCACTGTTTATTTCCCATAGGTGGTACAGCATGTGTCCACTTTGATTGGCTCTTGTGCCACATACAAATGGCCCAGGTCACATTAGTACATTAATGGTGTCTGACAAGACCTCCGTCACAGGAGGGAATTCTGTTGCAGGCAAAAAGGGAGATTTATTATTGGTCCAGTTGAAGAGTGGCTTGATTCTAATGAAGTTATAAATGTGGGTGTTGTTCTGTGACTACTGAATGTTTTTAAGGGTCTGCTAATGTTTTTGCCTCTGAAACTTAAAAAAGTTGTGATATTCAAGAGTTAGGGGTTGAGCTTTTTAAAAGCCTCCAAATAGCCAAGACATTCATCTGCACCTTTAAGTGAACTATTCAGTGTTTATCAGCAGTTGTCAAATGTTAAAGCAATTCTTGGGAAATCTAATACAACTAGAAAAACAACAAACATAAAAAACAACTTTATGAAATATTTCAACTTGTTTAAAGTCCTGTACAATCAAAAGCACCTCTAATGACAATAATTGTAAGTGTTAATGACATCAAACAAAATACAACCTTTGTTTTCAGTAAACACATAGATTACAGGAAGTAATAAAGATCAGCCTATCTGAGGTAGCTGTATGACAAGTAGTCTGGGTATTCGATCCGGCAATAATTGCTAGAAATGCTTTCAAAGGTCAGTCTCTGTAGTTTACAGGCCAAAAGAATGAAACGTGTTATAATGACAGGCTCCAGACAACAGATCCACAAGTGCACCCTTGCACATTTGCTAAATGCAACCACATCATTACTTAGTGTGCAGACAAATTTCCTTTGCTCTACAGCAGAATGAAAACACCCTGCAGTAGATCAAGGCCTTTATGTTTAATAGAAGGAGAAACATGACATAAAAAGGGGAAACAAAATAGCAGAATCAATACACAACGACATACCTATTTACAAGAATAATGATGTGATGTGTAATGTATAAATATGAAACTGAGAGTGCTAGACCAAGAGAAAGAAAATGAGACAGACAAAAAGATCAAGTGGAGGAGGGAGAGGAAGCGAGGGAGGGGAAAGACAGGCCTGGGGTTTCCTTGCCTCTCCCCTCCACAGTCTAATCAAGGCAATGACGCAGGCACAGGAGACGATACTACACACACATGCATGCAAACCCTCATACACAAACACACACAACCACTAACTCACACAGCGCAATGTAAGTGCCCCAAACCATCACCAAGCATTTCGCAAACCGCCCACAGCTGCTCGACTGCATCACTCTCTCCCCTGCTTTCACCTCCCTTCTGATCAAATTATCTCACAACTTCCCCGCTCTGCCTCATTCTCCCTCTTTGTTTTATTTATTATTTTACCTCCTTCACTTCTCAGTGTCCTATTGCTCCCTTGTTCTTTCAATTTAGTAACTCTTATGTTTCTTCACCCTCCTTCCTTTCATTGTGATATTAATTTATCTTTTATCAGCTCAGCCTTTTACAAACCACTTCCGGTAAATGGATTGTGTGTGTGTGTGTGTGTGTGTGTGTGTGAGAGAGAGAGAGAGAGAGAGAGAGAGAGAGAGAGAGAGAGAGAGAGAGAGAGAGTGCAGATAGAAAGCAGTCTGTGATTCTGCATAGCACGGGTTGTGCACATTGATGTTTGCAACTCAGATAAACCATTCTTCACACATCTACGCTGAAAAGTATTACAAGAAAAGCATTAGCTTGTTTCAGGAACTGGAAACTAAAAATCTGAATGTTCAGTCTAAAGCTTAGCAACCCTCATGTGTTACGTCAGTGCCTGCTTTGGATTTGTCACAACAGTTCATTGAGCTCTACGAGCAGAGAGCGTTAATCTTCTGTAGTCTTCTGTATCTGAAGATGCAAACATTAGCTTAGCCTATATGCTAGCCTACTACTTTCAGTGACAAAGTCTAACAGTTTATAGTTTTCTAACTTCTCAGGGTTAAAAGTTATGTAAGATAAACCGTTTTTATGTCACAGTATCCTCTTATATCTGACACATATCTTATTTGATAGATGTTAGCTTTTAGCCTACAACAGCCTATAGAGTTTTGCCTTTGTATTTTACATGAAGGTAATTCCCTTCAAATGTGTTTTAGGACCACCTGTACATTGTGCTTTTTGAAAAAAATTGAAGTAGAAAACACTAAACAATCAGATAAAGGTATCACTTCAACCATCCGTGATGCTAGCCACAGCTAACTAGCTTTGGATAATTAGCTACAGCGAGCTGGCTGACTCATGAAATCTGTAAAATAGGTAAACAAAGTTGATAGTTCCCAGCAAGAAATTCTAAATCTGCTTTTGTCAATCATTGTCTAAAAACTAGAATCTATTGTTCTTTAACTTAAAGGCCCTGTGAGGATTTTTTAACTGGCTGAGAAACAGTCTGAAAATGATACTGATGCCTCTTTATGACCTTCAATAGCAAACAAGTCCATCAGCAACAACACTGACACCTTCTCTGTTGTCATTTTGAATGCCTGAAACCGTCCTGGGGGGGTAGGTGCCAGACCGGATGATGGACATCTTGCTTCAGAAACAGCCTTTATTTGACTGTTTTCATGGAATATAATCACATTGCCTGATAAAGTTGACAGTTGAACACAACAGGATGAGGCTTTTGTTGAAAACACTACTTTTGCATGTACAGGACAAGAGATAAGAGGTATCACTTTGTCCACAAGGGGGGCGCCAGAATTAATACGAAACAAAAGTTCCTCACTGCAGCTTTAAATTGATTATTTGAATTTAGTGGCAGAAATCGCCCCCACTATTGACACTTTTACATTTATTTGTGCATTTCAACTAATCAGAGTATCGTGAAAAAGTTCAACCATTTTTCATAATTCATTTGATAAAGGTAAACTTTCATATTGTCTTGAATGATTACACATAATTTAAATTATGATGATTGACTTATAGATCATGAAAATCAGAAAGCCAGTAAGTCAAAGTTATATGAATATTTCCAAAGATCAATAAAACAAGGTTTGAAATACAGATTATCCAACTTCTAAAAAATAAACTCAATACTTGGATAAAGCTCCTTCAACATGAATCACTTTCTTATTATATGATGGAAAATATTGACCTTTTTCATGATGCTCTAACTTGTTGAAGTGCACCAGTATGTGCTGTTTGGAAATGGAAAGGCTCTACAGGTGCAGCGTTAGTATCTACAGGACAGAGTCAGTTGTTGAAAGAAAATCCAACTCTAACTGATTTATTTTTTTATCTTGTTGTGTATACGATGACAGAACCATTCCTATTTAGCTGCAATGACATTTCAGTCTCTTCCGAGTTTTTGTGTGATCTTGATGGCACGGATTGTGTGTGACGCACACATGGAAAAACGTCATTGCCTGTGAAGCTTGAGAACAGGAGGTGACAGACAGGTCATGCTTGCTATCTTTTTTGTCACATACAACGTAACTGCAAAGATTTTTGCACCTTTTTATCAGTGTGTTGGAAATGTTGCAACATGTACTGTGTAACCACACAGCGTGCCCTCTCACTGGGTGTGTCGATGATGAAGGGTTTTTGTGGCATGCCTCATGATCTTGCTCATAACATTTACTGTTACCCAGCTGAGTAAAAGAGGAGCACACGCCAAAATTACATCTATGGTTGAACTCTGTAAACTATCAAGCTCTTTATTCAGTGTTTAATACAAATGTGAGGTTTTCAACACAGTGACCTCGGGTAAACATTCACATAACTAAAGAGGAAAAGAGAATAAAGCACAGTTCAAAACCAGGTCAGCAGTCCCAGTGTTTGTTACTTAAAACTTTTGCATGAAAGCTATATTTGTAGTGAGGTTGGAATAATCCTGAACATGAGGAACAATCAACACAGAGGTAAGAGGATTTTGAAAAGATTCTAAATAAACTGCAACAGCCAAGCCTGCTATTAGTTTAAGTTTGGTTGGATTATTTAACAGTGGATATTGAAAAGCAACAAGAATAAACTATCTTCCTTAGTAGAGAGAGTTTCAGCTTCAGAAACATCTTTGTGAAGGAGGTTAGACTTTTAGATTTGAGTACATATCATCAGGACTGAACCTAAAAGATGAAACATCGAATTAATGTACACATAGGCCGACAACTTGTTGCACTTAAATCCAAATAATGATTGCTCTGTGCGCACTGACCCACTGTGCTACTGCTTACCTGTAACCCCTGTATCTCCAATCTCTTTATTCCCAACAATCTTTTCTAACAGGGCTAGACACAGCAGATTATGTGTTTGCGTATGATCCTCAGTAATCGCACAGAGAACGCCTTTGTTTCACCCTAAATCCTTTTATATAACACTAATTCATCAGATCATCCCCACTCTCTCATTCTCTTCCTCACACTCCTTTTATAAACTGGTTTTTACTTGTCAGATTGTTTTATTTGCCTACTGGCTGCTTGTTACTTCAATAGCTGGAATACATTCAAAATGTAACCTACTTCCTCGATAAGATCTGAACCACACAAATCAGCCGCACAGATGATTTATTGTTGCGCTTGCTGTGATTCCAGAGGAATGTTTGGACACTGATGTTGTAAAACAGCATGGAAAGGAGGGGATTTCTAAACTTGACTTTTATCTCATAAAGAACACCAAGGCAAAGGTCTAAAAAAGGAATTTATGACTACAGTCATATCAGACACATGAAACCAGGCGTCCTGGGAGACAGATTTTCAGGATGCATGAGGTTTCACAAAGGGGAAGTTTATATTGATATCAGATGAGTTTAAGTACACAAACTCCTGAGGGTGTGATTTAGTCATGTACAGTGGAGTCTAAAGATGAACCTTTTTGAAACAGCAAACTACTGGTTCTATAAACCCTTTGTGAGACAAGCTAGCCATCATTATACCAAATCAAGTGAACTTCTTTGCCCACAGTCAAATCAGTACTCTTGGAGATCTCAGCCTGCCACATGGAGTGTTTCTGAGTGTAGTTCCAGCATGCACCAACAGGAGGAGCAGTGTCAAACAAAAAAGCTGAAACTTTCCTGGTTTCATGCAGGAAACTAGGGACCCTTTTTCAGTCTGGCACACAGTGTAGTTGCTTTAAGTTGAGAAAAGCTTCAAGTTTTTACTTTCTTGAGACTCTGTAATTTCACGGCAGTCATGTTTTTCTGCTTTAAGCCGTTTACGTTCTTTACATGTAGTCTGTTCAAACTGGGGTATCATTGAGAATCAAAATCAGAAATACTTTATTCAGCCTTAGGGGGAGATTTGTGTAACTTAAAATTGTCCACATATAATTGGAATAGCTTTAAACACGTCCCTTCTTCTAAATATCAATGATTACCGACATGACTGATTCACTTTCTAAATTAAACATAAAGCTGTGGCTTCGAATTTGATGCTGATCAAAGACAAAGATGCACAACGAACACTCGCAGATTTCGACAACAGTCTGAATAAATCAGTGATATCAACGCAGCCTTGAGTGAGAGAAACAAAAGGCCACTGGAATAACAAACAGGAAAATTGCTGAATATGCACCAGCACTGTTGTTCTTAATAAAATGAGCGGTATATCAGATACATGACACACACATACACACTAGAGGGAACACTCACCTTCAAACAAATGAGGCCATATATACACACAGTAAACATGCCAGACATAGACGTGAGGGGTGTCTGCATTTAAAACAGCTCTATAGTTAAGAAGTGTGCCAGAAGCAAGAGAGAACAACAGTAGAGATTAAGGGGGGTGAAAAGAAGCTTCCCTCCTCCCTACACACACACACACACACACACACACACACACACACACACACACACACACACACACAAAGCCCTGACCTTTGAAGGAAGGCGACAGATGGGTCTTTTACTTTGGCCAGGTCCCTGCTGACAGCTGTCCAGGATAAAGGGAGGTGAGGTGGGGTGTGTATGAGTGTGTGGATGCTGGGTGGCTAGGGGGTGCATGGTGACGGTCAAAGGTCAGACCTTCCCTGGAAGAAAGAATTGAACCATACGCAAATTTATACAGCAGTGTACAAAGCGCACACGTGCAGGCAGGAGGGGGCTCGCGCCTAACTTTCATTCATGTAGACATACATATTCATAAATGTTTCTGTCTGCTGCTCTCTGTTTGTCTGTCCATCTGCCTGCCTCCTTGACTCGTCACCATTTCTCCCTCTCTAATCAGGCTATTGTTTTGCCCTGATTAGTCCCCCCCACCCAGCGAAATCCGCTCAGAAAAAGCAGGACATAACCCAGACAACACCAGCAGTGCTGATTATTACAGTTAGACCACAGAACTCCAATAACCTAAATCCAGAGTGCTTTGCATTTCTTTTACAGACAGGTCAGCCCTGTGGTTCAGGATCCACAGTGCTTCCCCCACCATGTGCAGGGGTTCCCCTTCCACCGGTCTGGACATGTCTGCACATGTACAAAAGAGAGAGAGGGGGGAAGAGAGAGATTAAGGAAGGAGGAATGTGACATCAGAGCGCAGCTTAACTCTTGTTTTAAAAGTCCTTTTAGTCCATTTTCTGTCCTTGGCTGTCCACAAGTTCTCAAACTTTCTACTGTTTATTCATATGTCATATTAATAAAGTCAAGCTGCTGGGTAAACATTTCTCAATCTTTTGTTTCCTAGAGAAGTTAAAAATATGTATTTCACAATACTGAAGTGACAAATTATAGCATTCGTAAAACTGTATGTTTCTCCTTGTGGTTTGATGTAGTGTGACATTTTTGTGATGTGTAGGCTATGTTTCAAGGCAAGTGTGTACATTTCCCTTATTGTTGGTAGGCACACATAGGATGATGTGTTTTGGAGGTTTCTGGGATCCTCCCTCAGGAAATTTTGAGTTGTATTCCCTGCATTTGAGCTTGATTCCATGTATTCTAGTATATATTCAAGTACCAGTTTGTCATGAATTTTCTCCTCCTATTCCAATGTATAAAGTGTGTTTTACAGCAGGTTGATTTGAGAGTAGTAAAGGAACATTTACATAAGTATGACTAATTTACCCTAAAATAAAAGAGCTCTATCCAAAGTTTTACACAGTGAACCACATCATATTTTTCTCCTGAGTGACTGTTAAAATAAACCCAAATCCAGTTGTTTTGAAATGACTAGCAAGTAATGTGGACTAGTGGACTATTAAGCAGGCGTGCATTCAGCATTAGAGTGCAAAGTCTGAGTGATGTACGTATAAAAAAAACTACGTATACAAGAGGTGACCTTACAGTGTATTAAAGTACAGAATGTAGCTGTAGTCAAGAGATGGAAACCAAACTCACATTCTGGTCACCTGTTTCTCAACTGGATGAACAAACCTTAATTTTCCCTTAAATGTTGTTTGGGTGGGCTCAGCTCGCCCTTGCCCCTGGCTGCTGCTGGCCCCGGCTCAGATTGAGTTTCAACTTGTTGTGGGCAAGTGGCAACCTCCGGTCTCAAAATATGAAGCCCATGCAGAAGTGTTATAAACTGCAATTCATCGAGGAATCCGCTTGAGGCTGGCTGCAGAAACATCGGAAACCACATACACATCGATTCCAAAAAGACGATCTTTGCAGCATTAATAAACATGTTTACAGCCTGGTTCAAAAAACAACTTGGCTCTACGTAGCTCATTTCTCTATCGGCCCACACTGTACAGGGGTTGAATTTTGTTCTAACAAGACGGATCAGAAGATATTAAGATTACGAGTTTTTGCCCAAATAAGGACATGACTGACTTGACTGACAGGCGAGAACACATCGCTGTTGGCTAGGAGGCTCAAACTCTGCCTCTTTGCATCACACTATGCCTGCTTGAGTTCCGCATTACCAATATGGCTGCCGCCGTCGATTGGCTTCAAAACAGCATTCAGGAACAGATGGGTGACATCACAGATACTACGTCCATCATTTATACAGTCTATGGTTGTGGGTCATTTATTTTTTCAGGCTACACAGATAAAAAGGCTGCCAGTGTAATACCTCTAAACGGGAAGAGGGAAGTTCAAAACAAAGAAAACAACTTTTTTTTTCTTAAAAGTTAAGAAGAGATTCATAGAAAAAAAAAGGGAAGTTATAAAAATAGTTTTTAAGAAATTTGAATTTTTAGGTCTCTATAATTGTAATAAGACATAATCATACATCTCAGTCCTCTTCCTTCTTTGAAACACATCATCATTGAAGGGAATCCAAGGGACTTTCAAATCAGAAATATTTTTATCTAGAAACTTATGTGGAAAATGTATTTCACTGCAGAGACTCTTGGAACCCATTTGCATTTCATAGTACAGTAAAAAATTAACCACTGTGGAGTATTCGGCACGACAGGCTGTCAAACT
This sequence comes from Notolabrus celidotus, assembly GCF_009762535.1. Lineage (NCBI taxonomy): Eukaryota > Metazoa > Chordata > Actinopteri > Labriformes > Labridae > Notolabrus > Notolabrus celidotus. The sequence continues at coordinate 17,843,168 of NC_048286.1, read as the reverse complement.
AATGAGTGTGCTCGTCAAACCAGAGCTCCTGGGTCATATTTCATCCTGTCATTGGTACCTGTAGAAACATGCCAATCAAACCCATGTATTGTCTGCCTCACTGCCTCACTGTCTCACTCAACACAATGAAAAGTCAGTCTGTTATGGCTCCCACTCTAATAGTATAGGATTTTCTGTAATATTTCATGTAGTTCTATGTCTTTCTCTGTGAAGTGTGTCAATGGCTGTTGTAGCTGTGTGTATGTGTTTTGTGGGCGTGAAGGATTGTGTTTAAGTTTGCCAACAGAACTGGATTTTAATTCCAGTGCACTTTTAAAGGTTACATAATAATCAAATAAAGAAAGCCAGAGACTTAACCGTCAGAGAAGGTCAAACAAGTTTGGAGCTGAAATTCTTTTAACACAAGGTTGTTACTGGATCGTTGCAAGGGTGACGTTAAAGCCTCTGAGGGAAGAGAAGTGAAAACATTAATAACAATCTATCAACACTACTGATATAAAAACTTGAGCTTCCAAATATGAAACTTCTGCAATGTTTCGTAACAGATACAGGGATCAACACACATTTAAGTTCAAAAACTACACTTATTATGACATAGTGTGGTGTAGACCTCCTATGTTTGTAAAAGCGTCTTGAGATAACGTTTGTTGTGATTTGGCGCTATACAAATAAAGATTGATTGATTGATTGATTATGGCTGTGTTAGTTCACTTTTCAAAGGCAACATGCCACTAAAAAAAACAAAACTTTAATGCTGACTTAAAACCTTAAACGTGACTTGCTTTTGTCATTTCCTTGTTCTAATGTGTAGCTTCTGTAGTCTATCAGACAAGCACCATGTATTGATTGGTCTTGATCCTGTGTGAACCCATCCAGACTTGTCCCAACCCTGAAATCAATAAGTCCTGGTCTACCAACAACAGAGCACACAGAGATAAATGGGGCATGTGTCATGGTTGGTTTGTTCTTTGAAGAATCTGTATGGAAAAGTTTCCCCTTTTGTTTAAACAGGTGGTTTTATAGCTGCAGTACTGAGCAAAGTATTTACAGTCTGAGATGTGGGATAGGGCTTACTCACACAACATAGAGCAGCAGTAATACCATGTAAAATCATGGGTGAAGAGGAGCAGGGAAACAGATGGGGAAAATCAGAGTTCTGCTCTTTAATGTCTCAGATAAAAGTGGGAATAGATGTATCCCACACACATGCACGTGCACACAGACACACACATATATACACACCAGTTACTCTGCTAAAGTCTGCACATCCTTCGTGCTCAGGGTAGGAAGCTTAAACTGTGTTATACTGCTTAATTAAAGGCTTGAAAATCCTCCATACAAGGAAACCTAGAAACCATTTAACTTATCTTGTTAATATGCAACTGGAGAGTAGATGGAAAATGAATATCATACCAATAATCAAAGTAGACAGCAAATGCGATAACTAACTACTAATAGCCAAGCCAACAAGTCAGCTAACAGTGGCAGTCACCCACTTCTTAGCATTCTGCTATCTGGCTAACAGTGATAACAATAAGCTAACAGTAATGTTGCTAGCTAACCTTATTGTGGGCTTCATCTGTCATGAGAAATGAAACAGAAATGTTAGCGTGGAAGTCACTGTAGACCAATGTTAGCTGTTGTCCAACATAGTGTCCTAATAGTATGTGAGCGTCAGACATTGCATAACTTCATGTAAACAAACAACACTCCTTGTATTGCATATCTTCCTAAATTTGCACTTTATGAATTGAAAAAATGGCCAGTGTCAACACGTCAATACACAACACTTCAATCACTGATACGGATAGGCTATTATTAGCACACCAAACAAGCTAACAAGCTCTGTTGTGCAACACCTAGGGTTGCCAACTTTCTCACTCCTAAATAAGGGACAGGTGCATGGTGCCATGGTGGTGTGAGCATGATGTGTGAATTCAGCATATATTCATATTCTGTTTCAACTGGAAATGCAGAAAGTGTGTATATTCCCTTTAATCCTTACTGTATCATTATGTAACCTCATATGAATAAACCTCAAAGAAACCAAGAAAATTACTTTTCCCATGGATACTTTTTGCTGCTATTGACTGACTCAAGCAGTCTTTTGTCCTTTTGCACAGCCAGAGAGAAGTCCTTACATGACAAGTCACAGTTTACAAATATTTGAAGGTTTTTTTTTATCAGCGCTGTGCTGCATCTGTTTCTTGAGTCTGGCCATCAGAGAGAAAATCCATTCCACACTTTTTTTGCAGGACTTGGCGTATTTGCGCTGTATACAACTGATGCGCGCGAGGGACCCTGTGATTGGATGACAGGCAGTATGATTGGCACATGATCTGCCACTGCTGTTTTATTTGATCTAGGATCTTGAGAGTGCAGTCTGCAGTATTTACAAGAGTTAATAGTCAATATACGGGACAATTGAGGTCCTGTATGAAACAAACCAATTTAGCCCAATGCACGGGATGTCCCGGCTAATACGGGACAGTTGGCAACCCTAGCAACACCCCAAAAGAAAATCAAGAAGCATTTTCTCCATGAACGCTTCCAGCACCTCTCCTTTCAGCTATAATGTAGGATTTTGAAGTGAAATGAGGAGTTGTCATACAGGTACTACTTATATAACATCACAAATCAACTACTCCTTGGCCATGTTAACTGGACTGAAAATAGTGACTCAGCGTCAGGGTCAAAACAGTGTGTCACGTTACGTTGCGTTGAATTGTACAGCCTTACATTGCTCAGCCCTGCGTTGCATGCTGGTAGGTAACTATAATAGGAAACAATGCGGTTAGGACAAGGTGTAACATGAACTAAAAGACAACAGATAACAATAGCTAACAAGCTAACATTGCCCCTCTAGGTTTTCAATACCGATTGTCTTTTTGTTCCCAACCAATGGGAAGCAGTTTTGTTAGCTTCCCAGTGTTAATGTGGTTTTCAACCCTGAAGTCAGAAGTATATCAAAACAACATTTGAGCTTCCTTTCCTTAAGGTGACATCACACATATTCACACATGTTCCCACATGTTCACACATATTCACACATATTCACACATATTCACACACCCACACACACACACACACACACACACACACACACACACACACACACACACACACAGACAGACAACTTGCTAAACAGCATCCTGGACCAGTAGAACAGTTTTTCCACATTCTTCAATTAAAAGTAGCATTCAGCAAAGAAACAGGTGGCTCTTAAGCGGTTTCGCAGCTAAAAGTCGGATTAAATATGTAGCTTTTATGATTGAAATGTTTCAGTCAATTCTTTTGTGGTCTAATAAATAATTTATTTGATAACAGTTGCCAAATGTTAGAGGTTGGCTAAAGTTTCAAGCTACCTCTTGGTAGTTTGCCAAACTTGGGTAAATGACTGTTTATACTGTTTGTAGAAAGAATAATTAAATTTACTTGACTTTTAGGTCACCAGACTAAAATCAAAATGTGCCACAGCTGTTTTACAACAGTGCAGGATGATATTTAATTTGGTGTTTTTATCCCAAAATTAAAATCTGCATTAAAACAGAAGCAAACCACCACACTTCGCACAAAAGCAAATCAGCTATTTTGCAAACCAGTCAGTGAAAACAGCTGGTTTGGTGGTGCATCGACACATTCCTCAACCCCCCCCCTTCTCTATCTCGTCTTCTCGGGCAGGCATGCTAAAAGGACAGGTGTGAGTCTATTGCCTCCACACATGCACACAGCGGGATCAGGATTTCAATAATGTCATTCAGTGGAGCTGAATAGGAGTCAGTGGGGGCCCCGCTCTGTCCTGCGCCTCTGGTTGACAGACGAGCAGCCGTGTCTTTGTGCCGAGCCGAGGGGCCTCGGATCGCTTGGTGGAGAGGAGGAGGCAGAGGAGGAGACAGTTGGTGGGTTTATGGGGGTTTTAGTTGTGGTAATCACCAGAGTCTGTAGTCACTTAAAAAGACAGGAGGAGCAGAAAGAGGAGGAAGGAAAAGAGGAGGGGCAGTGGCGGTTAGAGTTTTGTTGGGCTGAAATAGTGGCAGTGTTTAAAGCTTAAGGTCATGTGTCAAGTCAGTACTCTTTGCTTTGGTCATAGCAGGTTGAGCTTTTATGCTCTCCTGCTTTTTATCTTCACACGTAACTGTTTGTAACTTTTAATTTTATTGTGCACACTTGAACTCTTCTTAAATAGCTATGTTTGTTGGCATCTATGACAGTACATGATTTGTTTGTGTCTTTTTCTGTGTTTGTGTGTTCAGGGCCGGGTAGGGAGGCACATTAGTTGATCCCACCTGCTGTGGCCCATTCAAAGCTTTCCAGTGTTGGCTTGCCACAATGCCCCAAAGCTGCTGCTGCTGCTCCTTCTGCTGCCTCTGAGTCTGCTCCTTTCAGATATCTTTCCTCTTTTTGTTAGCCTATCTGCTACAACCACAATAAGCGCCCCTCTAAAAGAATCTCCAAACACAATCTGCCAGGGGTCATATGAATATTAATACATGGCACACACAAAAGCTACTCCAGTGCATCCCCTTTTACAAAGCTCAGTCTGGTTTTGCAAATCCTTAAGCACTTTAAGAGCAGACACCGTCTAGTTACAGGGTCATTCTATTAGTTGCTTGTACTTTCTTGAACAATGTTAAATCAATTCATGTTGAGGAGTTTGTATGCAATGTCATCTTCCAAAGATATTTCAAGCATGTATTGCTAATCTATGATAATGTGTTTACATATAAGTAAAACTATGCATTCCTGTTTTCTTCTTGGCCTAAATATATTTTCTTGTCTGACAGCCTCTATGCAACCACTTGACTCCTCTCTTCTTTGCTTTGTTTTTCTGTCTGTGCTTAGTCTACCTCATATCAGTCTTGGAACCCAAAGGCTATTGTCTAACAATTTAGCCTCTGGAGGAAATAACTCAGGGCCTCCAATGAAGCCAACAAATACTTGACTGACAACAGACAACAAGGACTTTCTTTGCAGTGAATTACAGCATTTCTGTCTGAGATGCTTAGTTGAAGATCGTGTTGCAACATTGTGTCTACAGATGAACTCTACAAACTTAGATAAATTGGCTTAAAAATCTGATATTGCTAAAATCCAGGATTGCATTTTGGTGCATGTTACTCCCCTCAAATTGGCCTGGGGCTACAGATGTACTACAAACCCTCCACAGAAACACCTCCGATGCGAAAAACTGTATGATCCTTCAGATTCTGAATTCATATTCAGCCATTGGTTCTTAGATTAACCATTAATCCTGTTGCCATCAGGAAGGATGTTACGCAGTCTCCAGGCCAGAACCAGCAGACTGAGGGACAGTTTTATCCACCAGGTAGTCAGGATGCTGAACTCTCTCCCTGTTTTGCCCCCTCTTCCCAAAGTGCCCCCTTCACAGACTTAACCCGGTCACTGACCCCCCCCCCCCCCCCCCCCCAATCAACACTGAGCTCTGTCATCCTCAGGACTGAAACGCATACACTCACTTTGATTTATTTTAGTTTTATTAGTTTTATTAGTATTTTATTATTTTTCTTAGCCTACTCTTTTTAATTTTAGCTTATCTTTTTCTAGCTATTTCCTATGTTTATCAACTGTTCTGCCTTTGCAGATTGATTGCCTCTTTTAGATAGATACATCTTTAATATGGAACAGTTTATCTTGGCAAATGTTAAGTTATTACCTCTGTGTAACAAAGATGGCTTTACCCTCATGCTTGCTAGCCGAGCTGTAAACAGCAGAATACGCCTAAAGAAAGAATTGGCTTTGTGGTCTGGTCTGCCACTTCATCATGAAGCAGTTTTGCCCATCCGTGGACTCACTGTACCTTCATGACATACCTTGCATGATTTAAGGGTGACTCTGAATGTGGAATTTTGGGGTAAGGTTAGCTTTAACTGCTTAATTTATCACAACCAAATTCACACATGCAAAAGGCCATCTTATGAACAGTTTTGCTTTGGGCCAGCTCTCTAAACCTTCTAAAATAAAATGTGAGCACAAGAACTTGCAACATCTCACACAGACATGGATGAGTCAGTGTTCGTGCAGGGACTATGACTAAAAGCACTGAAATACACCAGCTGCAGAGGTCTCACTAGGCAGAGTTTGTTTTATTAAAGACATGAAATATTTAGGCTCCCTGTTCCCGTGATTTGGCCAGAGCTTGGCTGCTTACTCAGGGAGGTTCATGAAGACAATGTCTTCTGGTTAATTTGAAGAACACAGAAAACTAACAGAATTACAGTCTGTTTCCTTGTGAGTGATTAGGATGCACAAAACATTTATGGCAAACATGATGGAAGCTTTCATCATTAGAGAGAAAGTGAAAGAAGTCTGTCTTTGGTTTATTGATATCTTCAACAACCACATCAAACACCTGTCCAAATCCTGCTTTTTTCACTTAAGGAACATTGCCAAACTCCGCCCCTCCCTCACCGTATCTGACGCTGAAAAGCTCGTCCACGCCTTCATCTCCTCCAGGCTCGATTACTGCAATGCCCTCCTCATCGGGACCCCCATCAAAAATCTCCACAAACTCCAACTAATTCAGAACACCGCAGCCAGGATCCTACTCAGAGTCAGAAAACACGAACACATCACCCCAGTACTCCGCACACTTCACTGGCTTCCCGTCACCGCAAGAATCAACTACAAAATCGCACTCATCACCCATCAGTGCATCTATGGAAACGCCCCACTCTACCTAAAAGAACTCCTCACCCAGCAAACCCCAACCCGGAACTCACGCACTCCACATCAGAACCTCCTCCACCCTCCCAGAACCAAGCTCCGGACCATGGGAGATCGGGCCTTTTGTGCTGCTGCACCACGTCTGTGGAATTTCCTGCCCAGCCACCTCAGAACCCCACAGACTGTGGATGCTTTTAAAAAACATTTAAAGACCTTCCTCTTTAAAGAGGCTTTTAACTGATTTTAAGTATTGCTTTTAAAAGTTTGTTTTTACTGTGTGCCTGTAGCACTTTGAGATTTCTGGAAATGAAAAGTGCGTTATAAATAAAATGTATTATTATCTCTGTCAACCATTTACTGATTCCTATAAAACCCTAAGTTGCAGGAATTACATTTGGACTTATTGAAGTTCACATGCTCAGCATTTGGTATAGAGTAGTTAAAATAAAGAAACCACTGCAAAAATATGTTTTTCTTTGTTTCTTCTTCTCATGAGTTTATTTGTTAGTTGAATGAACCTTTTTGTTGTATTTTATACATTATTTCTCCCAACTTCTAAACCTTTAAATACAATAACACATCCTCATTTCGATCTTTTATTTGCAGAATATGACCGGTCAAGATAATAAAATATGCTACATTTTCCAGGCTCTATATAATGCAGAGGAAAAACAAGTTCACAGCCATTTCGATCAACAGATTAATAATGGTTTTAATCAATATTTGGTGGCATAATTCTGATTGTTAAAGACAGCTTCCATGTTTCTTGGTATGCTCTCCAGCTTTCCTTCACATCTCTGGTGTGCAATTTTATTCCACTTGAAATAAAATTCCAGCAGCTAAGCCTTGTTCAATGGCTTGCCAGATTATCACTGAATCCGTTCCTCATTAAGTAGCATGAAGTGTGCCTGTGTTGAAATTCAACACATACTGGAAAAGAACTTCCTCCTAGCTTGTAGAGACACTGATTTAATAAAACAGTTGAACTATTAATTTTTTTCCAGAGCTGTTTAACTACTCTGAATGGATCATTTACTCATTCTTTTTATTTTCTGGGAGGTATTACTTTCACTATCTGATGAATCAAGCATGCAGGAATAAATGAATGAAACCCATTAGGAACACACTGATCCATTAGCCAGAGGAAGATGAAAGTAAGGATGACAGTGTGGTGGCAACCCTGTTATGTAGGCAGATCACGTCTGGGATGTGACATCATTGCGCCTCCCTCTCTCTGTCTCTCTCTACTTCCCTCTCTCTCTCTCTCTCTCTCTCTCTCTTCCTCTCTTTTTCTGTCTTCATGTCTTGTCCTCTATTTGGTATTCTGCTGCTGCATCCATTCCGAGAGGCACTTCTCTATTCCCAGCCTAGTTTGACGAAGAAACAAGGGAGAGAAAGAGCAAAAAGAGTGGAAGCATTTGAAGGACAGAGACAATTTGGGGTGGAGTGAAGGTCTAAGCAAGGAAACAAAAATGGAAAAATGATGATGATGATGATGATGATGATGATAGTATCTGATGGGCAGACGAAGAAGAGAAAATAAGTGAGGGGACCGTAAGCAAAGCAGTGAGAGAAGGGAGAAAAAAGACAAAGGAAAAGCTTGAAGAGAGAGAGAATAGTGCACCAAAGCCTCTAATTCACCAAAACAGCACCTATGGGAGTTGGCTGTCTGTGTCTGAATGCATGAATGGTTGGCTGGCTCGTCTAAAGGAAGCTATCATATGTCTCTGCGCTGTCTGCTATATTCCTCTCTCCAGTTATCACTGGTTGGCACATAGATCCTTTGTGCTCTGAAGCATGATGCACACTGTAATACTGTCCTACTCCATCATTCATGCATTCCTCTTTGCTCTCTCCCCTTTTGGGATTGTCTGTCTCTGCTATCATAATAACTGTTTTCAGTGTGGAAGACTTCACAATAGGACTTTCACATTAATCTAATTAGATTTCATTGACGTCAGTGTGAAGAAATGCTGATCTCATTTCATTTCAAGGCATACGAATAAATAGCATTTTTCTTTGAAAGAACCCTCGGGCAAAGAAAATATGCATACATTTACAAAAGCATGGATTCCATGTTGCGACTACCATTCATGTAGCAATAAGAGGCCACACAGCATGCTAACTCAGAAAAGCAAGGATACTGTTGTAAATATTCATCTGGCCATGCGATGCAACACAGCTATACTATCTCCAGTTAAGCAATCCCACAGGACTCATTCTAAGCTAATTGTTATCTCCACTGTGTGATGTAATCATCCAAAGCTTGTATTGATACATATATGTTACTCTTATATAGAATATTGATCCTTGGTGTGGAACAACATGGCTCTGCTGAATTAACATGAACAATTAACTTCAGAAGATGGTTTCCCATGAACATTTGAACACAAGTTGCCAAAACCAGCTCTTATACATATTTCATTATCGCATATTCATATATTATCAACAAGAAACTGTCAGAGATGATACAGGCTACATATGTAGTCAAGTAAACGCTGGGTTTCGCATAGAGGAAACATTAGGTTTTGATGTCAAATGAACTTCCACTTTTTGATGTCATGTAGATCCACCCAATGCAAGGTTTAGACGTCAACATGATGCCTGACTGTGATATCAATCAAACATCAAGTTCTGACATGAATCTGACCTCAGGTTCTGATCTAAACCAAACATTAGGTTCTGACATAAACCTGGTTTGGTTGGTTTTTTGATGTCAACCCAATTTTTGGTTCTGACCAAAAACCACTATCAACAAATTAATCAAACCACTATCAGTATTTGAAGTCAACCTTTTGTGAGGTTTTGATGTCAACTGAACATTTGATGCTTATATAAACCAACATCAGTTCCCCCCCCCCCCCCCCCCCCCCCCCCAAGTCAGGTTCTGGCATCATCCCAATGTCAGGCCTTGATATCAACCAAGAATTGTGTTCTGGTCTCCACCTCACCCACCCAGCATCAGGTCAGACTTCAACCCAATGTTGTGCTTATGATGTCAATCCACTGCAGGTATTTGATGTCAACCCAATGTGAGGTTTTGCTGTCAAACCAACACTGGTTTGTCAAACCTGTTGGGTTTTGATCTCAATCCAGTGTTGGGTTTCCTAATCAATCTGACGTCTGATATTACTGATAACCATTGAAGGGCAAAAGGACACTCACCTTTTTCAGGCTTGAGAAGATGCTTCAAACCGAATCCTCTTTTGTTGTCACTGTTCATATCCTTGTTTTCAGCTGCATTCTGGATCCCTAAATTCTGAAAAAAAACGTTTTCTTGCATTCTGTATTTACCTTTTATACAGGAAGCAGATTTACAAATTAAAAGCAAGCCTGTTACCATAATGATCTTAATTTAGAAGTTGGAGGACGGGTACTATTTTGGCTCCAATGGGTGAGTTGGTGCCCCATGTACAAAGGCTATTACCATTGCCTCTCTGGATACAGTTTGACTCCTGATCCTATCACTATTCATCCCCCAACCTCTCTTCCTTAATTTATTTATTAGAATAATCTTTAAAAACAAAGAAGCACAAGGAGAGCAAAAACAGAGCCAAAGGCAGTGTGTACAATATATCGGTCCTATTTATTTATTTGGAGAAAAAAGTATATATTTCTTTGCTGTGTGGACAACTTGTTTTCCCTCCTCCAATACTACAGAACAAATTGTTATTGCAAAAAAGTTGTCAGCATAGAGGGGAATGTCAAAAGAAATTCTCCTTCCAAAAATGTCGTTCATTCTGTAGCTATTTTCTCTTTCTTTGAGCTGAAAGGAATTCATTGCAGTACATTCTGCACCCAGTCATACTGTGTGGAGTACGGCTAAGGATTTGAAGTTCAGCTATAGGAGCTTAATTTGTGTCATAATGTGTTGAATGGTATGTTCACTCAAGCATAGCCAACAAAGTTATAGATAACAAAACTATTGTGATTTGTACAAATTAATCTTTACCAATGCAACGCCAAGTTTGGGATAAATTGTACATTCCTCAAAGTCAGCTGAACTTTATTGTACGGTGCCTTACCCTTTTGTTCCCATAATCTCAAGAATGTGCCTGCTGACTTTTGAAATGTGCATGGTCGTAATATCGTCCATAGGTTTATTTTTAGGATCTTGAGGATAATCAGCAACATCAGTGGACAACTAACCAGCTTTGATCTTGAATGAATGCAGTCATATTTAAATAGATGATGTTGTAGTCAACATGTTAGTTGTTGCATTCCATACTTCTGTTGCAGTAAATAACAAATGCTAAATGTGTACTGCATGGGTTTGACCTTCCCTTTCATAAGTTGCTAAAATAACAAAATTATTGATCGATGTGAGTCATGTCTTTCATCTACACTGTACCTCGCAGCACGAAGCCAGTGTACTTTCAGCTATAAACAGTATATGATGATTAATAGCTGGAGCATGGCAACATTTACGCAGAAAACCTACGTCACTCAGGTCAGGTACATTGTGTATTTATACAGTCTAGTCATGCTGCACACACGCTTACAGCCTACTGACCAACATACAGCTGCCATGGAAACTGGATCACAATTCTTCTTCCTCTTTTGTCTTCTTCCATGAACAACTGTGGGTGTAAAGTAACCAAAGAAGCACTTTCTCAACTTCCAAATCTACCAAGGTTTCCTTTTTAATGCTTGTCTATATTATTGTAAGGATTTTTGTTTTCTAAGAGTATCTTTTTTGTTTGTTTTTTTAAGTTATATTTTTGGCCTTTTTGCCTTTATTTGATAGGACAGCTGAAGAGAGATATGAAATGTGGGGAGTAGAGAGCGGGGGAAGACATGCAGGAAGGACTGTAGGACCCTGCAACAAGGACTGTAGCCTCTGTATTTGGGGCGCTTAGACCGCTAGGCCACCAGCGCCCCTCTAAGAGTATCTTTAATGGAGTCAGTAATGTGATTATGATTCAACATCTTTGCTTTACAATTGTTTATATTTTAGAGTTTAACCAATCTCATGGATATAAACCAAAATTATGATAATTTCAAACATTTCCATCACATGACATCATGTGACTTAAAACAGGCACAAATTGGCTTCAAGTGCAACAACTCCCCCCATTACAAATCCCGGGGTTGCTTAATTTCATTACACTCTGGTAGTATAAACTAGAAGGGTCACCCAGATTTTTTTTGTAAATTATAAACACACTTTCTGCACATAAACATGACACATCTATCTCTCTGTTCGTCTCTGTACATGCTGTACCACCCTCCCCCTCTCTCTCCAACACAACCACTTCAAGTGTCAGAGCACAGTTGCATCAGCACTTGACGACTTCTCCATAGTGTGGGTGTTCATCCCTGTCAAGTGGAATGTCTTATTCACAGTAGGCAGTTTTTGTGACTCACAGTCTTCTTTAGTGTTGTCCCTCCTCTTACATAACTTTTAAATACTCTTCCACAGATGTCTTCCTAGAGCTGGTGAGTGTATTAGGTCATGAAAACTTACACAAAAAAAATGAAGTGCATACTCTCAGAGGAAGAACCACATACCCTGTGATTTTCTACATTGTAATTATCATGTAATCATGGTAAATGAAAATTCCTCCTCATAACTCTAAATTATCTGCATATAAAGATGACATACCATATCTGATTTCACTATCTGAGCAAAAATGTATGCATTTTAGTTTGGGCAAAAATAACATAGGAGATTAGACTCAGTTTACAGTGTTTTTATGTTTCTCACATGTCAGAGATACAACTTGTTCTGACTTTTTACTACCTCTTACCAGATGCATTCTGGGATATGGTCCTGCAAAATGTATTACACCTAATCACACTAGATTTGACACAAAAAGCCAACTGTTTCTTCTGCGAAAGCTGCATGGATAAAAATGTTGCTTTGTGTTAGGTACTGTAGATTAGTCCCACATAGCCTTAATACTATGTGTGCCGTATTATGTCCAATGAAACAATTGAAATTAAAATAGATTTTATAGATGCACTAATGCACCATGTTTTCCTGTAGTGTAAAAAACAAAATACTATAGTACTACAATTGTACGTCCCTATTCACTCGAGACAATTCATAGAGCTCTAACTGCTGGAGTCTTAAAACTCCCCCAAAATCTTGGCTGAGGATTTACATTGTACTGTTAGTTGTTGTCTCCCACTGTTCTATCAACTGTACCGCTTGCAACTCTATCTGAGAAACAGAGCTGTGACTATAATGTTATATTTCCGCCTCAGACCCCCAGCATCACATGCTTAGAGCTGCTTAAGACAGTAGCTATGAAGAGTTCACACCAGCCCGCCATAGATCATCAGCCCTGCATGAAGCCAGACTCATGATTCACCCAGGTGTTAAACACAACACACAGATAGCACAAACCAAAGCAGCACACACCCACACACCCCTTCTTCTCGTAATAAAACAGTGTGGGGTTCAGTGCAGTGAGAAAGCTGCAGGGGGTCTGCTCTCAGGAGAAAACACTTGAGTATTACAGCATTTGATCTTTAAATAAGTAACTTCTCCAACTTGTTTTTATTAAAGTATCAAAAAAGTCTACGTTGATTGGTCAAACGAGGAACTTTACTGTGACTACAGGCCAAAGGCCTTTGTATTCAAATGTAGGGTGTCAAATTCATAAACAGCTTTATTCAAGCATGACAGAGCTCAGAAAAGCTGTGATGCTTGGGTGATCTTTGGCACCCAACATGTGGAAAGAATTCTCCTTGAACCAAGTTTGTTAAGAAACTGAATGAAAACACAATTTTGTTGCTTAATTTAATATTGGCTTGTTTTCAGTTGGCTAATGCTTGCTTTATTACACTGAAGTGGTAGTGAACATGCACAGATTAGGAGACAGGAAGGTTGTAGCACAAACTAAAACCAGTGGAATAACATGAAAAGTTGCTTTTGCACATATAACATTAAAAGTAAAAAAAAAAAAAATGTTCCCTTAATATGGAAATATCCTTTTAGCTTTGTGAGCAGAATTAGCTTTGTATTCCAGTGACTGTTCAAGGGTCAAACAGCGAGTATATATGCTAAGTTAAACTGCAGCTACTAGCATGTTAAGAAGACACTTGGACACTAACAGTAATATTTATATGCTAATGTTACTTCACATATTTGAATAGGCTTGTATGTATGTTTTTAACCCGTCTGACTCACTAGTTAATAGTTCAGAAAATATTGAGATACATTTTCTGACACTTGGCCTTCACTTTATGTAACTTGGTTCAAATTATCATTGCTACTAGCAGCTGTTTCTCTGTATATGGCATCTGTCAAGCTAGCTAGTCAGAGCTTAATGGTTTAAACAGGCGCAATGTCAGTTTGTCATGTTTTAATAAGAAAAATACCACATCAAATTTACTTCTATTGGTATTTTTATGTTGTTGATTGCTTGTTTTGTTAATACTGAAAATATCAGTCTTAGCTATAATGAAGCCTACATTACCATAGGCCTACAATATTCCTACCATCATGTCGGATAAGCATCCTAGATTGTTCAGAGCCTTCTTGTACTCTTAAAAAGTGGAACATGGCTTGCATTAATCATATTTGGTTATACAACTTTGTGCTGTTTTAGGTTGCACATTAATTAAACATCATTCTATCCTGACTTGGACTATGTGTTACAGTTTTACAGGAATGTCCCTCTGTCCAACATAGTAACATTTTCTCACTTTGACAAACATGTAAAATTGCCTGAGTCAACAACACATAACTAGGTGATTTATAAAAGGGACTTTTTGTCTGCACTGTGATGCCAAAAACAGGATTTTTTCCAAAGCTCCTGTTTTAAGCATTGCACCTGGGACAACACCAGACTCAGCAAGGGGGAGGATCATCAGGATGTCATGGAAGGGACCTAGTTTCTGTGAAATACATCAGAGAAATGCACAGAGAGAGAGAGAGAGAGAGAGAGAGAGAGAGAGAGAGAGAGAGAGAGAGAGAGAGAGAGAGAGAGAGAGAGACAACAAGAAGGACACAGAGTAACAGATTAGCTAGTGGTCTCTGCAGAGATCATTAGGAGCAGCTTCTTAACAAGATACCTGTCCTGTACGCACACAACAACCAATGATACAATACATATTACACAAGTCCTGAGCTTAATGAAGAAATCAAACCAAATTGCAGTGAAATAAAATAAACCTATTTGATGCCAAAATACACAGGACTATAAACACATGAAGACACATTAGAAATCAGCACTCAGTAGATATGAAAATGGATTAAGACAGAGTGACTCACCAAGAAACACACTCAGTGTGATTATGGGTTGTTGCGTTACCATGGCAACACATCCTGTAATGTGCTTATGCCTCATGTTTGTGTGTATGTGTGTATGTGTGTATGTGTGTGTGTTGGTGGGTGGAAGATGGTAATAATGTCACACTTCCCCTTAACTGCACAGAGTTAAATGGCACCGATATTCTAAAGTGACGTGGGGGCTGCCTGGTGAAATGATTATTAGAGAGTATAGCTGCTAAAATGACTGGACAATTACAGTGTGTTACTATTATTAAAGTTGCTGCTGACTTAGGTTTCTTTTTGGCAATTTTTTTGTATTTAATTGTAAAAAATATCTCAAAGAAATATGATAATAAGAATTTTATTTATAGAGCACTTTCAATCAAAGTGCTTTACAAAGCTTAAAAACAAATAACAAACAAAGACAAAACACACCATATGAAACATCAGCCATAAACAGGTGGGTCTTCAGCTTTGCTTTAAATACATCAACAGAACATTCTAACCTAATATATTAATTCAAGACTAAGTCCAGTTCATTTTTTTAGACATTTTTTCTCAAGAAACCAGCAAGTTTGCTACTTGTCAGTGTTTGAAATTCAGCCATTCTTAAATCCACTTAATAAGCTTTGATTGGTCATTTGTTTCTCAAAAGCTTTCAGTGCGCAAAACATGTGACCTAACGCTGATTTTGTCGGTGATTAAGTGGTATGATTCACGAGTCTACTGTAGAACCAGGAATAACTCTCATTCAAAGGCCACATTAACAAAACCTTCATACCATTACCAAATCTGTTCTTTTCTGGAAAAACCGTTTATATTTTCAAATCACATGTTGCTCATGTTCATTTCATAATGTGGGCACATGAAAATGTAACCAGTCTGATTGTGCTTGTGTATTAGTTAAAAAAAAAACCTAGCACTTGATGTGCAAAGAAACACTTGTTGTATTATCGGTCTTAGACATGTTCAGTGTCACTATCTTGTATGCAATCTGTTTCATGTTATCATGCTCACACTTGAGACCACACAGCTGCTGTAAATGCAGACAACCATTGTGTTTGCGCTTGTGTGTGTGTGTATGTGTCTGTACGCATGAAAGACGTGTGATTTACACACGTGTGACATGTGATTAAGATAGACTGAGTTGACTCTACATGGAGCCATAAATTCCAGAGAGTCACATTTAAGCACTGCGCCTGTGAGAAAAGATTAATAAATGACAATGCTTGCTTGAAGCGAGACACACACTCCCACTCACACTCACACATAGCAGCCAGACATGAATATTCAAGACAGATACTAATATTTATGGTAAAATAAATAATTCCCAACAGAATACAGTGTTTCATCTAGGCTTGTGTTTGGTCCCAGCACACATTGGGTTGGTATTTGTGAAGCCTCTCAGAGTGGGAGTGCTGACTGCTTACAGGAAAAAGTGCAGGAGAACATCATAGAGCTTGACACAGACTGATACAGACTCCCTAAACTAAACTCATGGTTACAGGGTTGATTGAGAACACTATAAAACTGGATTATGGAGCTAAAAAAATCAACATGTGTTCAATAGAAAAGCACCTGCTAACAGGAACCAGAGCTCAATGAATCATTTATCACATATACAACAAATATACGAAACTAGACTGCTCAATATGTCACCTCAACACTCAAAAATACGCAAAAATACGTTCAAATTCATGCATTTACTTGTGGCAAGAGCCACATCCTTACAATAGTAAGTGATGCTGCTCATGCAGTCTTCATACTATAATAAACAATGCCTATTCATCTAAAGGGATCACCAGAATCAACGTAACATGAAAACTCCTCACAGTACCTTTTATCCAATGTGATTTATATTTTGGATGGCTTCTGCTACAAGCTGATTGAGTCGATTAATTAAATTTTTCTTGTAGAGTTGTATGTGAATGTGCCTATTTTAATTTATTTAACATTAAAGAGATCCCTGTATAGAGATATGATGAAATGGTTTAGATGTTTCTAATCATGTTTGTGTGTGTTAATATATCATTTTTATTTGGGTCTTTCACTGAGAAAACATTAATAGTTTTGCTTAAACAGCATTTAAAACCTCCTTTCGGACCAATTTGAACTCAAAATTTTGGGCAGCATTTGGCAACTAGGGTTCGAACTTCTGAGCAGTCGGAAAAGGGTGGCTTGCCCTCTCTGGGTCGGAGGGGAGTCTTTGCCTCAGGTGGAGGAGTTTAAGTATCTTGGGGTCTTGTTCACGAGTGAGGGGAAGAGGGAGCGCGAGATTGGACGGATCGGGGCGGCGTCTGCAGTGATGTGGACGCTGTACCGTTCTGTTGTGTTGAAGAGGGAGCTGAGCCAGAAGGCAAAGCTCTCAATTTACCGGTCAATCTACGTTCCAACCCTCACCTATAGTCACGAGCTGTGGGTAGTGACCGAAAGAACTAGATCGCGAATACAAGCGGCCAAAATGAGCTTTCTCCGCAGGGTGGCTGGGCTCAGCCTTAGAGATAGGATTAGGAGCTCAGACATCCGGAAGAGGCTCAAAGTAGAGCCGCTGCTCCTCCGGATCGAGAGGAGCCAGATGAGGTGGTTCGGGCATCTGGTCAGGATGCCTCCCGGGCGTCTCCCTGGGGAGGTGTATCGGGCATGTTCGTCTGGGAGGAGGCCACGGGGAAGGCCCAGGACACGCTGGCGAGATTATATCTCTCAGCTGGCCTGGGAGCGCCTCGGTATCCTCCCAGAAGAGCTGGTGGAAGTGGCCGGGGAGAGGAGTGTCTGGGCTTCCCTGCTGAGGCTGCTGTCCGCGACCCGGACCCGGATAAGCGGAAGAAGATGGATGGATGGTTTGAACTTCTTGTACATGCTTGATTTTTTACAATGCTATATTGGTTTAACACTTTTTTAAGTACACACTTTTAACGACTTCCTTGGGGAATGGTCTGAAAATGCAGTGTTATCATCATACTCAAAAATGATTCCATCTTGCCCTGCTAGCCCTTATCCTTAAACATGTTTTTTCATGACAGACAAAAAGAAATAGAAAGTAATCTAAAGTTTATCAAAGACACGAGTGAGATCATTGAACCGGTCAATCTCAAAGGGTGTAAATTAGATTATTCTGATCCACAGAGGTAAGAGATAAACAAATATAAACCATGAATGAATAACTTTATACAGCTATGTGTGGGGTTGTTTATTTAGATTAATTTGATCATGGTGTTTGAAGTTCATGCAGGGGAATTAATTGACCTTCAGACTTTCTTTAAAATGTTTATGGTTTTACTGTGTTATAAACTCAGTCTTATTTTACCCCCTCACTGCCTTTTTCACTTCCTTCTTCTCATTCACTGGAATCTCTATGAAAGGTTAACACATAAAGTATACAGTGAGTTGAAGCACTCATCCAGCAACAACTGGTAGTACAAGTTTCAGGGGGGATGGTTAAAAAACCCAAACACCTGATGTAGTTTTTCAACATTTTTCATATGATGTTATGTGAATCCATGTAGGTCAGTTGGAGTAGATTAAAACAGATCAATAAAGTTTCATGAGCAAACAATAAAATCAGCAGACATTTATATCCATAAATACCTGACTTATATATCTGTCGGCCATCATAAAATATAGCTCAGCCGACCTCAGCTGTGTGCAGTCGGCTGTATTTTAGTCAGACGATCAGATAAGTAACTTTTATGGGCTGTTTCGATAGCCTTAGATATGTTTTGTTTCATTTCCTACCCTGATCCTGGTATAATCATCCTCCTAGCCCATAGATTTGTTTAGACAGGGAAATGTATGCAGTGTAACCCTGAAAGGATCACAGAAAAAAAGGTAAACCCCGCGATGTTAAGCAGGAAAACCTTTAGGCCTTTGAAGTGAAACACTCAACTTCTCACTTTGGTTTCTTCCACACACCCACACACACCTTCAGAAATACCCACACAAAGTACAGATGTGAGGTTTCCTAGGATCCCCTATATGATAGATTGATAATAAATACACACAGTGGGTTGTTCTGATGAATTTAGCACTCATGGGACAGCACCACATTTCACTGAACTACATCAAAAGTTCATGAAAAGCACAGTAGGCTGTAGTTGGGAAATCCAGAGTGGGGTAGTTGTAGGTTTTGCTGACTCAAAGAACTATTGTGTCCCTCCTCCACACTTGCTGTTTTATGTGACACTATTTTAGTATATGATTAAATGGAAGTGTGACTGTAATGTTACAGCTAGTAGAATTTCCCTTTCATACCATAGTTCTGCTGAAAAGTTAAACAAGTTACGGACAGTAAAAGCACAAAGCCACCAGCTGTGCTGCTACCTCATTTAATGGTCATGGAATATTGATCCTTTTATATATTACTATTTTAAGTTGTCCTGTTTTTAATGGACAGAACATTATCTCTCATTTCCATCTACAAAACACAGATCAAGTTGGTCTTTCTTCCACCAGGCTCATGTTTCATCTTGCTAGCAACACTACTACCTAGCTACTCACCAGACTGCTTGTTGTAGCTCAAGGGGACTCCACAAGCCTCACTTACAGTGTGTTTCTCAAACATGGACTGTATAAAAAATGGACGTAGTACCCCTGAAGTCACCCATCTGTTTCAGAAGCACTGTTCTGAAGCCCGTTGTCGCTGCGTGCCGTATTGGAAATGCTAAATGCAACCTATCTTCTGTCATGCTAGTGTGAGGTAAAGAGGTAGAGTTGAGGTTGGCTTTGAGCCTCCTTGTTAATAGCTACTAGGGAACCAGCCTGTCAGTCTGAGTCAAGTTAGCTGTGCCTCTAAATATGTAAAACTCATAATCTTAATATCTTCTAAATTGCTGTGTTGTGAAAATATTGCTGTGTATGTGGATTCTGGTACTTCCGGAGCCAGTCTCTAGCGGACACTAAAGGAACTGAAGTTTTTAGTACTCCCGCTTTGGCTTCATTTATCGCGGCAGGAGATTGCCACTTGGTCTCAGATATTATAACATCATCTCTCTCACCCCACACCTCCTCTACTAACCACTGTGGGGTTTTGCTGGTTTCCAGTAAAGTCTGAGATAAACACATAAAAACATTTCAGTTACTTTAGAAGATTGGCTGATTGATCAGGGCAGGTTTGTGATCAGTGTTGATCCACAACTACCAATTACAATACAAATCACATTCACAACAAAACCATCTGTGGATTTACTTTAGCTTTGACCAGGATGATATAATCAAGCACTTTCATCTCCTGTTAGAAGGAAGACACAAGTCCAGCTATCTTGCCGTCTCTATCAGCTGTCGATAACATTAGCTTGAGGCACACAGCACATGACAGAAGTTGTTTGCTTTAAGTTCATGCAGTAATTTACGACAGTACTCTTCTGCACTGTCCTCCTCATGTTCTCATTATCCTCTATAAATGTCTGAAGCAGCTTAGCAATTAGCATCCAAATTACTGGATATTAGCAGTCTGTAGTGACCATTGACATATTGCCTATTTTCTCTAATTTCTTATCTATAAAAGTAATATGACACATCGTCAGAAAATCAACACAAGCTCAGTGTTTAGTGTGGAAACTATTATAAGACAAGACATTATTGAGTGTAGACTAACCTATGTTTATCTTGTCACACAGTCAGTCTAACTTGCAACAGTGCATACCAATGAGTTAAATCACGCTACAAGCATGAAAGGTTGATCGAAATCACATTCATCGTAGGAATGTTGTTATGCAATTGAAATACGATTAGGATACATTTTCTATATGAACACAAGCCAGACAATGTCTTCATGTATTATTTTCAAAATAACTGCAGGGGTTGTACTTGTACTTGTTTCAGGCCACCTGAAAAACAACTCAGTATCACTTTATCTTGTATAAACTGAGTTAATTATCTATTACCATGTATGTTAATATAAACAACTTATATAACCTATGTTTCCTAGTAGTTTCTTGCTGTCATCTTCAATATCCTGTTTCTCAACTCAGCTCAGGATGGGATCCAAAATGGGCGGAGAACAGAAAAATCATTCATCATGATTCTAGCTTTAGGGGCTGACAGGGTCCAGACATCTCCTGTTGTACACAAAGTCAGACAGTTATTCTAGCTGTCGGCACAGGACAGCTTGAAATATAGCACAATAATCCCATTATCACGGCTTGCTGAGTTTGCTTCCAGTCAGTCAGTCAGTCAGTCAGTCAGTCAGTCAGTCAGTCAGGTTTTGGGTTTTCCCCTCATTCCTCGTGGATTATATTAAATTCTTCTTATCTCTTTTTGTGTATTGCTGTCTGCTTGCCTTGGGATTCATTCAAAAACAGTGAAGCAATGCCAAATAGGATTTTTGGCGTCATATAATTCTGTCACAGGTTTTAAAATGTTAGCTGTAAGCACTGAACGTCACAGCTTTATTAATGTACATAAATCATGTTATCTTTTACAAGAAAGGAAAGCCACAGCTGTGTTTTTATGTAAATTCACAAGAAAATTTGAGTTTTATGGGATGCCCCTAGTAAACAAGCCTTCTTTCTTTTCTCCTACCTGTGTATGAAGGGGAATCACATCACAGGTATTTCCCATGTTGTAAATCAAATACTTTCCCCTTCATGTTTCCAAAAAACTAAAGTTAAAGGAAAAAATAAATCTTTACTGAGCATATGAGTCTTCACATGAGCTTCTCATCTGAGTTGAACTTTGTGTCATGGTGAAACTTGGCTCTGTGTGTGTGCTTTTTTGTTTGTGAGTGTGAGCATGTGTGTCAAATGATCCTCTGCATGGGAATTCCCCTTTTATCAGTCAGTCTGGTCTGGAATCTGTCTTCACCGGTAATGTTTGTTTGGGTTTGTGGAGAGCAAAGGAGTGATGGAGAAAGAGAAGTGAGAAGGAGAAGAGAAACAGGGACAGAAAGTGAATATGTCACACGTTTTTTCAGCAATAAAGTTGTATCTCTTAGCCGCAGCCTCTTTTTTTAATTACTGCATACAGATCATTTTGATTAATTCTATTATTTCCTAAGTTTAAGATATTTTTTTCTTGTATTTTTTATGTCCCAATTCTTGGCGTTGAATAAGAGGCAAATAAAGCTTCTTGTTGGAGGTTTCAAACAACCCCCACATAGCACAAAGTGTCCCATTGACATGTGTGAGAGGGCCCATGGGTGCCTTGTCTGACAACGAGCTCTTATTCTTCCACAGAGGGACTGGAGCTCAAACATACTTGTAGTAGGAGGCCTTTCAGTGTCGGGATTGTTAGTAGCCTTCAGAGATTGTATGGTGAAAGAAAAAAGGGCTTGTCTTATAAAACACTTCTTGGTGAAAAGGGGAAACATTTATCTGAAAGGGTCTGGGTAGAAATCTGTCTTTGTGATCTTCTGAGTAACTGGATCAAAGCAGTAATTATGCCCATACAGAGATTACATTTTAGATTTATTTTTTTAATTCCAGGCACTAAATTCCCATGTGATTCCATGTGTTACACTGTTGGTCTGTTTGTCTAATATTTGATCATCTACAGCTATAATTTTCAACTTGTCCCATTCATTTCCCATGTGACTGTACCACATGATCGTCACATGTAGACTTTTCACTCTGGGAACACGAGGGGCTTTCCATACTGCGCTGAGTCTGAAAGTTCATATTTGATCATTATAAAGAGTTTTTTTTATTTTTCATCAAACAGAAAGTGAACTTTGGATTAGTTTGTTAAACTTCTTTTTTACTAAGATCCAGAAAAATATGGAATGCTTATAGAAGCAAATACAGACAGTGACTCAGTTCAGCTTTGTAATTCTAATTCTAGCAGCTTCCATCTAAATGTGTGTAAATCAGCTGATAAAGAAGGCTCTGGAGAAAGCTTTGGCTGCTTAAACAAACTCATCTGTATCTAATTCATTCAGCAGATCAGTTTTCTGAGCTACAGATGAGACCTTTGGACAGATTTACAAAGATTAACTTTTATTAATGAAAAGTAAACCTGTCCTGTGGAGACAAAATGTGGATTTTTGAAAGTAGCTCTAGTCAAGATGTTACTTTTAGGTCAACAAGTGAAAACTCTGGATTGAAATTGTGTTTGTTTTTCTCTCACAGGTTTAATTCTGGCACTCTCATTTTTTTTTCTCTTGGACCTGATTATGGCTTCAAAATGACCTGAATTTATCTGTGATTATTATTCTATATCTGTAGGGAATCGGGTCAATGCTGTTAGAATCGCTGCAAAGCTCGTCCTCTGATGACTGTGCCCCACTGTCTTCTGTCTCTTTTTTAGTGTCATGTGAGCGGTTGACCTGGCTGGTGCCTGACCTCAATCAGCTGGAGAAGCTGCTGATCTGTCCTTTATAAATGATCTCATTCAACCAAAGATGATTAGTCCGTCCCGCCATGCTTCCTATCACATGAGTGCTGCTGACTACGCTGTAGTCTTGTGCTCCTTCTGTGCCAAACTTCACTTTTGGGACATGGATATGGTTTTGGCCATTTTTGACCAAGTAAATGCACTGAAAAGAACATAATACAGTTGGAAAATTATAATCTTAACCACACTGTAGCTCCTTTTTCACGATTGATCTAAATGACTGATACATAGGTAATTAATCATCAGTTTATAGTGCAAGCCCTATGAAATCCCTTCAGAAAACTGAATCTGGCTCCTCACTGCATCCTCTGCATCACTGTCTCCTCACCATCTGTTTCCAGGCTCTGTGTGTTTCTGTCCTGTCAGCAGAGTCTCTTCCTAGCAAACACATTAGTGGATTAACAGCGGCACACACAAGGTGTCTCCATATTATTCAAGGGTGTGGACATATTCGTTTCCAAATAGTTGGTAAAATGCTGTGTCATAGGAAGCTGGCAATGAGACATAAACAGCTGAGGAATTAATAACATTAGCTTAAAGTGAGTTTATAATAACATTAGCTTAAAGTGAGTTTATGACCTGGATAATAAGTTCCTCGAAAATGCTGTAAGTTCAATTACAATGTTACAATGTCATTTAGCAGACGCTTTTATCCAAAGCGATGTACATACGAGAACAAGAACAACACAAGCAAAGATCTAGAGGAAACAAGATCAGTAAGAGTACCAAAGTGCTTCAAGTCAATTTGGGTGCAGGTACTGCCAAGCAGTGTAAAGTGTAAATAGAACAGGAATGAGTAACCAGCAGTTAGTGTTTAAAAATGACGTTACTTTCTGTGCACATAGTTGCATAGAGAATTGGTATTAATACAGTATTAGCAATAATTCCAATGTCAGTGTGTCACAAGAAAGTCATATGCTCCACAAAGTCGTCTCAGTGAAGGGAAAGTCAACATTTTGGAAACTTTTTCAACTTTTTCCTCATATGTGGGTCAAAATGTAGCTGCTCACTCTGTCTATCTAGATAAAGAGATTTTTATGTTTAAAGAGTCTTACAGGTGTGAGAGTCCCATCTGTGTGATACAGATACACCAACAGAAGTTAACTGAATATTCTAAATATAACTGATCAGATCTTTGATGCTCATAAGAGATGGAAAAAGTCACCATGCAGCATGGAACTGTTTGTGTTTTGCTTTGTCTCTCTAGTTTGTTGTTGCGTGGGCAGAGTCTAGCTTCCTCTGCACCTGACAAACAGGAAGGTGTATTTATGTCACTGTGTGTGTTTGTGTGTGTGCAAGTTACTGTGTTTGTGTGTGTGTTCACCACCGGATGTAAGATAATCATTGTTGATCTTTCCACAAAGTACAACACACACACACACACACACACACACACACACACACACACACACACACACACCCAACTGTAGCCCCCTTTGACTTTTAAACTCTATAAATAGTTTTCTTTCTGTTTCCACGTGTAAGTATGAGCTTATTGTGTGTTTGTGTGTGTATTTCTAGCAAATGTACGCCTACGCACACACACACAAACCCACAGACAGACACAGACAAGTGAAGGACAGTCACAGTTTAGACTTGGCTCTATGCTCAGTGGGCTGAAGCCATCTGGACAGCTATGTTGTCAGAAGCAGCACGTTTGTATCAGATATCAAAGAACTGAAGCTCGACACTGATGTTAGCTATCTGTTTACAATCTGTTACTACCGGACTGTTGGAGTAAAAATGCAATACAGGGGTGGCCCATGTGAATGTTTTTAAAATCCTTGTTGTGTATTCATCACAGTGTGCATTTAAAACTGTGTAATATCTATGAAAATGGCTGTGTCAGTTACTTTTTAAAAGGAGGTTTAGTCTTTACAAAATCAAGTGTCAGCAATTGGTTGTTAAAAATTCTCTGAGTTGACCTCAAAATTCTTTCTGACACATTTGTGACCCCATACAGAGTCTGTTGAAAAAGCAGGAGTAGTGAATCACTTTGGCTGACATAGTTGAAGCCAAGATGTATGAGTTATGATGGACTGTTTGTCGTGTGGGAGGCAGCAGGAGCAGCAAGCATATGTTTCTGAAAATAATACATGGTGGCAAAGTTGCCTGAAGTGAAAAGATCTGACGCACATCATTTCATAGTTTATATGAGAAACCTTTCGTATAAAAACAGACATTGTGTGCATTCTTGAGGCATTGAGTGCATCTTTTTTTCGTATATCATACCTACTAAAGTCAGTTGCTGTCTTATGTTTAACCAGCTTTTTGTTGGTGATTTAGAAACAGACAAACAACTGCAATTTCTAGCTAGCATTTATTAATCTGCACTATAAACAGGTGAGTTTTGATCCAGGGCAATATCTATGTGTTCATTGAAGAAGCATGTGAGTGTGCATATCTCAACCTACGTGAATGAGAAGGTACATTTGTTAAAAAACAATTGCAAGACCACTTATCAAAACTTTGCTCCATGTGGTACTTGTTAAAAACTTTAACAGTTAAGAAAACTATTTCAGGGGCTAACGGTATGTTTGAAATCATTCTATTCTTCAAAAGTTTCTTAGAATAATGATAAAGCAAGATAAAAAATATGTAAAACTGACAGAAACTAGGGAAATACCTCTGTTGTTGTGTGACACCTGAGATGCTGTGAAAGAGCTAAAACTATTTTTGTGTGAACAGATGATTCCTCCCAAGGGAGATATCACTTTTTGTGTTGAGGTAATGGATGGGAAAGCTATAACGATAATAAATCTATCTGGGAAATGAATGTGCTGCCTGAACAATGCATTAGGATGCAGCAGGTCTGAATGTGTAGTCGTGGGAAGGGAAAGGGTCTGATGAAACTGGTGCAAAAGCCTCAGAAATGTTCTTTCCTGAAGGAAACGAGTGTTGGCTAAAACCTCACTGAACTAAAAACCCTCACCCACACACTCACACAGGCCTCAGCTTGTGGCCTTGGCTGGAATTCATAAGAGGAAAGAGCATTACAATAGGCTTTCACACACGCACCTAAACACACACTGAGGGGGGCTGGGGGAAGAGAAAGCTCTTGAGAAAACAGAAGTTACTAATTAGGTAAAGTTGTCCACCACCAGTAAGATGTCTGGCTGAATTCTTCCTCTCTCCTCTCATCAGTCTCCCTCCAGATGTTTGACTTCCTGTTGCAGTGACTCTGGTTTTAGTGCTGTTTCATGTTCTGTTCTCGCAGCAGGAGATATTGTGGCTGATCATTAGTGAAGCTGAATAATGAGGCCAGCTGAAACACAGAAGAGTAAGAAGAAAGACACCGGGAAAAACAGGAAGAAATTAACAGGAAACATGAGGCCAAGATACATGTGGTAATACATTTTAAAGGCTCCATCTGGATATAGAATACCTTGGAATAGGAATAGGAAGTCTGCAGGAGAACATATTGAGCATGAAGGAGACATTTAATACACCAGTATGTTCTTTTCAACTAAACTTTTTAAAAAGACATCGCTGACCAACCACTTAACTCCTACCTTGAACAAGGAATATCCAATTAAAGATAAGCAACTGTAATAAATAGAGCATTTAAGATTTAGCCTTGTCCACTCACTGCAAAAAATATGCCCAATACTTGGAAAGATTATGTCTGAAAAAAACATTGTAATCAGAATATTTCTCTACTTACTTTAATACTGCAGGTGGTAAGCTGCAAATGTTAGCTTGTCTGGCTAACTAGCTTACCACCTGCAGTATTAACCTTGCAACTTTTAAAAAAGAGGAGCATGTTCTCTGCTCAATACGTTACTTCAGTCAAAATAAGAAACAGGTCTGTTTTGAAAGGGTCTACCTGCTTTGATTTGTAAGCTACAAATGTTAGCTTGTGGGGTTAACTCGCTTACCTACAGTGTTCACATGTAGCCTACTATTTGTTTGCTTACTGCATTAGTTTGTGGGGTTGTAGACAATGTTAGATACTTCTGTGCTGAAATTAACATCCAAGAGCACTGCAACCAGAACCTCAGGTTAAAGTCATAGACTGTATAAAATATGGACGTAGGGTCCGTGACGTCACCAAGCTGTTTCTGAAGTGCTGTTTTGAGGTCAATCGTCTGCGGCAGCCATAGTGCTGAGAGCGATTGTGATGTAAAGAGGCGGGCTCTGAGCCTCCTAGCCAACAGCTACAGTGTTCCTGCCTGTCAATCAAGTCAGCTGTGCCTCTCATTGGAAGACTCGTAATCTAAATATCTTCTACTACACTCGTCTTTTGTACCAGGCTGTAAACATGTTTATTTCTGCTGTAAAGATCAGCTTTTTTGAATGGGTGTGTATGTGGTTTCCGGTACTTCTGGAGCCAGCCTCAAGTGGATCCTCGATGAACTACAGTTTTTAGCATTTCCGCATTGGACTCATGTTTTTAGACCGGATGTTGCCGCTTGGTTTAAGTATGCAAAAAAAAGCTGGCTAAGTGTACCAAGGCTAAATGTACCATAAAAGTAATGCAAAGCATTCTGTATTATCCTTACTTTATTGTGTCCCTTGAACCTGTCTGAAAGTTTGAGGGTTTGAGGTCTCTTATAGAACCAGTGTTTATAAGTAGGCATTTTTCTATAACTATTATGATTATAGTTGTATATTTGATCGAGAAAACAGACTATGATCTTATCAGAAGTAAAGAATTGATGAATATTATCTTAAACCAGCTGATGCAAAACCATCTGTGTTTAAGCTAACATGCAGCATTTTTGCCTTTTCCAATGTTATTGCATTGTCTAAACAGAATCTCAGGATCATATTGTGCAGACTTACAGATCAGTAAGTCACATGCTTCTGTGTATAATTTTGTTTTTGTTCTGTCAAGTCTATAGCATTAGCTAGTATGGCATTATTAGGGGCATAGCTGACTTGATTGACAAGCGGGCACACTTTAGTTGTTAGCAAGGAGGCGAAAGGATCACCTCAGCTCCATCTCTTTGACTCTTGCTCCTTAGACTAAAAGTTAGGTTGAGTCTGCATTCCCACCATCCATGTTTTATAGTCTATGAGCCACAACAACCCATGGGAGCTTGGTTATGTTCATTCAGCTAAGAGAGGGAAAAAAATAGTTATCAGGGTCTAAAACTCAAAAAATGACTTGCTCCTTGAAAAATATTCAAGAATGTCCCGTGATATAATCCAAATTTTGTGAATTACTGTGGTGCTGAGTGATTCAGTGAAATGTGGAGAGAAAATTTCAGTCTGGCAGCAAAGAGTGGATGACATTCTCCTTTGTGCTTTTAATGGAAAACAGGGGGAGAATTGTAAAAGGAAGCACACATTTCCTGTAGGCCTGGTGTGTGACGTACACTGGTCTGTGTGATGCCCTCGTTGTAGCCTTAACAGGAACAGGAATGTGACATCAGCTGCGGGATCCTGCATGAGGGATAAGCAGCAGCCAACAGAAACACACACTTATACACATCACAGCCAGGAAAAGATGTGGCCGAGGGTCAGAGAAACAGAAACAGGGGAAGGGAGGGGTGTCTCCTCCTCTGACTCCTTTCCTTGCCACCCACTTGGCCTTGTATAAAAGTCCCCTCTTCAAAGATTTAATGGATCCCAGCAGTTGTGGTGACTTTTACTCCTTTGTAAATGTGAGGGAAAAATAATGCCACAAAGTAAGTAATTTTTATGGGGAAGGTAACTTGACTTTTAACAGCTGCTCCCACTAAAGACAAAAATTCTTCAGCATACTAACAAAACTAACAGCTATCAGTTATAGAAACTAATTTAAGTACAGTGTCCTAACCTTCAAGTGAAGGCATTTGAATGAAACTGGTTCACTTCTTTAAAAAAAAAAAAAAAAAGGCTGGATGTAGTTAGCTCCTTTTAGAGTGTTCCTGTTACAGTTCTCTCAGGGGTAGCGCTTTAGTGCAATGGAGCTTCAGTATTGTACAGACACTGTTAGCTTAGCTTAGCTTCTTTTTAGCAATGCTTAAAAGAAGAGAATTGCAATAACAAAGAATGCCCTGGAATATAACCCCCTAAATTTCACTATATTATATAAATGGTATTATTTCTTGACAGACTATTAAATGTGTCTTCGATGCACTTTGTGCTTACAACAAAAGTAGAGGGCTGTGTTTAGTGAAGGTGTAGCCATACATTTTGAAACAGGTGAATCCTTCCAAAATGAATCAATACAGATGTGAGAGTGAGTTGATGTGTTCACCACATATCCTCAAATTAACACAGCATTTTATGTCACACTTTGTTATGGATACTTTCTCTTGTTAACCCCCAATTAAAACAATTCTAAAATGTAATGCTGCTTAAAGTCACATTTCCTCTATAAACTCATTAAACTTACTGCTCAACACATTTCTACTTACATGTCTTTGATAAGCATTGGATAAATTCCACTCTAAGTTTCTGAGATGTCCCAGTCTAATCCTATAGGCTACACCGTATGGTATCTTCCAATGACACAGTGACCTCATTTAGATGAACAGATTTGGGAAACTGAATTCTTATCTCCTATAAGTACAAACTGATGGTACATCCTTTTGTGCTCATAAACTTTTGAAGAATTGCAAGCAAGGATAAACGCTTTTTACATTATAAAGGGACGGAGAGAAGAGGACTTGGCTACAGTAGGTGAATTGGCAAGTTTCCATCTATGGTCAGTAAGCATGCTGCCAAGAGAATGATAGAATGCTGAAATAGCTGTGCAGTTTCTATAGAGCTTACTAATGCAGTGTGTGCTGTGGAGGTGATGCAGTAAATCTCCTGCTTACATTCTTAATTATTATGAAAGCCACAATTCTACATAAAAACTGAAAATCTAGTGATTCTAACATTTTTCAGTATCTTTGTTTTGAGTCTCCTGTGTTTTTAATAGACAATGTAACTTCATTTGTTTATACATTAAGCACATTTCAAGTTATGGGAACTGTAAAATGCTTCTGACATTTTTGTTAAAAAAAACAATGGTTTGAGCAGCATTTGCCAGAAACCAGCTGCAGAGACACCTTGCTGTGACATCTCTGAATTCATGTTGATAGCTCCTTTTGTTGTGTTCTTCACTGAATGTTGCTGAAATCTTGTATTTACTTCAAACAAACTGCAGTTGTTCCTAGAAGTGCCTCACTTCCCGTGAATCTGTGGATTATTCACTCAACATTGTCTGTAGGTCTTGGGTTATTGGTTATTTGTCTCTATGATAGCCTGGCAACTTGTCCATGGTTTAACCGGACTCTCACCCAGTAACCGACTGCTCTTCTCTGAATATGAAGAGCAGAATAGATAATGGATGGATGGAAGAAGCCCAAGCAATCTGAGGCTAACACCCTCGGGTGGGCAGACCTTATTTGGTCCAAAACAAAAATGAACAGTAAAAACTATGACTCATTCTGTCTGTTGTAAACATGCCTTAGAGTTTACAGACCACATGTCCTCAGTTAACTCTGACACACTCCTGACCATAATTGTGCGGCTTGATTTTCCTGGAAGATAAGGGTGAGATTATTGTTCCAAATATTTTGAGTGCAATAACTTTCTATTTTATCTTCAGAAAGTCAATGAATAATAATGCTTTACTTGCTTGTTACAAAGTGGTGATCTTAATATGTTGGTAGTCATTTTGGCCTTTTATTTTGCTATAATAATGCCATGATTTTTAGATCTAAAAAGGTAAATGCAAGTCAACTACTAAAAAATAAGACCCACTTTTATTAGATAATCATCAGAAACTAATTCATTTTTGGTTGCCTCTTGAATGCTTGGGCCCCATAGTTATGCCTGAGAGTTCAAACGAGGACACTGAGGCAAACCTGTGAATAATTAAGAATAAAGACAGCTTTACTTGTCTATTTTTGCCTGCTAGTTCACATCTCTCTTTTCAACATGGGCACAAATAGGCACAACATACTGTTCATCTCATTCTGTATCAGCTTTCTTCCCTCTTTTTATATCAGCCATATTATGTAATTGATAGATACACTTCACCTGTGATAAATATGTCATTTTTGCTAACTTAGTATATTCAGAACACTAGATACACTTCCTGATTTTTTTAATGTTTGTCATCATGTCAGACCAAAAGACTGCTCCAATACATAGTCAAGGGAGACAACACCTGTCATAAGAACTCAAGCATTTACATTAAACATGATGTAGGTGTGCAATGATTCAGTAGCCTTTTTTTCATACTTTATTTCTAGACCTTTTGCAGCAAAATGGAAAAGACTTCAGACAGAGATTATTACTTACACCTCTGAGGTTACTTACTGACTAAAGTGAATGTCTCACGCTGCAATTAAAGATGTGCAATCAGCACATTTTGGCCTTTGTAGCGATGCAGCCTTTTGATCTCTCGCTGCTGCCCCAGTTTCCAGCTTGCAATCAGGAGTTAGTTTGATGACATTTCACTCTGCCTCTCTCTCTCTCTGTCTCTCTCTCAGTCTCTATGGGGTTTCATAGAGTTGCTGCCAAGAGAGCCCTGTCTATCTGTAGCTTCTGTATAAACAGAAGCACACTCACACAACACTGAACAACCCCCTAACAAGGCTGCTTTGGCTCTCATTGCCTCTCTGAGTGTGTTCATGGTTTGAAAAAACACTGCTGCATCATGGCAGCTGAGAGCGTGGCAGGGAGCCAGGCTGTGAGTCTTGGTGTATGTGTGTGATTTTTGAGAGATAATGTGCCTGCAAACCAGTAGTGTCTGCTGATCATGTGTGTATAGATCAATGTTATGTGTAGAGAAGTCAATTTATTTTTCTTCTGTCTTTTCCTTTCCATTTTTTCCATCACAGTCAAGCCAATATCACACAAAATATTCAAAATTCATGTTCAAATTGTAAATCATCTGACTCACAAGACATGACACAAAGGGATGCAGAAGTTGATTTTAAAAAAATGTGCCATTAACTCAAAAATATTCAATAAAGGAGAGTCCTGGAGTGGATGAGAACGGATTGACTGCCTGACCTTAAATACGCCTAGGAGACTGACCAGTCTCCCCCAGGTGCAGTGAAACTCTGCTCACCCGCAACCTGCAGGGACACAAACACAGAACCAGAAAGAGAAACAGCGACCAGGCCCTACTTAAGTGGGAGGGCCGTCATACAATGTTCAGCTATCCTCTTTCAGCACTTGACTTATCAAGGTATTACAGCTATGCAAACTACTACTGAGATCATTACAGAAAAATGAGCTCCTTCCATACTCATGCAAAGATAACATAACTATGTGGTCTGACAAGTTGAAAAAATCATGTAAGTCTCTAACTGACATCATACCTTATCACTGTTTTTGCCTCATCTAGAGCTGGAATCTCTTATCTGTATTTCTGTGTCAAACTGTTTTCATTAAGGTCGATCATTTCCTGTTTCATTCTTGATTTGGAAAAGATCAGTTATGCACCATTAAAGCTAAATTGAGCCACATTTGCTAGAACAAGTTATATTAAATACATTAAGTTTCTGGACACTGTTGTTTTCTTTTATGTCCACTTTAAAATGATCAGTCTTGAGTTTTTATCAGCCTATGGGTTGGACAAAAGTCACAATGATGCTTTGACCTTGTACTCCAGGTTCCTGCCTAATTTAATGCATAAATGTTTACTCATTTGTATAAATAAACGGCACTGTACTTCAGTGCATGACTATGAAGTAATTCACTAGCAAGGACCATACCATCAACAGGATGCAATTCACAATGATTTAATGATTTGATGGAATACTGATTCTGGATTTGATGTTGAACTTCTCACGGTTGCTAGTTTAGGGAAGCTTATTAGGGGATTCGCCGTAGCTCGTAGGCGTGGCAAACTACCCTTTAGGGCTCTATATATAGAAGGAAAGAAAGAAATAGAAAGAAGAAGGGAAGGAGGGATGGAGGGGTGAAAAATGTGAGGGTGATTGGTTTTAATTTATAATAGTGCGAGAAGAGGCACAGTTGCCGTGTGGTCCTGCTCCTGAAACTTTGCTATAAAACATCACAAGAAAACTTTGACGTGTGTTCCAGTGACACTGTTTACTAAATGTACTCACACTGGGCTGTACTGACACTTTAGTGTGGCACTGTGTCACACAGGAAAGTTTATTTGTAGCCATGTATTCTTAAGTCTGTACAAAGCTGTGAAAAGCCATTCATATTCATCAGACTGCATCAACTGTTTGGTAAAGGAAGTTGTTTTTTTGTGCTGGGGTTAAGATGATTTGGTGAGGAACTTCTTTAGAGCTGAAGGCAAACAAGAACAAGCTTGTGTGTAAAGTCAACCAGTAGATCCAGTTTTGGACTCAATGTCACAGAAGACATGATGGGACATGATTGACTGGTTAACAATTGTTTACGAGAACACTGATGCAGTTTGAGCAAGGTGAAATTGTTGAGACACAGTAGCTGGATGTCATAACCTGAGAGTAGAGCAGAATTTCACTGTAGCTTTCAAATAGGCTTGATCACTAATGTGATGCAGTTCCTGGAGATTAAATGTTGTTTCAAAACCGGTGTATTCTTATTAGTTGTGGTTAACACTCTTCTGAAAAGGTGTCTTGACATGGGTAATAGATATGTTTGTATTAACTGAGGGGGAGTAATACGAGTGAAGGTAAGAGAGCTAACCTGAACAGTTGTGGCATCTCAAAGATGCCCTTGGGAATTAGTCATTTCAAAGCCTACACTTCTTAGTATGTCAAGTCCCAAGACATCTATAGAAATCAAATGTTTTTTTGTTTTTCTAATTGTTCTAAAAAAGAAAACCAGCCATGCAGGTCTTCTACAAACAGTAGATCATCTGCATAGTGCTCAATCCTATGGTTGTCCTGTTTGAAGCTTTGCAGTCACTGTCAGAGGCCTGAGATACATCACATAAAGTGAAGTAGAAGTGACTGACATGACTACATTTTCTTTAAATTATAGTTTTGTCAAGATGTTTCAATTATAGTCACATAGCCAGGTAAAATTTCAATCATGAAGTCAATCACCAAACTTCAGCGTCAGTTGCTAAATGTTATTACTAAACATTAAGAGGAAACTTAAGTCATTTTCAATAAACTTTATTTTTGTCCCATTTCCCCCAAACATGTTACATAGAAAAGGTGATCGGAATTGAACATTCCCTCGTGTCAAGACCGTAACATTTACACAACAATAAATAAAAAAAACATGTATAAATAAAATATAAATAAACAGGACAGTATGTGCCAAAAAATAAAGACTCTTCTTAATTGGCAGATGGCTTTCACAATGTTGGATTTTTGAAAAACACATGTACGTAATACTTGCATTCCAGGTCACAGTTTTTAGGATACAACTCTGGGTCGAGAAAGCAATGTAAACCGATAAGGATTACAGTACAGTACAACAGCGTACAATGTTTTCTTTTTTCTTTTATAGATATTACTGGGATATATATTTAGGATACCAGTTATTCTAAAAGCTTATACCAGGTAGTGAGAGTGTAGTGCTATTGGACTTACTTTCAAACTTGGCTCAAAGTACAAAAGTAAATCCTGTCTGTAAAACCCACCTCTGTTTGTATCCAGCTTGACATTCACAAAGGGTTGTTATTGCACTATACAGACATCCCTCAGAAAGGCACTTTTATCCCCCCCCTCCCCATCCTCATTTTCCAACCAACAGTTTGTTTACCAGCACACGTGTGGCACACACACACACACACTCACCTTCTACATGTGAATTTAAAACGGAATCAATTTAAAAACCAACAAAGAAAATGCCTTAGGGTTTCTAGTTAAAAACAAAATAAAACAAGTGGTCCTAAAAGTTTCACTTTCCTGATGAAGTTACAAAAACAAAAGAGTGCAATTTTGTGTTGCTCCCATAGCCCCCTTATCATGCGGTGTACCACATCAGTGAAAATGTGTTTCTGATAACCAACAAAAGACAAAAGTGATGTTGGAGCAGAAGCAGCATACCTTCGTATCACCATCATCAAATAAGGCCAGGAATGTTATTTGTGCATGTGAGGTCAAGATCTTAGTGTGATCCTATAGCTGGCTCAATATTTCTCTTTTATCAAAATGAAAAGGACAAAAAAAAAAAAAAAAAGTGTGCACCATAGTCCAAAGAGGCCAGAAACCAACTGAGGGTAGGAGGTCTTTTTCTTTCTCCAACCAAACCACAGCTCTTCCCAAAGCTTCTCCACTGTACAACCACAGTTCCAGTGCAAGTCAACGCCGTAAGTGACCTTGCTGCCAAAATACTTTTGGAAAAATTTGCCTAAAAGCATTTCAGCGACAAGATTATCCTTGTTTTGTTGCAAGCAAAAAGGACAACTTTAGTGTTTAGATACCTTTTTGGGGACCATGCCTGGGTTATTGGCTGGAATGGGGGTGGGAGTTGCAGGGTTGGGCGGTGGCTTTTAAAAAAGGTCCAGTTGAGTAGAAGTGGTTTTGAGTGTAGGGAAGGTGAAAGGGAGTTGTGTTCATTTAGGCATCTGCCCGTTAGGGATCCATCATTTCAAGCCAAGTAGGAGTCTCTTATTTTAGGTATCAATACCTTCCAGGTGGACACCTTTGAGGCATAAGCTGGACAGGCACT
Source organism: Notolabrus celidotus (assembly GCF_009762535.1). Lineage (NCBI taxonomy): Eukaryota > Metazoa > Chordata > Actinopteri > Labriformes > Labridae > Notolabrus > Notolabrus celidotus. The sequence continues at coordinate 17,807,413 of NC_048286.1, read as the reverse complement.
AATCCTTGAGGCAGATGCTGCATGAGGGCAACTTCCTGACTGCTTGATGTTTATCAAGGTCAATCCATGTGTTAAACAGCTGCCCGAGCACCAGTCCACCAATGAATATTTGCTCAACTCCTCTGAGCATCCGTCCATCTGTTGGCTCCTTCCGGCACTGCCTTTAGGAATTTTATCAAACAGTCAGGCCGCCTAAGAGGAGGTGTTAACCAGTCAAGTTGCCTTTAAGGCATCTGCCACTCAGGCAGCCTGGGAGGCACTGAGCGGTGCTCTCAGGCATCGGCATGGTGTTGGAGCAGCTGAACCACATATCGCAGTCGGTGTCTCAGCTCCGAGGTGCAGCCCATCTCAGTCAGCATGCTAAGGAGGTAAGTGCACGAGACACGCTCTCGGCTGATGAAGGTGAGCAGGTAGGAGTCATCGGATGACTTGCACAGGATGATCTTGGTGTGGTCTGTATAAAAGTTGACCTGGAAGGGATTCAAGCAGAATATTTGTTAATAAAGAAACACAAGCTTCCTTTTTACCCTGTTGCACTTCATTTACTCAAAAATTAAAAATTAAAAAAGTATATGGATTCTTTCTAACCTGTAGAGTGCCATTGTTGAAGAGCATGACAAGAGCGTGGTCGGTCTTCACCCACTGAAGTAGCAGAGGAGGAGAAGCTGGCACTTGCTCCTCACATTGCAGATCTCCACCCTGATAAAGAAAGAACATGTTTAGTCCACCTAGTATCACAAAAAAAAACCTAATTGCTCTTGGACATCTTTGAAAGTTAATGTTAAAGGTTCATCTCCTCTCAATAATCCTCAAATCCTTTGCTAACAAGGTATTCTGACATTCAACGCATATGGCCAGTGAGTATGTGGTTAACCACTGGGGTTAAAGATTTACTATTGTGCTCATACCTCCATAAGGTTTTGTTCCATGTAGTTCGCCATGAGATCAACTATTTGTTTTTGGCTGCGAAGCTGCTCCGGCAGAGAGTTGGCAGAGAAAGTGAAGTGTTTGTTGTTGGTCAAGCAGTAGTGGACTGTCCTGTTGAGGAAAAGAGAATAAAGTTTTTTTAATTAGATCAGAGGTTGATGGGGATGGATAACTTTATGATATGGATACTAGGAAGTTTAAAAGACAGCCTCGTAGGTTACTTGAGTTCAGTATGAGTCTTAAGCACATTGTCAATGTTTACATGACACCTTCAGTAAATACCGTAGCACTTCAGGTACTTACTTGCGTTGGTTACAAAGACTGAGATGAGTCCCTTCATTGAAGAGTACACCGATGCTTTGGTTCGAGAGCTGATAGCCAAAACCATATTTGTTTGAGTAGTCCACCCATTTAGTGACCCACAGGAAGGACTGAGGCCTGGACAAACAGGGCGGGTTTCTGGTGGCTGAGGAGATAGAAGTAGAGTTAGAAGACATACAAATATTTGATCTGAATCTTTAATTAGAGGACAAAACTAGTACACATTATATTTCCAAAGCTAGCATTTTACACCACAAAAGATGCTACCAATGTTAAGAAAACTCTAAGTTTGGAAAAGCACTCCAGGTTACATGAGTCAGCAGATTTTGGAGAAGCTAAAGAAATGGCTGGGACAAGAGAAGCTCTAGTTGATTAAAGTTGAATGATTCTGCATAATCAGTTATATAACTCAAAAGAAGGGCTGGTTCATGTTCATGGGGGAAGCAACATTTTAGTACTGCTTTTTTTGCCCAGTGCCAGATGCAAATAATAAAATAAATATAAAATAACAGATGCTACTGGGCATTTCCATTTACTGTCTTGGGGATAAACAAGCCAAGTTCCTAGAGTATTCCTTCTTTGCTATGCTGTGGCCCATAAACACTCTTGCAGTCTTATTAACTCAGCATCATTTGTGCTCTCCTACCTGCAGGCATGGTGGCCAGGCAGCTGTTGAGAACTTTCATGGCTGATTCAGCGACAGCTGCAGGGGTCAGGGCGTCCTCACACGCTGGAAACAAAAGAAGAAGTGAATGAATCAGTGATGCCAAAAGACAAGGAATTTTAAAAATGCACAGAAATACATCTACCAGAGGAAAAAGTGATGTGCCTTACGTTCAGTACTGCTGGCCATGGTGCCCTTAAAGGAGCGGGAGATGGACTTCCTGGATTCCTCCTCAGCAGGGGTCTGTTCTAGAGGCACAGAGCTGACCAGCTGACCAGTGGGAGAGGGGGCCTGAGAAACAAAAAAATTAAATTAAAAAAATAATAATAAATAAAATCACATTAATGACATGAAAATCAAGCAAATAGACATTAAAGCACACTAAAAAACTAACCACAGAATTAAAAAGAACTGCTTGTCACTTTCTGTGTTCTATTAATGTTTGCACAGCTGCCTCACCTTTGTGAGTCTAAAAAAAAACCTGCCTGCAAAGTTTTTTTTCTCTATATTTGGTTACAGCTCAAACTGCTGTGGCTTCACTGGTTGTACCTCGTTTAATTATGTGAACCTTACTGCATCTGCAAAGAGGCTTAACTATTTTTAGAAACTCTGGTTTCCTTCTGGGAACAGTTTAAACACAGTAAGTTTGACTAGTATTTTTTAATGTCATGTGTTTACAGAGCTGCCTTTTTATATAACCTGATCGTAATCTTATTGTTGACCTGTTTTGTTTTCCTGCTAGCATAGCTACAAAAAAGGAAACTGTCAAAACAAAGTAAATGTTGAAACTAGCCTAGGAACAGAAAATCCAGTTTATACTTCTTAACAACCTGGTTTCTCAGCACAGGCCTATAATGAAGCTGACAGTGAAATATTCACACCGAGGAGCAAACAATGTAGCTCCTTTTGGGCTCTATAAATAGCAGCTAGACCCTGCTGATGAGGGATTGGCAAACTAAGCTTCTTGCTTTTGTGTCATGTAGTCTCAGACCCCAGTTGGAGTAGATATTCTGAGGATGGTTGAAAATTATATAACTGAAGTAAAAAGGATGGACTGATTGAGTCAAGTGCCTCAAACAATTTCCTCAGACATTAGGAGAAAACTAGCCACAAACAATAAAATATAAAGATTCTCTCTCCTCTGCTGACAAGCTGAAGGACTTCTGGGGCAAAACAGAATATTTCACTGCAGTCTCAGCGAAACAAAGCTAAAGCGCTACAAAAACATTTTTATTCAGGAAGGACGATTCCTTTGTATAATTAAAAGCATAATACATTATTCAAAGAGTGTGTTACATAAGCAATTATCAGTCACGGGGGGGAAGTCGTCTGTATAAAGTCTCACAGAGTAGTGCACAGGTACTGATTTTAAACACCACTTATTAGTAACTGAGAGGACTTGAGTTAGTCTGCAGTAAACAAGGCGCCATTTTGTTTGTCTTGCAGAAGTAGGACACAAAAGAGATGAAAGAGGTACCTCATTGGGTCCCACTGTCTTGTAGCTGATCTGCCGGTTGATGGAACATTTTACGATGCCCGATACCAGCTTGGAAATGTCTTTGTCATCTTTATCCTCACATGGAATTTTCTCCACTGCAAAAACAAGATTCATGCACTGTTAGAACAAATGTGTAAACACAGCATGTGTTTCTGTACCTGAAGTACCTTAAAAAACTTAAAAAGGGAAGACTAAAGCTAAATACAATCCTGCTCTTTTCTGTGTGACCATAATTAAATATCATTCCTCGTGAGACTAAACCGATTAACAGGATAAGAGGTGCTACATAATTACGCTCAGGGAAGGACAAATATTTAACTAACAGTTGACGTGTGTAAGAGATGACCTAGTCTTCTACAGTGCCAGACGCCTGTCAGCTGAACTGCTGCCGCTCACCTTTCGCTTTCTTCTTCCCAAATAGGCTCTTGGCCATTTTAGTAAAGAATTTCTTGGCAGGGCTGGGGGGATGGAGCTCTGGCACCATCACACAGCTGCTGGGAGGAAGCTTATCGGGAGTGAAACCCTAGAGGAGGTGGGAAAAAAAAAGGCAGAGAGCAAGCAGACAAGAGGGTGAGGAATATGCATGAGGGATGGAGACGGCACACAGCTCATTATGAGCGAAAAAAAGGACTAAACATCAAGTGCTGGCATGCCATTTTTTGCTCTAGTTTCAAGCACCGTTTCCCTTCCCCAAAAAAACTGAAAAATCTCTATAACTGATGACTAAAAAAACCAAGTAAAAGCATCAAATGCTGTCAGCATATTCTAAACTAACAAAATTAGCATAATTTTTGCATACTTTGGTGAAGAATTCGTGGTTGAGGATTTGATCTAGAGAGAGTCTGTCGCTGGGGTTTTTCTGCAGGATGCCTGAGATGAGTTTCTGTGCAGCAGGGGAAAGTGAGGATGGCAAGTTGTATCGAACTTCCTTTATACACTTGTAGGTCTCCTTTAGATCAAGTGTCTCAAAAGGAGGATTTCCGCACATCAGGGTGTACCTGAATAAGATCAAAGCAAGGCAACCATTAGTTAAATCAAGATCTGAGTACATTTAAAAAAAAAAAAAAAAAAAGGTTAATATCCTAATTCTCTCACCAAGATAAAACCAAACCCTGCTACTCTACATTCTAAAACACATTTCACACATGACCGGACAAAAGCTACTTACATTACACATCCGAGCGACCAAACATCTGACTCGGTGCCATGGCCCTGCCTGTTGAGCACCTCAGGAGCCAAGTAGTTGGGAGTGCCACAGATTGTTCTGGGAGAAAAAAAAAAGAGAATAGGATTAGTTTAATGCCTTTTTCTATTGTAATCATTTTCTGGTTCTGTTGCTGTGTCATGCAGACAAGGAAGTTATTGTTGAAGTATTATTTTTCCTGCCACACTCATTCTTCTGGTATTCACCAGGAAAATGTCAAACAGGTAGTGAAACTGTGCTCTGAGCGCTACATTCAACCGTCACTTGGAAACCGGTTTAGTTAGGGACTTACTGGGGGAAAGTAGTGGGAGGAAGTGTATGCTTAGTAACTGACGTAACACTTCAAGGTTCATTAGAGCTATGAAAGCCTAGAAAAACAGCTATGGGCTAAATTTGAGGTCTTTGTTGGTTATTGTTTATGTTTAGTGTTCGATACTTCAGAGGTGGTGCAAGGTTGTTTAACTTCAAAAATTCAATATGGGAGATAACTAAATGAAATCTGTTCACCAACATTAATTTGAATGTTCAAACGTCAGTCTACCTCTACACTCTCTAGGCTTGTGACTACCTGTATTATAAAAGTACTTCAGGGTGGTGGGTTAGTAGAAAAACTCTTACTTTTTTCTCTTCTCGACTGTTTCTAGTTTGGCAGCAAGGCCAAAATCTCCCAGCCGCAGCTCCATGTTCTCGTTGACAAAGAAGTTGCCTGAAAGAGACAAAAACATTCGTCCAGTCAGCATTCCACACAAAACATGTGCCTGCCTAAAGTCACAGCAGATTCCTGGGATGCTTCTGTGTGTGAGAGTGTGCCAGGTTTCAGCTCACATACCTAGTTTGAGGTCTCTGTGCAGGATTCCTCTGCTGTGGAGGTACTTGAGGCCGGATATAATTTGTCGGAGGTAATAACGCACTTCTGGCTCTGTGAGCGTGTGTCTCGCCTTCCAAATGTGTGCCAGGGACTGCAGAGACAAAGCAATGAATGAACTGTCAACCCTGAATCCGTCAGTTTGACTCTACAACATTGCTGCACACAAACGTCACACACAGCCACAGTAGCACAGATATTAGTTGCTGCTGTGGGAGTAATAAGTAATGGTTAAGTTGTTGGTTTTGTATACTCCAAGCTAGATTAAAAAATATGCACATATTAGTGTGCGTACAGTTTCTACTGTGCCACTGTGGAATAAGATGTGTACGTGCAAGCAGAGCACAAGCAAGTTGTGCAGCCTGTTCCATTTCTGAAAATTTCTGAAGTCTCACCTTCCGACTGCAGAGCTCGAGGAAAATGTAGATGTTTTCTTGGTCTTCAAAATGATGAGAGAATTTCACCACATGCTTTTGTGACAGGGTTTTGTGCAGCTCAATCTCATTTGTAATCTGTGAAAATATGAAAATCCATCAATTCCTTGCATAAAATCAGAGCAAGACATCATCCAGATATTGAATTGGGCATACTGCATGGTTCTCTCTGCAGAATGTAAACAAGCACAATCATGTACCTTGTCCCTCTGGTGCGGTTTGGACACCCTGCTCTGTGGAATCACCTTCACAGCATACATTTTGTTGTTAGTGAGGTCTGTCATCTCGTAGCATCGAGCAAAGCCGCCCTTGGGGGAGACAAACAGGATGATCAGTTAACAAAAGCAGCAGGTTGAAAACCTGCAATGGCCATAAATTATCTGCCTCAATGGCAAAGTCTTTGATCCGCGATCAATAAGTGTGCAGCCAAATTGTTTGGACAGTCATTTAGCCAATTCTGACATATTGGTCTGGAGGGCATATTAATTAATGGAAAAAAATAAATCAATCCAGTTTGGCCATTCGAAGGGTTAACTAGCTGCATTATTTTATAATCAGCCCCTCAGCATATTTTGCTGCCTTGGATGCTCTCATATGCTTCCAAAACCGACGATAAACCCCTTATATCGTGTTTTCAGCAGCTTGATCCTGTTCATTTCTGAATACAGTCAGGATTATGTGAGCTTGAGGACGTGAGGGATGTGGCAGACCGAGTTGCTGCATTCATTAACCGTGAAATTGACGGAGACATTTTCAGCTCTGCGGCAGGCAGCAAGAAAAGAGAAGAAAAAAAGGAGACTTGGCTGTCTGCCCGACGCAGCGTATCGATAACGAGCAACATGTTGATGCAGCCGCTCCATTCATACATGGAACATGTGTCAAAAACCATTACAGCAGAGAAAAGGGAGAGGAGATGAGTCGCGGGGTATTCATAAAGATATTCTAGGATCCAGCAGTGGTCTGAGATAGCTTTAAAATCAAAGGATTCTCGTAAACGATCAGTGTTGGAGTTCTATAAAAAGGTGTTTGGCAGTCATGTGTGCGCACAGGAGCTGGTCACACCTTGCGCCTGATTCATTCACCATTGACTGGCACAGCAGGGGGAGATTGGTCACATCCACCACGAGGTCATTCCCAATACCCGCATTAGTAACACACCTGGAACATGGCTGATGATGAATTCTAATCATCGACAGCTTTAACCAAACACAGACTCGATAATCTAGAGTCATCCTTCACCTTAGACATGACAAATATAAAACTGCCATGGTGAAATAAGTGAAACACATGTAAAAAATTGGATGAAATCTTCATACCTTTCCAAGAAGTTTCCCTTTGCTGTAGGACCTTCCTGTCTTTGAGTCTGTCACCACCTGGGCCAGCTCTGGTTTGATTTGGTCGGCTTTATTCCTGCCGTTTTTCGCCGGGGCTGAGGACTGTTGGGGTCCACGCTCCGGAACAGGCTTCATTAAATCCGCATTCATGTTGTGGCACGAAATACGCTGTGCTGCGGTGAAACAGCCGGTTTCCATCTGACACCGCGGAGTTATAATCGATCTGTAAATATAGAAATAAATATCCCTTTAGCGTGTTTTCTCAGCAGTTGGTCTGGTGCGTACGGGAGTATCCGGCACGTCCAACTGTATCCATCTGGCGTGTCTGCGCCGAGCTCTCTGCGCCTTTATAAACCAGCAGCGACGTCACGGAGCAGGGGGCGGAAGGAGGAGGCGGACTGCCGGAGAAAGTCCAGACGATTTGCTCAGACGGAGGCTCAATCAAAAATCGCAGCTGGAGCATGTGGAAACGTGAATGAAACAGCTCATGAAAAGGGAAAGAGTCTAGCTCACGTTGATACATCTCATGTCTCAGAGTTGCTTTAAGTCTGGCTGGGGTTTTCTTCTGTCATTACTGATCCACACACTCACACTTTGTTTTATCAAGTGTTTAAGGTGATTCTGCTTAAGAAATACACATTTCCCACAGACATCATGCGTCTTTTGAACGGTATGTCCACACATCACACACATGACTCACTATTAGATACCGGATTTCATATAACATCTTGACAACATACACCCGGCCGCTAAACATGCATCAAACAGCTGTATGACCCTTGTCTAATTGTCCAAAAATGTTACTTTTACTATTAAATTGTAATCACCTTACATATCATGCAGCTTAACAGATATGTGACTAATTTGCATAGCTACAGGCAAATTAATTAGTTGTCATCTCTTAAATCTTTGGACACCTTTCAGTAAAGCTTACAATATTACAATAAAAAGTAAGAGTTATATTTCCCTGACGTGTCTGTGTCAGTTTATGGTCATGCCCAGACGAAATCCCCATGAAAATAATTCTACTGATTGCGGTCGCCACCTGGTGGACAACACGTGCAGCTCAACTGCTCATGCTCTGCAGGATTCAAGATTTAAGACTTTATCAAGCAAAGAAACGGTAACTGCTCACACAAGAGACACAACACACTCTGAATTGAATATAAAAGCTGCATCTGAGTTAAAAAAAAAAATAACCAAGTGGTGTAGGACCAATTTTGTGAGGTGAGGGTTTGTTTAGATTGTGAGAGTAGTGTGGGGTTTAAAATCGTGTAAGGCCTTTTTGAAAATTCTTGTGGGTACAATTAATTAAAATCACAAAACCAGGAGACAAGCAGGGGCAAATAAGACTTGAGATCTATATTTTGAAGAACTTCATGAAAAGCCTGAGAATGGGCAGCAACACATGTAAGATATGACAAAATGAAAGTCAACTTGTGGACAAATTAAAAACAGGGGTTGAGCATATTAACAAATGTTCAAGGGAAATCACTAAAGTGCTATTGTTAACAGCACTTAAAGAAAGAGATAAGCCCAACACACATTATGGAATTACAAAGAACATTTTTAGTGCATTGAAGAACAGGAATAGGTATTCAGGGAATGACAAGGAATAAAATGCTGATATGAAGTACCTAAAGAAGTCATCTCTTTGGCATATGAACAGTGGAAAGCATCATGGATATCTGCTCAGAATAACTGGACAGGTACAATATTTAGAGGAGATCGTCTAAAATATTGCACTTCATTTAGAACTATGAGTGGTGATGAACATTTACTTGATTAAAACTAAGTGCAATGTTGACCCTTGACACATCAAATTGGACTATACAAAAAGTAGGGTTGGATGTGTAGGAAGTCTTATGTTGATGTCGCCATCTGCTGGACAGCCTCCTTATTTGTACATGCTTTCACTGACAGGTTTTTGCATCATGAGGAATGGGTATGAGAACACAGGTTGTCTGATTTTCCACACATTACCAGGTTGAGGCCTGCAGGGATGTTAGTTTTAGATCCATTCACCTTGTTAATTCATATTGTTGTGGGATTGTGATTTATATACTTGACTTTAAGTTTCAACACACATTATATTCAAGTCATGACAGTTGATCCCTGGCAGCTCTCAGCAGATGACAGTGCGTGCACTTCAGAAGTCCATCATGTCTCCTCCTCCTTCCCCTCGTATTTTCTTCTCTTGTGACTCTGACCAGGCTTTGTTGATGGTTCTCTTCATCTCGTCGTCTCCATCTGAGTAAATCTTCTTCAGCATGGTCATTAGGCCATCACTGGGGTCTGCATTGTCATCAGTCGCAGGTTTACTGTTGAAGGACAATAACAGTTTGTATAGAGGTGGGATTCTCATTCCTGTCCTGTTTGCACCTGCCTAAGCTGCACTTACAGTGACACCTGGCACACAGACACGGTAGTGCACTGCAGAGAGCAGACTGCAGTGTGGCCACAATAGAAGTGGCCCCTCCCCAAGTTGATTTTCCTGCTCTTATGTGCCTGGGGTCTGTAGTTATCTTAACAGTCTGGACATTATTGATTACATGAAATATTACCTTTTCCAAAAAATATTATATGTGGTCAGGTATGGGACAATTTTTCAATGCAGCCTCATTTAGAACAGTCATATCAAAATGAATGTCTCATTTACATAATTTCATATTAAGTCTACTGCTCTGCACTAGTAATAACGAGTGTAATAAAAGTAGGCGTTGGCAACTTAAATAGATTACAAGATATGTTTTCTATAAAGCTAATCTTGTACGATCTCAATGTATCTAGTTTAAAATTTGCATCCACACACCTTCATAAAAAAGTCAGCCTCTTAACCATCTGCTCAAGAATTAGCCAACTTCCACTGCACGCCAACTCTACATCAACTTCAGTGGTTGTGTCTATGTTATAGGTCTTTGATGCAAGCAGATCAGTTTGGTTTTGTGACCAGTTGACACCAGAATCTGGTATGTGGTATTTGCACTCAGTCTTACAGTGTGAAACTGGCCTGTCTCCAGCTACTGTCAAAAGTTATTGCCAAGGTTTGTCTAAGAATACTGGCAAGGTATCAAAAACTACCTGTGGTAATTATTCCGACAGGTTCAAACACCATTAAGTCATTACTTAATGACAAACCATTACCATCAATTGTATTGTAGTAATGGTACTCATTATCTGCATTATAGCATATTTTGTACTACCTTATTTGTTTTTGTATGCCACTTAAATTCCTGCAAACCATTTCCAGTGTAAATTTCTAAAATGTAAAACCTCTGCATTTTTCAACTCACTCTTTATCTTTCGACTGCTTCTCCGCTTTTGTTAGGCACTCCCACTTCTTTGTCGTCTGCTTCTTGCACATGACCAGGACCATGTCTGTTTTTATCTGTAAAAGAAGTGAGTGGTTAAAGACCTTCTTAAAAGCCAACATGATTTTCCTTAGAAGTAAGTAGATTGAACTCAGTTTTACAGTTGGATGTAGACACTGGGTCTAATTTCAGCAGATGGCAAAATGAAGAGTTTATTAGACGATTAGATACCCATGTTTTCTGCTTCTGTTGGGATCTAACAGAAACAAGCAACTGCTGACCCAAAGCTTGGCGGTGAGAGCTTGAAAATAACAGTAGCAAATCAGCATTGTTACTGAGTGAGTGAGTTTGTTTTGGAGGCTACTCTGTCCTGTAGTGTTTTAATTTGCTTATAAGAAAGATGGGCAGCTGGTTAACAGGTTGATAAAAACAGAATTTGATGGTTTGCTAATCAATTAAAGCCCATATCTAACAACAAATCAAATGTTAAAAATTAAAAATATCATTGTTTTATGATAGATGTATGCTCATTTAAACACAACACTTGATTTGTTCTCTTTTCAGTATTTCAATTCAATTAAGGCTTTAAATGATTTACAAACCATCAAATTCTGCTTTTATCAAACTACACAACATCCAAACTCTTAAAGAATTAGGGCTCTAAAGTATCCATTCAGAATTTTTAAAAGTCATGATTCAGAAATCGTTAAAACAATGTTTCCAAGATACAACGAAATGAAAACATCAATCCAAACTCATGATGGAAAAATTGTACTTAATATCTTCCACTTCCTGCTTCCAAATAACTCATGCCATTTCCCATCTATAACAAAAAGAGTGAAATCCTTTAAACCGATAATTCACCTTTTTATAGCTGTCCTTTTCATCGACAGGACCTAGCAGGTTGAGGATTGTCATCTGATGATTTTTTCCATCTAGCTCCTTTACCAAAACAGAAAATGAGCTGCAGAGGGGAGAGAGATGAAAACAGTTCTATGGTTAGTGAAAGATTATTATTTTTTCAATTAAAACTCTGTCTATAACCAGTAGGATGATTTACACCTTACCTTTCTGTAAACTTGACCTCCACGTTTTCTGGTGGAATTTTGTGCACATCCTTCAGAGTGAGGTAAATTTTGACAAATTTTTCAGACTGGTCCCACGCTGTAAGGAAGATGCAGAAATATCAGCAATATTAAGATACTTTTAAAGTTCTTCACGGACCTTTGTTGCAACAAAGAATGAGCAGTAGTCTTAATAAACAATGGCACCATACCATAGTTATTGATCTTGACTGTGTATGTTGCTTTGGATGCAGCAGAAGGGTCTGCCTCTCTCTTGGCTTGTTGCTCCTTCTGTTGTCGTTTGAGTGCAAGCTCCTTCTCCACCTTCTTCTGCTCCTGCTGCAGCACTTCCTTCACTCTCTTCCTTTCTGCCTTCTCTGAGAGTGACCCCAGCTCCTGCAAATCTGCCTCCAACTGGTTGATCTGTTTTGGAAAAGAGTACAACCTGTGAGAACAGCACATCCCTGAGCACCTGGAAACTTTTGGTTGATTATTTGGCTCATAAAAGTTACTCATCTTGCTTGCTCAATGAATCCATCTGTTTCTCAACATTACAAATTTGAGTCATGTTTTATTCTAACAAGTTACGAACACTGAACAAGTTTGTCTTTGTTTTTCTCTACAATAGTGGTGTACTCATGTTTGAAAAAATGCCATCTCAGGTGCCCTTCAGGAGGTTAGACTAACAGGTGATTGTGATGAAGTGCCCTCTTGGCAAACAGCCTAATTATTTAAGCTATAGTTTGTTGTATTGTAGCATATTGTTGCACACATATTTACCATAATGAATGGGGATAAAGTGTTAGATGCTCAGAATTTATTGGGGTAGGACCCCAGATCCCTCTTATTACTACTAAATAGTTTCATTTGATTACAGAGGCATCAGGGGTCTGACAAAATCTAGTCTGTATCCTGTGGGATTCTTACTGTCATGTTACCCACCTGAAATTGTGCTTTAGAATGCTGCTAGAATCAGATCATTGACAAATTGTAATTTCCTGTGCACTAGTGCCCAAGCCTTACAGCAGGTGCCCTTCTTATTTTTTTTTGCCCCTGCCCCTCAAACAGTACGCCTCTGTTCTTCAATACACACAGTATTAGGAAAATTAAAAGGAAGGAAATAACAAAAATATGTAACATATAATATACCACTTACCATACAAACGTGACTCTACTATGCAACACAACTACTTGATTTGCACCACTGGGAATGGCATAGAGGTAAATAGGACTGATTAATCCAATTTAATTGAAGTGTATTTGTGTAATCCGTTTAATGCTTGTAAACGGACCTCACATTCATACCCCTTTATAGTCTCTCTTCACCACCCAAAAGGCTTCACAATACATGTCAACATTCCCCAAGTCGCACGTATTCATGAGCCGATGGTGGAGGCAGGTGCCTGTCCATCAGTGACTAATATGATTCATTCTAACCTAATAACTTTTCGTCTGTGAGCAACTTTAGGTTCAGTGTGTCCCCTGGGGTTGAAGGGCTGATATTCCAATCAGAGAATGATCTGCTACACCTCAACCAACTCATCCTGAATGAGACCCTCCTCCTGACATTCGTTGAGAACGCCCAACAGTTTGCTGCAGCGACCTAGTGATGGCCGTCAGTGAGGTCGGTGATACCTCACTAACGGCCCTTTGAACCAGAGGGCGGCAACAGTCACTGCTGCCTCCTGCTGAGTGTTTGATTCCTCGGCTGACTACTCTGACAGTAAAGATCAGGGGTGTCAAACATGCGGCCAAAACCGTCCAGCCAGAGGTTCCAATCCGGCCCGCGGAACGTGAAAAAATTACAGAAAAGACATTAACTGCAATTGTTTAATAAAAGTAACTACTACTTCAGATTTGTCCTCTGGGTCACATAAAATCATAGTGCTGACGGAGCACACCTGAACAGCGCTTTTTTTTCCAGGACATTTGTTCTCAAAGTGAGAAAATAGATTACTTGCTGTTTGCATAATCTGGTTGAGATTCATACAGACTTTTTTAGAGCAGTATAGCACTACACCCCTCGAGCAAGCAAACTGTTCATGCTGGAACTGAGGGCTCCAGAATAATCAAGTTAACCTTTTTCATTATTATAATCTTTGATCTGAGGTGTGAGTGTGTACGTGAATGGTTGTCTGTCTTTCTGTGTTAGCCCTGTGATAGGTTGGCGACCAGTCCAGGGTGTACCCTGCCTTCCGCCCGAAGCCAGCTGGGATAGGCTCCAGCCCCCCGTGACCCCCAACGGGATAAGCGGTCAAGATAATGGATGGATAATCTTTGATCTTTTGCAGTAAATATTTTACTCTGTCAGATGAATGGGTAACATGTGTTTGGTGTGTTATCAGCAGGTTTCAGGGCTTAAAGAGTGAAATATTCAGCCCACTATGAGACTCATCATGTCAAAAATACAACAGCTGTTTTTGTAGAAAAATAGTTCATTAAATATGAACATTTTCAGAATGTACTTGTACTGTTTTGCACTAAAACAAAGGGAACATTTTAGAGTTGTTTTTATGTTCTGATTTTACTGGTCTGGCCCACTCCAGATCAACTTGGGCTGTATGTGGCCTCTGAACTGAAACGAGTTTGACGCCCCTGGTGAAGAGGGAGGCAAGCTATCGGCATGGCAAGACATGACATAGCATCAGTAACCGGCTCAAATCAAATGTCACTTTAAATACCACTCATCATGCTGACGCAGATTGTTCTCCGTGCTAAGTTCACAAAACAAACGGATGGCATTTAAGACTACAACACCTGTCCACTTTCATTTCGAAACCATGGACAGAAACTATTGTAAGAATGTTGGACTAACTCCAGTCATAGCTAGCTCACAGCTAGCTAGTTAGCTAGCCAGCCACATGTCATCAGACCCGATTAAACTGTTATTATTTTGTCAACTGCGTTAAAGGTAGGTTTTGATGCAAAAACAAAGTATGATTGACAAAATGTACTAACACCCATTGTACCGGTTAACAGTAGCTTTCTTTCTAAGTTGACTGATGTTAGCTAACGTAGCATTGTTTCTCGGTAGACTCATTAGGTATGAGTCAGCTTTAATCAGTAGTACTTGTCCGCGTTCATCAAATGGATAAAGAAAAGCCATGTACCTGCTCAGTTAGAGCCATGTGTCCTCTGTTTCTAGTTCTGTTAGTAGCTCACTTTAGTGATGTGTCCTCTTGTCTGTACTAGCTCGAGTGCAATATTCTCACGCAGTAATTGAATGACTGTCCTTCTTCTTTTTTAATGTTGGTAGACTAACAAGCCCATAAGCGCACAACTGCCATCTACTGGTCAATTTGATGAACCTGAAAAAAAAAATTGCATTAACTTCTTCCTTAAATGTTTTAGTTTTTCCCAGTCGATATGGTACATTTCTCAGATCAGAATTGAAATTCTCAAAACTACTTGTTCAATCTTCACATCATTGTGTCACTTGTGCACATCCAAAAAGCAGTTTCTCATTTCTTTGAACAAGTTGCAAATGCTTTGGTACATCCATGCAAATGATAATGTACAGTTCTCTGCTGTTTCCTACATTATCAAGTGCTTATGTCATGTTGATCAAAATGTATTATAATGGGTCTCTGTTGAATAGTCTCACCCTCCACAACATTTAGGCATTAGTTCATCACATAGGTCTTCACATGCAAAATGGTTGAACATGTTGTCAGAATAAGTCAGTCATATTTCTGTACATTTCCATTAGACTGTTTTTCTAAATCTGGCCTGAATTGGTAAATTTCTCCCAGGTGAATCTTGACTTTCTCTAACAAAGGCCCAACAGACAGGAACGTCAGGAGGTGTAGAAGACTGCACTGCACTGTAATTTCTACAGCACTGCATGTACAGTTTCCCCTATGTTCACATTTCTACTTTTGTTTTTTAGTTTTTTCTTTGTGCTATGCAGTGATGTCTTTTTCTTTCTGTATTGCAATGGCATGGTCTGTCAACAAATTAAACTGTAAAAGCATAAATGTGAATCTTGTCCAGTCTCTTGCAATCAACCTCCCACATACACTAAGGTGTAACTTACAATTTACAATAACTGTCATCAAAACTTTAGCCATAGTTTACATCCGAACGTCCCCCAGAGTACACTGTTATATTGACAACATGACTAAGCAATGTGACTGTCTTATCCGTACACAATGACACAAGGACTTGTCACTCTGACTGACATGTTCATTGACACAGATATTTACTTGTGAGAGGTGAAGTAAGGATTTGGAGCAAGATACTGGCTTTTGCATGTAATCCTTTGCGTTTTGCTCTTTGTACAAATTGTTTTGAGAAATGCACTTACTGCTTTGCAAATGTCGAGGATGATTCGAGAAATTTACCAAAGAGACTGAGAAAAACTAAGTATTAATGTAAACTTTGTATTGTATTTTCCTTATTGCCTTGTAGGCGTGACACTTTGACCCACAATAAAATAAATGGATGTAAAGCTTTGATGACATACAGTATTGCTCCACTTTATGGACTATTTTATTGTGTACGCCATAAATGCATTATGATACAATACAGCAAGTGTTTGTGTTATAAAATACAATTTCATTTAATTCAAGTTTTATGGTGAAATATAATAGTAACACACAATATAATATTGTAGTATCTAGTTTAGAACCCAAGAAAATGACAGCCTTAATTGTTTTCTGGATTTATCATCAGAGCTGTTTGAGGAAGGAGATTTTGCAAAATCATGAACAAAGAACATTTTGATAAGTATTTTAAGAAACCAAACACGACCAGAAAATATATCCACGTTGTTGAAATAGAATACAGGACTTGTCTACTTAAAGCTGCTGTTGGTAGGAATGGTGTAAAACGTTACTTTTTTTTTCTGCTGGGTTTGGAGAAAAGGTCATAATACCCATTGGTACTCGTCGGGTAAATGGTAATTTGAGACTTTGCAAAATCTCTATCTCTCTACTACGTCCTCCGATTGGTTATGAGTCCGGCACTATCATGACTGCACACGATCTGTGTCGGGGGGCTAAGAGGAAATCTGGTTGGGAGGGATAGTGTTGACAATCAAAGTCCCTCTCTCTGAATTAGGGATGCACATTTTAAGTATTTTCCGTGATCGATTTTTGGAATGCAATGCCAAATACGTTGTTTTCCCCCTAAACTGTATTTTCTACAGCAACAAAATGCATATAACTGACGGGATTGAATACGGGTACACGTTTGACACGCAGAATATCAACGATCGGGCTCATTAAAATATTCTCCGCGGACATAATCTTATAAAGTGAAGGCTCATAATACTAACAGAAAAGTACTTCAGACTCACAGTGTCCAGTTTTCTGTCTACTCGTTCTTATTGAGAAAAATAATCATGTGTATTCGGTCAGGTGTCAGCCAGGAGCGCAACCGGGTCATAATCAGTCCCGCTGGAGAAAAGCCCAGACGGCTCTGATGTTGCTGGTCTGTAAACGTAGCGTACCAGAATTTCCCACCTGTCTGTTGCCTTTGTATCCAAAGGTGGGAAATATCCTGTTCAAAGCTGTCAACCTTTGTGTCCGTGTCGTTGTTGGCAGCAGTTTTGTATTGATCCTCTTTTAAAAAGCGCACGTGGAGACCTGACGCACAGCCGCCAGCTGAGCATCTCCGCTGTGCGCAACACCTTTAACAGCTGATTCACATCGAAACATGCTTTAAACTTAAAACACCTCCCTGATAGATGAGTGTAATATGAGACCACATGATGTTTGTTCCACGTGACGGAAAATTGAAAACAAAAATGTGTGTTTCGAGTAATTTCTTAACAATCAATTAATCGATAATCGATTCATTGTGGTCATCCCTACTCTGAATATATGTTTACTCTGTGACTACCAACAGCAGCTTTAAGTTATCATCAAAAGTTGCAAAAAGCACACACAATAGCTTTCATTTTCTGTGGGTCATTTAAACCTTTAAGAAAGCTGACAAATGTCCCATGATGTGGGAAAAATAATTTACATTCAACATGTTGTTGTAATGAAACCATAAAACTTGCTAGTCCCTGCAAGCACTTCTACAATAAACAGAAATAGTTATTTGTGTATAACAGTATTTATTCATACATTTCTGAGTATAACACTATTCATGGGCATTTGCTTCTGTTAACAGTGTCATTTACTCTTAAATTATGTATTTGGATATTTTTCACACGAATAAGAGCAAGAAAAAGAACAAACAGAAGGAGACTTCAAGATTGAAGAATGGATATAGGACTACTCAGCATAGACATAACACTGAAAATGTGCTGCAGTCATCACTGTAGATTCACTTTTAAAACAATCACCTTCCTTTCCCTAGCAGGTCTTGGTGGAACTGCTCTACCTCCAGAGATTCCAGACACTAAAAGGCCTAAGCAAGTCTGTTTCAAAGAAAATGTCCTCCAATTTTGATTCATCATGAACCAGTCCAGATGTATTTTCATGGATCACCATTTCGCCCTCTGAATACCGCACATCTGGTTGTGGTCAGCTAAGTGACGGAAGACGATCCTGCTCAGTCGCCATCTTCGCTTCACTCCTCGAGGTCTTGAAGTCATCACACACCTGTTGCGTATTCTAACAGGGCAGCTGTCCCGTGGTAGTGCTGCGATTTCTTTATCTGCCACCTCCTGCAAAGATTTTTAAAGAATGAGTTATTTTCTGTTTATTTTAAACAATAATGGGTTAACCATAAACATTCCCCTTCCATAACTACAGAAGAAGCAGAACTGCTACAACTTAACTTTGCATCACAGATGACTTTGTACTCATTTATTAGAATGTTTTCTCCAACGAATGGCACAGAAGACACAGTTACTGTAACCAATACAGCAAAATACTTAATTGTACCTGGAGTTCTTTGGGCAGGATGCTATTCTTCCTTAGGGCATTGATCCGTAGCCTTTCATCCGCATAATCAAAGGCCATCTGTCTTCGCTTGAGGTCCCTCAGCATCCTCCAGTCAACGTAGTAACTCCTCACCTGCTCCATCATCCCCCAGCAGCTTCTAATGGCCTGCACAGAGTTCAAGCATTTTTTAGGGAGTGTAAACCAATATTTGCCCTTGAATACTACACACAATAAGTGAATATTACTTAGTTGTGGTTGTAGAATTTAAAATCAGATCAATTTTGATTCTTTAACACTGCTGCATGCTACAGAGAAAACAGCATCCTCTTCTACTCTGTGTGACCAAATACAAGCAGCATTGATTGGGTCATAATTATTGACCAATCGGAAGCTATAATTTGTCTGCAGTCTGAAGGAAATGGGGACCGATCAGACAAAATCGAGCCAGTTTTGCTACATAATGATGACCATTGAATGAACAGTTACCTTTAATCACAAACTATTCTGTGATTTAAAGAGATGACTTTGTAGTTTCATAATACAACTATAAAGCTTTTTACATGACATGTAAACTTGTAAAACTTTTGAAGAAATTAGCAACGTAACACTGGCCTCTGACCTGGCCTTGTATCTGATATATTACTGATATACTGTATATATCCAATATATCGTGTTTGTAAGGTGAGCACCAACTTTTCAACACGCTAGTCTCTGAATTGGGGCAACAAAAGTGTGTCTAAATAACTTCATTTCATTTCATTAATTTTTTTATTGAGTTGTGACAATGCACATTAATCAAAATTAATGCATTGAGCATCAAGGTAAATGCGCTGGACTTAGCACGGATGCTAAATTTAATCCGTAGTCCCAAGGCAGTGTACCTACACAACACAGACACAGTAAGACTTTAAAACCTCACAGTACAAATCATATGATACACAATTACAAAAAATCAAGACTAACAAAACACAGTCAGACAATATCAAGACTAACAAAACACAGGTAGACAAAATTAAGACTAACAAAACACATGCAGACAAAATCAAGACTAACAAAACACAGGTAGACATAATCAAGACTAACAAAACACAGGTAGACAATATCAAGACTAACAAAACACATGCAGACAAAATCAAGACTAACAAAACACAGGTAGACATAATCAAGACTAACAAAACACAGGTAGACAAAATTAAGACTAACAAAACGCAGGTAGACAATATTAAGACTAACAAAACACAGGTAGACAATATTAAGACTAACAAAACACAGGTAGACAATATCAAGACTAACAAAACACATGCAGACAATATCAAGACTAACAAAACACAGGTAGACATAATCAAGACTAACAAAACACAGGTAGACATAATCAAGACTAACAAAACACAGGTAGACAAAATTAAGACTAACAAAACGCAGGTAGACAATATTAAGACTAACAAAACACAGGTAGACAATATCAAGACTAACAAAACACATGCAGACAATATCAAGACTAACAAAACACATGCAGACAAAATCAAGCATAACAAAACACAGGTAGACACAATCAAGACTAACAAAACACATGCAGACAAAATCAAGCATAACAAAACACAGGTAGACATAATCAAGACTAACAAAACACAGGTAGACATAATCAAGACTAACAAAACACAGGTAGACATAATCAAGACTAACAAAACACAGGCAGACAATATTAAGACTAACAAAACACAGGTAGACAATATCAAGACTAACAAAACACAGGTAGACAATATCAAGACTAACAAACACAGGTAGACAATATTAAGACTAACAAAACACAGGTAGACATAATCAAGACTAACAAAACACAGGTAGACATAATCAAGACTAACAAAACACAGGTAGACAAAATTAAGACTAACAAAACGCAGGTAGACAATATTAAGACTAACAAAACACAGGTAGACAATATTAAGACTAACAAAACACAGGTAGACAATATCAAGACTAACAAAACACATGCAGACAATATCAAGACTAACAAAACACATGCAGACAAAATCAAGCATAACAAAACACAGGTAGACACAATCAAGACTAACAAAACACATGCAGACAAAATCAAGCATAACAAAACACAGGTAGACATAATCAAGACTAACAAAACACAGGCAGACAATATTAAGACTAACAAAACACAGGTAGACAATATCAAGACTAACAAAACACAGGTAGACAATATCAAGACTAACAAACACAGGTAGACAATATTAAGACTAACAAAACACAGGTAGACAATATCAAGACTAACAAAACACAGGTAGACATAATCAAGACTAACAAAACACAGGTAGACAAAATTAAGACTAACAAAACGCAGGTAGACAATATTAAGACTAACAAAACACAGGCAGACAATATTAAGACTAACAAAACACAGGTAGACAATATCAAGACTAACAAAACACAGGTAGACATAATCAAGACTAACAAAACACATGCAGACAATATCAAGACTAACAAAACACATGCAGACAAAATCAAGCATAACAAAACACAGGTAGACATAATCAAGACTAACAAAACACAGGCAGACAATATTAAGACTAACAAAACACAGGTAGACAATATCAAGACTAACAAAACACAGGTAGACAATATCAAGACTAACAAAACACAGGTAGACAATATTAAGACTAACAAAACACAGGCAGACAATATTAAGACTAACAAAACACAGGTAGACAATATCAAGACTAACAAAACACAGGTAGACATAATCAAGACTAACAAAACACATGCAGACAATATCAAGACTAACAAAACACATGCAGACAAAATCAAGCATAACAAAACACAGGTAGACATAATCAAGACTAACAAAACACAGGCAGACAATATTAAGACTAACAAAACACAGGTAGACAATATCAAGACTAACAAAACACAGGTAGACAATATCAAGACTAACAAAACGCAGGTAGACAATATTAAGACTAACAAAACACAGGCAGACAATATTAAGACTAACAAAACACAGGTAGACAATATCAAGACTAACAAAACACAGGTAGACATAATCAAGACTAACAAAACACATGCAGACAATATCAAGACTAACAAAACACATGCAGACAAAATCAAGCATAACAAAACACAGGTAGACATAATCAAGACTAACAAAACACAGGCAGACAATATTAAGACTAACAAAACACAGGTAGACAATATCAAGACTAACAAAACACAGGTAGACAATATCAAGACTAACAAACACAGGTAGACAATATTAAGACTAACAAAACACATGCAGACAAAATCAAGACTAACAAAACACAGGTAGACAATATCAAGACTAACAAAACACAGGTAGACAATATCAAGACTAACAAAACACAGGCAGACAAAATCAACACAACAACATGGTTAAAAGGTTAAAAAGATCAATAAAGAAAAAACCCTGGAAACAGGCATCAGATTCAGAAACAGTATTTAGGTATGGGTACATGTCTAATTTGTTTTTAGCCAATGTTTGAGGTTTTTTTTTTTTTTGAAGATTAAGTAGTTGTCACATTTTCTGATATGTACTTGTTCCAGGAATATGTTCCTCTTACAGATACCACCACCTGACTGAATTTAGTCCTGACTTAATGGGGTCTTCAGTTGTTCCCCTGCCATACCAAAGACGAACATAGACTTATCGACAGGTGTGAAAGAGACTCGGTGTTCTGACCCAGGTAAGACCTGAAGAAACCTTTAGCTTCACAATGATTATCAAACCTTTCAGACGCCATCACACAAAAATCCCAACAAACGTTAAGTTTCAGCTTCAATACTGAAATAATTACGGCAGTATACAAACTTTTCCGAATGTAACAGTTCATAGTTTGTCATTCGACATGCTAGCTAGCACTAGCTAAGAAGCTAACGTCAGAAAGCTAGTCACACACCTTACTTACACTTAGAATGTTGCATTTCTAATCTATCTGACATATTATACGAAGCAGTTTTGACAGGACACTCACACCATACACTATGACATAAAGTAAGCCAGTTACCTGCTTTGGGGCGCACACAGAAGAATAAAGGGCATTTAACCCCGAACATGCTATCCTGTGGGCCGCCATGTTGGATGACTGTTGTGCAAAACCACCGAGGAAGGATGACAAACATAGAAAATATCGCCACCCCTTGTCAGGGAATGTAAAACGAAAAGTGTTCACCAATAACATCCCTGTTTTCAACCACTTTGTGTGTCTAGTACAACTTTATTGTAATAATCTGTGTACACGATTAACATTAAGCAGTGCTAATGAATTGCTGGATGACCATTTATTACACTACACACAATTCACACAACCACACACACAAGTAGCAGAACACCTCTGATCCTTTGCAAAATGACACACTATTGTAAAAACTTTAAACTAATTTATCCATATGAAACATACACGTTTCATATGGCTGAATTCTGTTTGATACAGTTACACACTGCTGCTGCTAACCTAAAACATTTTTAGCAATTCTACTTCTCAGTGATAAGAGTACTGTAAGTGAAGTACACAGAGAAAGTGCAATACAATAAATTCACCAAACACTACACAAGACCAATGCTGCAGACTGATGAAAATATAATTCATTTCTCTATATATACCCAAATCATTCAACATGTCAACATGGGGAATCACAGCAAAACATGTCCCAGTTGTCATGCTACTACAGTAGTGTGCATAACACTGTAAGCTCAGAAAATATCAGACAAATATAAATTACTGTATCCAGTTGCAGGTGAACTCACCTGCTGCATTTTTATAGTGCTTACAATTTTTTTTTTTTTTACTGCATTTAAAACTAAAATCTGCACCACTACAAGAACAATGTCAGCCTCACATTTATGCAAAACAATACACACAGTGATTTGCAAAATACTAAACACACTTGTATACATTAGACACAGAAGTATATGATGTCACTTCCTTTCAATTAGAAAGCACTGACTGTCAAATGACCACACCTATGAGCCGATTGGTTAAACACGGCCATCAGGTGTGCAGACACATGATTGCTTAATTGTAGACACACCAATCAGGTTTAAGCACTATACAAATGCAGCAGGTGACAATAAAGAGATAATGTCTAGTATTTCCTGTGCTGTATTTTCAGATCTTTTCTTTTCTTTTTACTGTAATTTTAACCTGTGCTGGATACAGTATTTTATATTTGTCTGATGTTTGCTGAGCTTACAGTGTTATACACACTACTGTAGTAGCATTACAACTGGGGCATGTTTTGTTGAGATTCTCAATGTTGACATGTTGAATGATTTGAGTATATAGAGATAAATAAATGATATGTTCATCAGTCTGCAGCATTGCTCTTGTGTAGTGTTTGGTGAATTTATTGTATATTTGCACTTTCTCTGTGTACTTCACTTCCAGTACTCGTATCACTGAGAAGTAGAATTACTAAAAGTGTTTTAGGTTAGCAGCAGCAGCAGCAGTGTGTAACTGGTTCAAACAGAATTCATTAATATGAAACGTGTGTGTTTCATATGGTAACAATATATGCTTTTGATAAATAAGTGTATAGTTTTTACAAGAGTGTTTCATTTTGCAAAGGATTGGAGGTGTTCTGCTACTTGTGTGTGTGGTTGTGTGAATTGTAGTGTTTTGACAAAATCGGTCCTGTTTTCAAAATCGTGTTTAAGCAATCAAAAAGAACTGTAAATGGTTTTGGGACTTCATTTTTAGAATACTTGCAGTGCAACTTAAAGACCATCAGGTGGTGGTGTTGTGCTATGGGAATCAGCTAATAACTCCCTTGTCTCTCTACCACCCATAGAAAGGGTCCCTCTTCATACTAAATCGAAACCCTGTGTCTGTCTGAAATCCTATTGTCAAATCTCCTGAAACCCAGACACATCTTTTCTCCCCTAAATCAAGTAACAATGGAACTTGTGTTTGTAAGGAGGAACACATATCAAAACAGCACAATGTGGTCTTCTTTCCACATGTGGTTCAGTAGGGCACGGTCCTAAATGCACTTTTGTACTTTTATAAATAAAATTATCAATTGCCACAGATTCTAACAATACCCTCTATTGTGTGCTGTAGGGAGGGTGTGTTGGGTGAATACCAATACATACAAGCTAACATCAGTTTTTCCTTTATAAAAAGCAACATTGATAGGCATTCTTAATTTGTTTTTACGGGTTTCTGAGCATCGAATCAAATGACAACTGGCAGGTGATAAAGAGCATCCATGTAGCTTTCACATATTGCTATTTGTAAAACTGACATTCAATGTATCGCTCGTCACAAGCAGAATCATTATAATGAAGTGTTAAGGTGTATTTCTTATTTCATAAAAATACACAGAAATACCACTTTCTCAAAGTCAAAATGTTCTGTATCATTTTCCTTTTCCCCTGGATTAGTAATCTACAAATCTTGACAAATTACTGTAGTTGAAAAATCACACAGTTGTCTGCCAGGGGAAAAAAATGTTTGGTCTTTTAGATTCAGAAAATTCAGCATTGTCATTTAACTGCAGCAGTATATCATAGTTGACTTTATGGCCCTCAGTTTGTTTTGGCTCATACTTCAAACTGGGCAGGCAAAATCATCTGCTCTCTGAATTCTTTTATCTCCATAGTGTTGAGGTGTCACAGGCTTGAGGGGACCCGAGAATAATCTATGTATTACTGCGTAATGTGAAATGTATGATAAATGTCAGGCTGCAACTTTCTGTCAGCAAGGATACAACTTGGTGTCCAGTGGAAAAAAAGCCTTTCAGCTGAGGAACTTCAAATATTGTTTCATTAAATCATAAACAACCTGATTTAAGTCGATAATAAAAATGTCCTTATTTAATGATGTAAATTTTGGTCTCTCTGTGGATCGGAATGGATTATTATGGTCGCAAACAATAAGACATTTGTGAAAAGTAATTAAAATTTGCCACAGGAGCGTTTTTAAAAGGCAACAACCCCATGCAGTATAAAGTAGTTATCCCATTGACTCAGTATGAACAATTTTGAAACCATACTGTCTGAGTGACAGCTTGAATAACGAGATTTACTTCTGCTCAAACATAATTAATCGACAAAGACAATCAGAGACATCTGAGCTGTTGTGTGTGGATTTAAGTTCTTTGTGCTAAGGGACCAATGGAGAGAATGATCTTACATTTGAGTAAATTATACAAATGATGGTAGAACAACTCTGCAGTCTCTTGTCAGCTGGCATCAATGGATAAACTAAGTCTAAAGATGTTATGTAGACAGGTGCCCTAACAGCAGTGTGGTTGTGTACTTTACAGGGGATCAAGACCTCAAGCAGGATCACAGCAAAGACTTGGGAGATTTGAAAACAAAGCTTGGCAATATAAAACTGATGTGTGAGTGAGATACTGTGAGATTACTTTTTGTCACAGAAGACAGGTGGCCTCATCCATAAAAATGACAAAGGGACTTTGGAAATGGTCAAATGGGTTACCTGAGGCTGAGACTACTGGAGGCTGTGACTTTAGAAGTACCAATCTCAAACCACTTCAAACACACATATGTCTAAGTGTAGTTATCTCAGTGTCATCAAAATGTCCATGTACACAGATAGCCTGTTTCGTTTACAAATATCTATACATAAACCATTAAAAGTTTATAAAAAACACCAGTGGCTGCACTGTAAAACAGATGTGTCTTTTTTAAAGTTCTGGAGTGAGGCTTACTTCCCTCATGTGACACATTGAAACTGAAAGAAAGCTCTCTGTTTCCTTTAATAAGCACCAGACAGACAGCCATCGGCAACCAGCCGACCTTTCTGGTATTCATCAACTCCCCATTCTGCTATAGCAGTTAAGTTTTCTTTCATAATCCCCCAAACAAGGTGATTAAAGTAAACAAGGAACTTCTGGCTAAACAAAAATGTGTCTGTTCTCCAACAGACCACATGGAGAGGAAAATGTGGTCATTAGGGGATGCTTCATTCAGACACAAATAAGATTTTAGAGGGAGAGGAAGTGACATAATTGTTGCTTTTTTCTTTACTCTTTAATTTTAAATGTGTGAAGAATGCAGGCAAAGAAACACAGCTGTCACCAGCATAAAGACTAAACGTACCATCCTTTTGGAATAAATCAAACACAGCCCACCCAATCAGACAGCACTAGTCAGGAGCCAAATAATAGTGATATATGTATGTCTTAACAAACTTAACAAAGCTTAACTGTGGCGTCTTGGAGAAAATGTGATTTTAGCTAGGGTCATGGTCAGAGCATGGCACCACATCTCAGTGGGAACTCCTCTGGTGTTTCAAATATTTGAAACCAGTTTGGAGTGTAGTCATTTCCAGCTGCCAAAACAAAATGTTCCTTTGCTTTCTATAACATAATATTATATTATATGGGACCATAATGTGATGGAATTTGGAAGAAGAAACAGAGGTGTTAGACCTCTTTGGATAAACCAGATCTTTGCTGGAAAGACTGGAAAATATCCAGCTGTTCCATACAATTGTATAGGCCACTCATAATTTAAAAAACAAGCACTACTACTTATATATTATCCTTACAGGCTATATGTTTTTCTTTAGTCTTTATCTAATGGTTGGAACTAATGAATTATTTTTTTTAGTGTTAAAGGGGCAAATGTTAGATACTTGTTTTTTATTTTCAGTTAAAAAAAGATGATTAAACAAGAATAGGGAGCTATATTAAACACTGTGAAAGAGACACATAATTTAGTTGTCTCATGACCAATCTGCATGCAATAACCGTCATTATATTCTATTCTATTATATATTATATTCTTTTACATTTATATATCAGTGAAGTGTGTGCCTATTTTCACCTTTAACAAAGACATTACAGTTACTAGAAAGTGTTATGTCTTGAAAGCCCTGTCTATATAAATGTGATTATAGTACATTTGAAATATTCTTCTCTCTCCGAGAAACCATCATCAAAGGTATGTAGAACCTGATGTTGTTACAAAGAGGAAATATGTAATAGTGAGACATATCCTGTATTTCTCTGGCTGGGTAAATAGTATGAATCTCTCATCTCAAGATGTTGTAAATTTCACAAGCAGAACCACAATTTCTAACTTACAACTGGAGTTTTATTTTATTATGGATGTCTCATATAACAGTTTTTGCCAGTAAAAAGAACCAAGCATATGTTAAAGTATTTTAAGATGCTTTAATGAATCAATGACAAAGCAATCCATTCAGACTGGATTATTAAACTTGGAAACTCATGCAGCCCACTGCAGAGGTGCATAGTGAGAAAAAGTGATTCAAGAAAATGAGGAAATGAAAATATATTGTCACTTAGAGCATTTAAACTAAGCGGGCCATTGAAACAAACTGTGTCAGGTTTTCTGCCCTGATGTTTTTCTTGTGTGTAACATTTAATCTCTGTTATTAATCCAGAAGAGCCTATAGCTGCGTTCAAAAACACCTACTACTTACTATATAGTAAACCAAGAGTTAATGCCCATTTTGTGGAGCTGTCCGAATCCTGAACGAGAATTATTCAAGCTTACACAGTGAACTCATTGTTTCACACAATGCATAGTGAAAAGTAGTGTACAATCAGTGGTAACTAACTGAGCAATATATCCCATCATGCATAGTCATGTAAAGAAAAATGTCAGACTGACGAGAGGTGCTTGATCAGGGCTCTGTCTGATGTTGGTTCTGATTCTTCTGAACAAAATGATAAGAGTTAGAAGAAACACTGAGACGTGTTGGTGACGTTTTCATAGAAATAGAGGCGTTTCATAGAGAGTAAAGGATTTCTACTTAATTCAAAGCTTAATCCGAAAAGGCAACTTGGTAGAAATTTTTTAAGACATTTCACCTGTCCTCCAAAAGGCTTCTGCATTCACTTCATTATAGGGAGTAGGTGTAGGGAATGAGTCTGGGATTTCAGACACATCCTATGTCTCTGTTGAGGAACTGCATATTCCTGCAACAGCATCATTTGGTTATACCTCAAGCATCCTGGTACACACCTACAGGTCTTTGGCCGTTACGATACCTTCACTGACACATCAGCATGGGAACTCCTTCTCGCTTTAGTAATTAGTGTCCATTTGAAGAAGATACGGCTCATTTAGTGAGAGGCCATGACCTGACTGACTCAGAGGTCTCTCTTTTCCAGACCTCAGGAATGTCTAGAATCCCCTGAGAGAGAGAGAGAGAGAGAGAGAGAGAGAGAGAGAGAGAGAGAGAGAGAGAGAGAGAGAGAGAGAGAGAGAGAGAGAGAGAGAGAGAGAGAGAGAGAGAGAGAGAGAGAGAGAGAGAGAGAGAGAGAGAGATACATGTACATCTTTCCTCTTTAAATCTTTATATTTTAATTTTACATTTCTGTAAATAATCTATAGTCATCTGTAAAAGATAAATGAAATTATTATTATTATTGTTGTTGTTATTAGTATTACTGTTGTAATTATTATTTTTGTTGTTGTTAGTATTATTATTGTTATTTTTATTATCATTATTATCTTTATTATTCATATATTTTCTTTCTTCTATACAGCTCTGTTAGTTTAACATCGAATCTTATTATTCTGTAATTGTTTGTAATTTTGTGTTTTATTTCTTTTTAAGCTTTAGCAATGATTACGTATGTTTTCCATGCTAATAAAGCCCTTTGAATTGAATTGAATTGAATTGAATTGAGAGAGAGAGAGAGAGAGAGAGAGAGAGAGAGAGAGAGAGAGAGAGAGAGAGAGAGAGAGAGAGAGAGAGAGAGAGAGAGAGAGAGAGAGAGAGAGAGAGAGAGCTTATGGCATTCATGGAGTCACATCCTTAATGAACTAATTCACACACTGATGCACTGCATTTTTACACAGCCAGTTTTACACAGTAGTTGGACTAAGTGGTGAAATATTGTGCTGCTTAGAATTGAACTTCCCCTCTCTAATTATTTCTGTAATACCATTCTAGAGACTCATGTGTTTTTGTTGTTTGTGCAGTGCAGTGCAGTTTGTTTGATTTCTTTGATGAAACCACATACATCCTCTTATCTTTCTCTTTGATTTTATTTGATCATTTCCATTCTATTCTCTGTGAAGCACTTCAGTTCACATTTGTTGTCCTTAAATGTGCTCTATAAATAAACTGACTTGACACACACATTTGAAAGCAATAAATAAACAGACCTATCATAATCTTCAAAGACAATCCTCTTTACTTCATACATTTAGCCACAGTCATGTTTATTTCAGAGTTCAAAAAGCAGTGTTTTGCAGGAAATAGGAAGAATATATATATTTTTTTGTATTTTGAAGCATAAAATACATGAAATTCAAAAAGTAAAGTTGATATGAGGTCACTTTGTTATTGAAATGCTTTACTTGTATATCTACACTGTTTTATGCCACAGTTTTGATCAATGTTAAGAGAATGCATGAGCAGCAGGGATTTCCTTAGCTTCATCATCACAAATGCTAAGCTGATTAGTCAAAACGTGTGATCAGAAGGTACTATTGGACACAAGGTTTAAAAACAAACATTTGTGGGGTTGTTTGGACATAGAAAACAAAATATTTGTATAGTTAATGCAAAAAAGAGAAAAATCTTCGATGAGTTAGAAACATTTAATTTCCTTGTGAAATGATACTGTAGGCATCACTCATACGCTCTAGTGTCTCATAGTACTTGTTTTTATCATTTTCTTACGCCGTAAGGTAGGAAATATTCTAAATATTATCAACTGCGATATTGTAAGATTCTGAGCTGAGTCTTCTGGGTCAAGTGAGAATGATGAGACTCATCTGCAGCAATGCTGCACTCACTCAGCTGATGAGAGAACTAAATGGAGAAAAGGACTTTTCTTCTCAGATTTAGAAACTGTGTATCTGTTGTAATCAAATCTTTGATGTGTAACATTCTAAAGATAAACATTAGCTTGTTTGAGTTTGGAATGATTGTCACAAGATGTGAATATAGGTGTGCAAAATCAAACGTTGTGTGCTTGACTTTATTTCAAGGTGTTAATTTAAATGTCAAGTTGAAAAGCAGAAATGCTTAAAGATGACAAGATCTGAATACAAATGAGTTCAATAGCTTTGGAGGCTGGAGAAGAGTAAAACGAAGCAGAGAGAGGGGGGATACAAACCCATCTGGGATTATACTTAGTCATTGGACCACCAAGGCTCTAGGAAGTTTAGTCCACAAGCTTTGAAAACATTCTCGACCCCGGAGAATCAGGTGAGGGGTAACTCCTGGTGCTGTTTTACAAAGCAGACGTTATCATTTTTCATCTGAGTTCAAGGAGGTTTTTATTTTATAGGACTTCACTTTTTCATGTTTATGCAGGTAATTAGCTATTTCGAACTCCCCAAAAGAGATCAAGACTACACAAATAGGATGTTATTTGTAACTGTCACTCTACCCATATGGATCCAATGAGTGTTGGCCTGTCATTCAAAGTCTATCCTGACTTGGCTTCCACTGTCAGCTGAAATCAGATGTCTCACTCAAAGGCATTTTTTTCTTATCTAGATAAAGGTTGAATAATCTATTGTACACAGATTGGTCATCAATGCTCAAAAAGTTAGACAGGATTTGTTTTTTAATAACGGTAATGGCCCAAACACAGGGGGACCCTTATAATAAGATGACCCCCCCTTTGCAAGGGTTAGGGTTAGACACATTTTTGGAAAAATACTTTTGGAGGACAACAATCTTGTTTTTATTAAACATCAATTTTAACTGACAAAAATGATGAAACATAAACACTGGATATCCCTGAAATAAAATATGATCATGTGTGTCAATTAACCACTTTTATTTTGATACCCTAAACTTTTTAACAACCTGTAGTCTATTGGATGGATGACGGCCCTGGTAATGGGTATACTTCTGATCCATCTTTCCAAAACATACTCGCATGCCCATTTATGGCAATCTTTTTGGGCTTGCTATCTTCAAACATTACCCTCTGTTACACCATACACCACATTTATTCACTTGTTTAGTGCTGCCCTCAAAACTATTTTCTTTAAAAAGGCATCATAACTCCACCATCACGTGTCTCACTTTTGAGCAACTGTGTTCACCATGTCTCTCTGCCTTTCATCCCCCTGACATTGTATGTGTTATTGTTAAACTGCTTCAGTTGTACTCACTTTACAATAAGAGACATAATGAATATTGACATTTAATGACTAAACCAAGATTATAATATGATACCTTTTTTTCAGAAGTATTATGGGACACAAGAAAACCTGTCTTAAGTCCAGGTAGTCACATTTTTGTGAAAATCTAGCCAATGAAAAGGAAGTGATACAACTGTACCTTCTGAACCTGCTTTAAAACAAAATATCTCACCTTCTTTCTCTCCTGACAGGGAAAACAGAAAAACCATCGTTGAGTCTCTGAGATCAAAAGGGCTTGGTTATGTCAGCCCGCCAGTGGAGCAGAGGTCACATCTCCACACAGAGTCCCTTTACAGGGTGACAGGGCCTTGAGGACTGGTATCCACATCAGCTTATGCAGGAAGCATATCTAACAGCTGTTGACACCAGCTTATCAGTCAGACTGCCTCTTGACTCGAGCTGCCTCTTCCAATAAGTCAATCTGCTTTATCATCTGCATACAAATAAACAAAGACTCATTAATTATCACTTTGATGATAGGTTTTAAGCTTAGGTTGTCCACTGTAAAGAACATGAGAGCCTAATTTAGAGCCTTGTTTTTTGTAGTTTGTTTTTTTTTGTGGAAAAAAATGAGACAACAAACGGCCTAGCGGTTAACAGCTCTGAGTTGTGATCTGAAGCAGATGTGAACAAAACACTTGAGACGTCACAAGTCTGATTTAAGACCACAGCTGTTTTTATATATCTTTATTGGATCATTTACGTTGTTCTTTTAACATATGCTGTCTAACAAATAAGAGGCCACATTAATAATAATCTTTAAAGAAAATCTAGTGGCCGTTTGTTTCAAATGCTAACAGTAGTTGAACAACATTAGCAGATAATGACCTTTAAACAAACTATTTCTGAACACATGTTGGCTTTGATATACTCTGGTAGTCAAAAACACATAAAAACTCAAATGTGGTGTGCATTAAAGATAACCAGTAACATGGAAACACATTAAGGTTGATGAAAAAGCGCATTATTATATATGTGTATCCACAAGTTTGTATATAGTTGCACAACGTGGTAAGCATCACAAAAAGCTGAACACACAAAACAGGCTTTAAAGGAATGAATATACAAATCCTCCATATGGAATTAGTTTATTTTCCCCAAATGACTTCTGCAGATCAATCTACACTGCATGGCCTAATCTGATCTGTTTTCCAGCAAAATCACACACGTTGAGTTTACACCAGTACAGAATCACATACAGCCTCTAAGATATTCACAAGTGTAAACATGCAGAAAGAAGGATCAGTACCAGCTTTGGACCAACTTCTTCTAATCTGATCATGTCACTTCCATCTAAACAAATGACAAAACATTGTGTCCCTATTTTTAAATGTTTGGACATCTTTGCACTGTGATGGAAAATTGTCAGCTTGGGTTTAGTCTAACCTAATAACTCTAGACAAGCCAGACATTTAGTTAGTTTTTGGATATTTCATGTGCTAGATATCTGTGCTCAAACCTGAATATTTTAGCTCCCCATCAGATCTAATCAAGTCCCTCAATCAACAGTTTCCAGATCCACAAGGAAACACCCAATCAGTGATGTTTAGTTCTCCTTACCACAGTTAGCCAGTGCATGATAACATACACTTCAAAGAGTGGAGTTAATGTGTGTTTTGTATACTGACTTGAAACGATCCTTTAAGGGATTCAGGTTTAAATTACAATCTTACATTTCCATTTAACAGACGCTTTTGTCCAAAGCAATGCACATCTGAGAGTAAGTACAATGCAAGCAAAGATCTAGACGGGAGGGAACAATGAGTGCCACAAACTGCTTCAAGTCCAGTCGGGCACAGGTTCTGACATGCAGTATGCAGAAGTTACTGAGAGTGGTTGTATGAGGACACAGTTATGCAGTAGTGACATTTTTGATGTCTTTAGAATGTATTTACCACATGTTCACAGGTCATCTCAGGCTGTCGCTTTGTCACAGCACAGCTTCTCTCATGGACACAAAGGTACAGTCTGTTGTCTTCCATTCTAACAAGCTGTAATACAAAAATAAGGCAATTTTGTTTGAGCACAAAAGCTCATTGTTGTAGTTGGGCTAAGAAACGTCATAAATACGTTTCGGAAAAACACAATGAGAGCATAAAATAGTTCCACATTGACTTTTGGTTTCACACGGGACATGAAGTGCAATTTTTGAATGCTTTATTGCTCTTTGAATGTCAAAAATATCACTACAGAAATTCTGTAAGTGCTTAAATGCAATTACAAATTTTGTGTCACTTCAAGGGAACTGTTCAACATTTTTAGGATTTGTCCATATTCCCCCTTTTTAAAAGTCAGGTCAGCATCATTACCAATTCATAGCAGGGAGACCGTTATCCTAGCCTTGCTTACATGCTCGGACTTTGAAAAAAGGGTCTTTTGTATAGTTGTCTTAGCTAGTAGCTAGTTAGTTTAGCCTTGCATAACTGTATGACTGAAACACAGGTCTCTTGTGTAAAAGTCTTTTAAACTAGGCTGATCCATCACCACCTGACTGCCATCCCACATGTCTTAAAATTGATATGTGCTTATATATGTGTGTGATGTAAATTGTAACTTTGAAAGACATTTTTGACATGATGTATTTTTTTTTACTAATGGTAAAGATCAGCCGACTAAATCTAAACAAAATAGTGGAACCACTTGTAATACCTGTGTATGCTACATTAGACTAACTTGGTGTTCACAAAAGAGTCGTAGTTACCCTGAAGACAATAATGTATCCCCCCCACGCACATACAGAAGTTTGCTCACAATATTCAAAGACATGGCAGGAAATATCGGAGCACCTTGCCATAGAAGCATTTATATTAAAAAGCAGGAAACTTGAATTCTTTCAAACTTTAAAATGAGCTTACTCATAAGTGATAAATACATGCTAATGTTAATTAGATCTGTGTCACAACTGGTCATGTTCCAGGTAATGTGTATGAACCAGTATGACATTATGCAGCCCTTTCCCCATTTGTAAACAATTCTTGGAAGTTCTCATATCCAGTTGTTCTAAATACCAATATATCAGGAGAGCTGATATTTATCTTGGCTGGGAAGAATAACAAGTTGATTGTAAAAAGCTTCAGCAGGCGTGAAGGAGTGGATAATAAATGGCTTCCTCTGTTCAGCTCTCACACTAAATTCTGAAATCTGCTGAAGGGAACATGTTGAGAGGGAAGATTAAGATATTTCAGCAATGCTCTTTGCATCATTAGTTCTGTCAAAAACATAGAATAATTTGCAAATATCAACAGAGTCTATCATTATATTGCAGAGTGTAATGTGTTGTGACAAGTCTTTGATTAAAAAAAGTGCATATGCAAGACAAACAAATGCACTGTCACATTTTCACACAATGATATCCAGCTATTGATGTTGGTCTTCTTTTCGTTTGTTTTTTTTTGCAATAATAAGCACATATCAGTTATTTTTTACTTAATAACACTTGATTTATGCAGCTTATATGCATAAACTGTCTCAGCATAACTGTATTTACTGAGGTCACTGATCACCTAGTAAAACAAACACCATCATATGGATACACATACTTTAACTGACAGAGAACATCTCTTTCCTGGTAATGATTTTCTCTTCAGGAAGATCATTGTCTTTGTTTTTGAAGCTTACATCTGGTCTCTTGCTTTGAAAGAAAGAGTCATTAAATAAAGAGCATGGGAAAATGTTACCCAAATCATCTTCCAACCTAATTGAAAAGTAGATGCTAAAGTGGTGTCTGGGCCAGTGTTTCTCACTATAATGAAGCGAACATGAACAAGCACATCTGGTATTGTTATACTACAGCCAACCGTTATTTCCAGACATGGCTTTTAATGTGTGAGTTTTAAATCTGTCAGTGTCAATTACCATTATAATCTCTGGAAATGCAAGTTTATTAAGAGACTTTCACATTAAGCACGTGACAGCAAGTGTGTAATGATAAATAAGGACGATTTTTCCAGACATGGAGGATAAGAGGGGCTGCTGTTGCATATTTATAGAAAAAGGTGATTAAAATGTAGAGAAGAGCATCCCAGTAGGGAGGAAGACTTACAGGAACTAAATCTGTGATGATGTCCCATATGGCTTTGTTTTAATGAGGACTCCAAGGGAGAAACAGACAGTAAAAATAAACAAATTGCAGACTAAATCAATAGGTACAGATCATTATATACAACTGTTGACCTTCTTACTTGTCATGTTTTGAAGTTGATGCCAAAAACACCTACATTCATCAGCTACAGATTTATAGTCAACTTCTGCTCGAGTGGAAAAAGGTTGGAGGGAAGTTCAGAGGTATGTTGTTACTTCTAATAAGAGTTCTGAGTCTTTTTTTCCAAGGAAGAGAAAAAAGTACAGACATGCATCACTTTAAAGTAAACGTAACATAAAATTCATGCTGCCGTGAAGAGTTCTGTTACATCTGCTGTTAGTGTAGGGTACGTTTCCCAGCACTGGTCTGAAAGTGACAAGCCCATGCAATAGACAGTCATATTTTTCTGAAAATGTAGTGACATGCATGAAATATTTTCTCATTGTCGCATGAAGCACTGTAAATGTCATCACCTCCCCCACAGCATGTCTGAGCAAGAGATAAGTGAATGAAGGGAGTCCAATTTGCATGTTTGACAGTCTTTGATTTTTTTATGAAAAGTAACTACCGATCAACTGCAACCAAATTATTTCAAGAATGCAGGATGTTTTTCCAAAACTGAGATTGGCCAATGTTTCTAACCAAACCACAGAAAGCTAATGTAGAATGATGTTTTGATGTTTTCAATGTTTGAAAATTGGTACAAGGGTTTGTGGATGGTTGCTGACAGAAATAGAAACATATGATTGTTTACACTTCAGAAAATATTCTTGCCAACTGATCTTTTTAAATGATTCGTGTAAGTGTGGTTATGGGTGTCTGTGTGTGTGACTGCAAACCTCTTGGCCAGTCTGGAATGGTTTTTGAAGTTTTCTGTAATTGGCTCCAAACTGTTGAAGCTGATCTCAGATTAGCAACTTAGCAATGAGCACACATTTCTGAACTCGAACACATTTCTGAACTCGAACACAAACTTGACAGACACGGGGGCACCAGTTGGCCTCATGGTTTAAAAGCACCCTATGCACAGAGGCTTTATTTCACATTGCAGCAGTTCTGGTGCTGGTTCTGCTCCCTGCCACGGCCCTTTGCTACATGTCTTCCACTAATTTATATTTCCAGCATTCTCTGCCTCTCTTCAGCTGTCTAACTAGGGATGGGTACCTTTCACATTTGAACCGATACAGTACCGATACCCGGTACCTGGGAATCGGTACCTTTGCTACATGTCTTCGATTAATTTATATTTCCAGCATTCTCTGCCTCTCTTCAGCTGTCTAACTAGGGATGGGTACCTTTCACATTTGAACCGATACAGTACCGATACCTGGTACCTGGGAATTGGTACCGGTACTCAACGGTACCAATTTTTGGTACTTTTGTGTGTTTATGTGGTAATAAATGTTAATTTGTTTAATAATAAAATCTCAAAATGTTTAAATGTAACATATTTATTTGATTTAAAATGAAATTAACAGAAACAGGATTATATAGGTGATTAGATATATTAGCTGACACGTGCTCGTGATGTCTAATTGCTCTTTCGGGAGTTTATCAATTAACACACGTGAATGCCTGCGGACGGGAAAAAGTCAGTTCTCCGTCTCTTTACAATAACAGGACACACAACGGTCGGTACCTATAAAAGTACCGAATTCGGTACCCATCCCTATGTCTAACCCTATCTAATAAAGGCATAGAACTGCCAGAAGAAAACCAAAACATGACGGACCCAAATAATGGCAAAAGACATGTTGATTATGAAACTGAGATACCAACATTGATAAAAAATGCATGCTGACTCCCTCTGTTTCATGTAAAGATATCTCATTGAGCAGTGATATATTAACTTGGTTGTACATCTCTGCATAAGATTTCAACACAATTTTATACATATCTAGAAAGATGTGCTATGATCTGATTCAGCATGTTTGAGTGAATCTGATGCATTGCAAGCTGATGTTGTTCATAACGTGTTAAATGTAATCTATCAAATAGATTGAAATACTGATGATCCGCGTAGAGTTATGTAATGACATCCGTCATCTGCGCTTATTTACATCCAGGTAGTAGAGCATGATAGCAGAACCCTTAACTGAAGCTACATCCCAGGCTAGTGGTGGGTGGCTGCGCTACAGCTTAGACACAACACATCTGACATTTCGGGCCAACAATAATACAAATTTGTTTAACCCACTAGTAATTCTGGTGCTGACTAGCAAGGTGACAACATGGAATCTGCTTCTTTATTTGATCATTGACCATTTGATCGGACATTTAGACCCATAGGTCAGTGAATCAATATAATAACGTGTAGAAAAACAGTACTGGAATTATGACTCAAACACATACGAACTTTATAAATGCAATACACAATAAAATACTTCTTTATCAAGTCTATCCAATATGTTGAGGGAAATGCTATACATCACTGAGTTCACCCGTTAAAAAGGAAATTAAACCAGTGTTCTTTATCTTCCTTTCTTACTCATTTTTCCTGATTCTAGGGGCTTTTATCTCCTCTCTGTCAAAGCTCATTAATACAACACCGATGTAGATCTCCCCATTGCTTCTTTTGATGGCAAAGACCAAAGAACTCTGTACTTAATAATAAGACTCTCAAAATGATGAAACAAACTCAAGCCAACCTAATCTTTTTGGTCTGTGTTCTCTCTTCATAGCCCAATTGAAAGTGTCCTACTTTCATACCTCTCTGACAAAAGAAACGAGTAAGATGGGTATAAAGTCTGAAGTTTTGCATTACACGCACTGATTTTCCAAGGCAACGTGTTTACTTTCACAGGTAGTGTAAATTCTCTGCAATATCATCATGAAGCATCTGGCAATTCATTCATCTTTGTCCCTGTATGGCCCAAGGAGCAGCTTGCCTCTAAAAACACAGGAGACATCTCTGCAGGATGACAGATATTATCTTTCAGGAGTTATGTTTCTTTCCAGAGCCAATAATATCATCCTTGTTTGTTATACTTTCTTCTAAAGGTTGGAAATTATGCTAAAAGAAACGTGTCATCCATCCATGACTTACCCATCATAACTATGGCATCCTCAACAAAACATATAAGCAAAATATAAAAAGTCACCACACTTCCAAGCAGCACTAATAAATACCATCTTTTAACAATGGATTACAAGTTGATGGTACTTTATTTGTCATCTGAACAGGAGCAGGTCAAGATAAATATTAACAGTTTCAGAAGCATGCCACATATTAGCTTTGGCTTGTTAAATATCTCATGTGTAGTGTAATGCTACCAGCTCTCAACTCAGCTAATTCAAGTCACTGAACTGGTGCACTTTTTTTAGATTATTCATACAAATAATAGACAAATAACATGGCTTGCTGTTTGTTTATTGTACTATCAGCAGTGTATTTGCTCCTCTTAACAGGCTTGCCTGTTTGCCAAGTGTTTATCATACATTGACATTTTTGTTCGAGAAAGTTTATGGAAGGGAGGATTATTGTTGGGTATTCCACAGAGACTATGGTGGACCATGGTAATGAAAAGCAAGCTTGAGCAAAGTTCTCTGGTGCGTCATGAAATGGCTCTAGGTTCCACTCTTTTAGCTTCTTTTGACTCTTTTCTTTAACGGCTTCAATCATTCTATGGCAATGATTAGCTAAAAAATTATCAACTGGTGTACAATGTTCTGTGATAGCTTGATATTTGCCAAATTGTTTCTCTTCCTCGATTTCCCTCGTCTTGCCACACATGGCTGTCAACAAACCAGTGAGGGACCTCACAGTGGCAATGTCCTTAAGTTATCCTATGGTTCTACCCAACTGTACAGGACCCCAGAGATTTTGTTTTCAATGATTAATAGTTTGTTTTCCTTTTTCAACTTCTTTTGTTTGATTTCATTAGCTTTCATGGAAGCTGTCTTTAGTTTCTCACAAACTCACTTATGATACACTGAACAGGAGATAAGCAAAGTTTGCAACTAGCTACTTAAAGTAGTGGAGAAGTTACATTTTCTATGGTTTTCAGACAGGGAATTGCTAAATGCCTTCCTGTTGCCGTGGTATGGTGCCAGGGAAATAAGTACTCGGGCACTGTGAAAACCACTAAGGTTGCTATCTGTCTGAGTCAAATTGAAAAACGGATGACAATTTTGTCAGATTATTTTAGGGATGTTCTGATTTTCTAGTCGTTTACAAATAAATTTCATTTCTGACCAATCAACTGGTTTAAATGTAAGAAAAGTAGCTAGAGGTGTTAGCTAGTTTTAATTTGGCATGTTTTTGAAAAGGATTTATTCTACTAAGCTAGTTGGTATTTTTAAGTGGTTGATTGGTGTAACTATTCAAAACCACTTCCAATGTGCTAGGAAAAGACCAAATATCATAGATGTTGAATATGTCTAACCATAAATGTAACAGGCAGGATTTGTGTCTGTACAAACAACCACACCTGCCCTCTCAGCTTCAGCTCCAGTTTCACTTGAACAACCATGACTTCTCTGTGTTCCCGCAGAAACACGAAACCTTTCTTATATATTTAGAGACAAACAGCCACTGTCAGCTTGAAGTATTGCCAACCTTGACACAGGGTACTTTGGTCATGGTGGTCAATGGTGATGTGCGTGTTCTGTTCCTGTTTGTGTGCATGCAATCAGTTGCCTGCATTATTTCAAACTTCGATGTAAATACAAATGCAAAACTGAAACAGGGCATTGTCTTCTTTGTATGCTTATAGTGATCAAAGGGTGAAAACTTTTCACCGGGACACTTGTGGTTTATGTGTCGCCTTGAAGGAGTTAGCCTGGTATTCGTCTCCGCAGTGTGCTTCCTGGTGGTCTGTTTTTACAGAACACTGCAGAAAGAATTGTACTCGAAAGTAAAATCAAGTCAAGATTTCTAGTGTCTAAGTGCCAATCATCCAACCAACAATAATTGTTCCTCAGAATTCTTTTGATTGTTATCACCATTGTCAAGAACCAAAAAACACCCAGAAGGTTGTTTTTTTCTCAGGAAATGTGGTGTTAGTTTGTATCCAGTTTTAATGCAATCTGTATGTTGCTGTTGTGAACTTGTCATTGAAATCCAAATTTACCCTGTTATTGTGTACTGTTTTGGTTTTAAAAAATGTATAGTAAAAAAAAAAAAACACTTTTCCCAGAGGTACTTCTGTCCTAAGCTGACTGTATATTTGTATTGGCTCTGATCTTACCCCATTGAATCCAAACTTCTTCAGTTACTGTGGTGTTTTAGAACCTGCTCCCTCTGCTAAAAAGATTATATCCAACCTTCTCTGCTTACATATGCAGGCAGAAAAAAGTTATTATAAAGTGACAAAAGTTTCAAGGCAATGAAGAAGAAAGGTGAGAGGCTTGTTTATAGGTGGACTGTTATTCACTGAGGGGTAATGCAGCTCATTATCTCCCCCCCCCCCCCCCCCCCCTCCTCTTCTTCCTTTCCCTTTGCATTCAATCATTTAAGGAGAGAAGGAGAGAAGACACTCCCAAACTAGCTGCCCATTGGCCTATAGGCATTTGGGAGAGATTTTAACAATTGAAGAGGGAGGGGGAGAGCAAAAGTCACTGGCACTGCAGAGGTCTTTGAATCACTGGTCCGGGCCTGTCAACAGGTGGCAGAGGGAGAGGCTTGGTGTCGCTTGGTCTTTCAGAGAAAAGAGAGACAGAAAGTGAGGAGAGGAAGAGAGAGTTGAAGAAAACCCTAAAGGGTGAGGAAACTTTTATTTTGTCATTTACAACAAGAACTTGATTTGCACCTTGCTCAGTATTTATTTTATTTGCATTTGTACTCTTTTAACAGGCTTTACTACAGTTTTATGTACTTTTTGCAGTCATTTGTTTTATGAAAATCATACAAATGTAGACCAATAAAAGCTGTATTTACTGACTATTGAGAAAAACATCTTCTTGACAGTTTTAATGTTGAAGTGCACCCTTGTTCATTTCTCTAAAACCCTCAGAGTCTTAAAGAAATAGGTTTTGTTCCTTTTTGTCACTGTTTTCTGTACCTTCCAATATTTGCCATGCTGAAATGTTGGTCTCAGCTGTGCTGGTTCCAGCTTGCCTTTCATTTCATTCATCTGAAGTCCCCTAGTTTAACTTGACACCTGGAATTTATTAAGTGTCCCGGCACTGAAGCTTATGTTATTTTGGGTTTGCATGGCAGCACTTTGTCTGTAAAACGTTGTGTAATTGTTGGCCTGTGATAAATAGTGTCAAGAAGAGGAGATTTACCCACTGAATCCAATTATGTGATGGTGCTCAGTTTATTAAGATTGGCATGCCTTCCTGCATTCACAGAAGCATTTGAAAGTGCCCTGATTTCAGTTGAAAAAACTACACAAAAAGTACACTTGCACAAATTCTGCACAGAAGTATGAATTCCCTGTACTTTAAGGCCAATGTTTCTTTTGTTAAACTATAGTTTTTACTGGTCAGCCCCCTTCCAAGGTCAAATACTGAATATTTTTTTCACTCATTATTAATGCAACATCTAGAAAAAACAGGTATATAGATATTATGGCGAAAAAACGTTCAACTACTTTGTAAAATGAGATGCAGCTAACATGTACTAACCAAAAGTACTTAACAGTTTAAATCAGCCACAACTCACAAACTACAGCATATAGGAATCACTGCTTATTAATACATCAAAACTAAATCATCCAAAATTATGATAATATCAAATTGACATGGAACAAACTGGTTGGCAGATTTATAAATGTTTAGACAATATTACACAAATCAGCAGAGTTATGACCCCCTTGGAGGAGCTGTGACAGCCTTTAATTTCTGCAGAAAAATATTCATGGTATTATTTACAGCTGGTTTTCAGTTAATACCCACACTGTGTCAAGGATAGCCCCACTGTCCATCAGCACACTACAAACGCTAATTTTTCTCTATGATAAAGATTTATTAT
Source organism: Notolabrus celidotus (assembly GCF_009762535.1). Lineage (NCBI taxonomy): Eukaryota > Metazoa > Chordata > Actinopteri > Labriformes > Labridae > Notolabrus > Notolabrus celidotus. Next base: position 17,764,817 of record NC_048286.1, on the reverse strand, counting down.
AACTATGTCCTGGGATGACATATTCTCACGGGGCTGTTGATCCAGTTGATTTACCTTTAATGCTACTGTGCTGGCACGGGCAATACACAGAAGCCCTCCAAAATGAGCTACAGATGTGGGCCCTCAGCCATGCAAAATGATAGAGAGAGGGAAAGAGAGAGAGAGAGAGAGAGAGGGAGAGAGAGAGGGAGAGAGGGAGAGAGAGAGAGAGAGAGAGAGAGAGAGAGAGAGAGAGAGAGAGAGAGAGAGAGAGAGAGAGAGAGAGAGAGAAACATACACCCATATTACCCTGAGTGGGTGGCTTATAAGTGTTCAGATTGCTTAGTGTGACTCCTTTCATGGACTTCTCACAACTCAGCTCTTTCATATGCTCTTACTGATTAAAAATACCCCTGGGTACATAAAAGCTACTCAAAACACGTTTTTGTTATTTTAAAAACGTATCTCCGTCTAGAACTTAGGCTGTGTTATTAATGCTTTGGTTGTGTTATTTTTTTTTCTTTGGTTGTGTTATTTTTTTTTCTGTCCACTTGGTTAGCTTTTCATTTGACAGCCAAACTAAAGTGGAATAGAACCTCTACAGTCCTTATCGAGTTCTGCTTGTGGTCTGCATAGCAGCAGGAGGCAGACAGAATCATGAAGATATGAGCTCTGCTCGCAGACGATAATTGCTTTCAGGCTTGTTTTATTCATTTTAGGGAGGCTGTTCTGTTTGCAAGCTGCTGCTGATAGTGGGAAAGAGGAAGGGGAAATGGAATGTCCACAAGTTTGAAACCGCACATAAAGGCTCAACCTCCAGCTCCTTTTTTTTAAACCCTCACTTCATCTCATCCATAGACTGTGGAGGTTTGGTTCAATGAGATTTTTCTTGTGCTGAGACCCGGCAAAACAGTCAGCCTTTTGTCTGAGGGTTAATGGCTCTCTAGAGACGATGAGGCAGACTGACCAAGTTTCCTTCTTCTTCCTATCTCTGTGTACTTAGTGTATCTGTATTCCAAATACAAGTTACAGCTGTTTGCAGTGGTCTTCCCTCCTGTTCTCCATTTACGTCAGCCCAATGTTTACTGGATTCGCGATTACAAAGCATTTAAGGCAGATGGAGATTTTAAGAAAGACACTAACACACAAGCATCCCTGCAAACCTCTAGTAAAGGTGTCTGTAGATCCAGACAGTGTTATCTGTGGGTGATTAAGTTGCCATTGTTGCCAGCGGGAGAATGCCTCCTGAGGTAACAACAGCAAGCTCTGTAAACCATAAATGAAAGCATTCGCACACATACTGTACACACATGCTCTTCTTTCGTCCATATAAAAGAGTGAACACACATCACAGGTAGTCCACAAACATTTTACAGGCCCATTGACATAGCTCTGCTTTGACACAGAGAAGTTATTGTCAGGAAGGAATTTTTTTAACTGTGTTTAAGGACATGTTGAATTTTACTTGAGGCTTTGAAACCCAGGCTGAAATGCTATCTGCATGGGCCCTGTGCTGAGTGAGGACAGGCACTAGACTGAAGAGATTCTGTTTTCCTGCTTTATCCTGCAGTCTTGAGCATGTTAATTAACTCTGGTCGACTGGTTTTATATCATGAATGTGCTGGACACTGATGCCAAACCAGAGTTTAATGTTTTTGCTGTATCAGCTTATGTAAGTGAATTATTGAGTGAAAGAGTTCAGTATATCTTTGTGCCTTGGTCGGCAAATAATGCTGCATGCATACGGCACATTGACGCCAATTGGACCATTCCCAAAAATGCTCCTGCTACTCCAATTAATTCATTCTTCTATAAGTCATTGACCCACCATTAAATATCTCTATATTATATCTATCAGCCATTAGATATTGTTAAACCCTGTATCTATATGTTTTTTTCCAGAAATGTAAAGCCCATTAAGCTTACCTGTAATGAAATGTGCTTTATAAATGAAATAAAATGACTAGTGCTATTACCCCTTAAACAATTACTCCATCCATTTATCCATCAATCCATATATCACTTCATCCTTCATCAGTCAGTCCTTTTAAAATGATACATCATATCCATCATCCATCCCTTCATCCATCCATCCATCCATCCATCCATCCATCCATCCATCCATCCATCCATCGAACCATCCATCCATCCATCCATCCATCCATCCATCCATCCATCCATCCATCCATCCATCCATCCATCCATCCATCCATCCATCCATCCATCCAATACATCTGACATACTGTATGTACATAGATCATATAGTCTTCCATCCATTTTTCATCCACTCACCTATTCAACTATCAAACATTTCTCGATCGATGAGTCCATCTATCCACTCGTTGTTTTTACATACACTAAACCCAACATTTAACCAAACACATTTGTGAAACAATTTTTGAATCACAGTGAATCATTTCATTCAAACACAAATTAAAAGTCAAATACCAATTCACATGTCTACTGTACATATCCACCCACTTATCTAATTCACCAGTGCATCCATTTATCCATCCATATATTCTAGTACCCATCCATCTGTCCAAAATCCATCCATCCATTCATTGAATCAGTTATTTATATATCTATCTATCCATCCATATTATCCAACAGAGTATGCACCACATCTTCGTTTATTTATCCATCCGTCTCTCAACCAGTTGTTTTCAGATGTAACTGCCTCACTTCACTCTCCATTCCCCATTCTGTCTCTCCATTAATCCCTCCATCCGTCTCCCTTTTCCTCTCTAAGACTTTCATTCTTAGCAGTCAGGATAGGCCCTTTGCTTTCCTTGGAAGGTCACAGTGCCATCTCCTCCAAAAGAAATAAGGAGAGGGCCTAAAAAAGGCGACCATCAAATAAAACCTTGACAGGCAGCTATAAACATGCTTGTTACGCATCTCTGTGCACCAATGCTCACTGCTGTTCCCCATGGTTATAGTCTACTGCTTATAATGTGGCTAACTGCTTGGCTGTCACTGATGCAAACACACTCCCTCCATCATTCTCTGTATCACCTATTCTTTCTTTCTTTCTTTCACTCACTTAAACTTTTGCTTTTTAGTTTCCCCCTGAATTTCCTTCACTTTTAAGTTTATTTCCATCTTCAAGCTCTAATGTCTCTATTACTTCTTCAGGTTTTCCCTCCAAATTCTTGGCCATGGATAAAACATCTATTCAAGTTTTGGGCTACCGCACAGGGTCCAATAAGCAATTTCCAAGTGATGTCATAGCCTCGGTTTCTTGCATAGGCATCAGTCTCCGACCTCAAGCCTTTGACTGGCAGAAATCAAATCACCAGCTGAAACAACCAAATAGGGTCAGCCATATTGGGTTTGGACAAGTTAGAAACTAGTCGTGGTAATTACATGGCTATTTGTCTCCATAAAAAGAATGATTTTGAATTACAGGACTACTTGAGTTACATCCAGTGTAAACCATTACTGAGGAGATTCATAAGCCAAAGTTTATGTTACGGACCAAAATGCAAAAGGGAAGTAGCTTTCTCTCTTAGAATTGAAAAGAAGGTAAATACCACTCAAAAGGTCAGGTATTTTCACTTACTTAGGATCACTTCTCTGAATCACTGTTAATCGGATAAAGGTATAATTGGCATGAGGATTGGCAGGGTTTGGGTCCACTTGTTGACATTTTAATGTTCAAGCCAATGCAAACATGGTGTCCAGTGGGATTTTAAGTATCCGTTTCCCTTTCTTTCCAACTTTTCCATCTGTTTAAGTCTTTCATGGTCATAGAGTAGATGTTTTGGTTTCCAATTGTTAAGTGTCTCCTCTTCAAAGTTTCCCCTAATTAGAATTAATCAGAATTTAAACACACAAAGAGTATTCTTTTAACAAAATAAGAAGGAAGGAAGTTTGTTACAATGACATGCCAATGAATTCTAAGGCACCCTTTTCCTCCCTACGTGCTCCTGACTTCTGTGGTTATTAACAATTCATGATTTTTTAATAACTTGTGGAACTTGTAAGGCATGCGTGTTCAGTTGAACCATAGGTGTGAATATTGCCATGCACTTTCCATGTTTTTAAGCAAGTAGTGCCCCCCAACACTTAATAACTGACCTTCCACTCACTCTTATAGAAGTGTTATGTTTCCATAGACCACACACACTGAGCACACATCAGAAGGTCCTCAGGCCACAATTTAAACTTTACCACACCAAGATGTTTACTCAGACCAATGTCTAAAAGAAAGACCCAGTGAAGGTTAAAATTGGTGATTATATTGAAAGCATGTAATTTGGCCTCCTAGGGAAGCCTCTGAAAGGATTTAAGTTCACATGACATCACTGTCATTAAAAACAATGACATCATCTCTGAGGGCAGCTTTCTGCCCTCTCAGAAGCTCTGAAACGCCTGACTGAGCACAATTTACGGTTAAGAGCAAACGGATCTCTGGCAAAGTGATGACTGCTCACTTTCTGCTGCCACATTGTGGAACAAGAGCCAAACACATACACACATACACACACCACAGTGACATAATGGTTTAGACTTCCAAAGATAAAATATACAGAAGCCTGCCCCACTGAATGTAATGTAACTTATGTATCATCAAGACAGTGTGTCTGTCCTCAGTTCTCTATTAAACACTGACTGAGAAGTACAAATATGACCCTTATTCAACCCGGAGACTAAGGTCCAGTCAGCCGTGACGACAAACATCTACAGTTTCTGTCTGTCAGACATAGTTCATGCTTAAGATATAATCTTTACAAAGTGTAAAAACACATACTATAAACCTGTGAAATATATAAATTTCTTCTTTATTGGAAACAGTGACTCATGCCGCTGCGTGTAAGAATCTTGGTAGAGATTTATTTTACACTCAACAGTTAGAAGTGAGGTACACTGAACACTTGAATTTCTTAAACAATGTATTACATATTTTGTTGTCCTGTGTGATCTGCATGTTTGCCTTGGTTCAGAAAAAAAATCTTACGGTTCAGAAAAAACATTACTAAATGATTTGATCTTTTCTTCCAGCCATGACCACCAGACTCCTGTGGAAGGCCTTGTGCCTGCTGGCTGTACTGTGCACCTTGTCCTCCCATTGCTTCGCTGACAACCTGCCACAACCCACAGCCCCAGAACAGGGAGTCACCTTCAGTCATGTCTATAAAATTGACCTCCAGGGTGGCTCTAGCTGTAAACTTGAGAGCGTGCCAAGCCAGGACGGGACAGGTAATAAACAAAAATAAAAACTAGAGCCAGAGAAAAAGCCAAATCAAAACAAAAAAATAATTTGAGCTAAGATTGACTGTATGTAAGCAGAAGGCTTCAAAGAGTGAATTAAAATGTGTGAATAACTAGTTGCTTGATTTTTAGCACAGAGGTTGTCAAATTGTATGAATTATGTCTGATTTACATAATTAGCCTTACCAACTGATATCCCTGTTAGAGTTGGTTCTTTTTTCTGTATTTTCTTTCAAACTGCATAACAATGTGTAATCATGTGTGATTGCTGCTTCCATTGAAAGTAATTAAAGAAATAAAACATGATAAACATTCTTGTGTTTTGTAGATCTGCAGACAGCGACAACTAAGAATGGAGATAACGACATCATCCTCAGACACAACATCAAGCTACAGGCACCGAAGTGTAACTGTGATGAATCAGAAAGCTTCAAGTCTCTCATGTACAGAGTGAACGGGCTGGAAGAAGAAGTAAACTACCTAAAGACCCAGTGTAGTCAAGGATGTTGTGGAAGTGGTGGTGCTGCAGGTAAGCTTGTAACATCCTAATGTAGTTGCTTGTTTGAACAATGAAGGTTAGATCTTTACCTACTAGTCAATGACTTAACAATAGAAGTTAACAGAAGTTAGCAGTTGGGATGAAGCTGCAAACAACTAGACAGCAGCTTATTTTTCTAACCATTAACACATTTTCACCTCTTAAGGAGTTGACACAAGCTGCAGTGGCCATGGCACCTACCAACAGGACACCTGCAGCTGCCTCTGTAACCCAGGATGGGAAGGCCCAGATTGCTCAGAGTCCTCCTGCCCAGACGAGTGTAATGACAATGGTCGATGTGTGGATGGGAAATGCGTGTGCCATCAGGGCTTCACAGGAGACGACTGCAGTCAGCCGATGTGTCCAGATGACTGCAATGACAAAGGACAATGTGTGGATGGAAAGTGTGTGTGTTTCCCACACTTCACCGGTGAGGACTGCAGCATCCAGAAGTGTCCCAATGACTGCATTGGCAACGGCCGGTGTGTGGATGGCCAGTGCATCTGTGATGAAGGCTTTTATGGGGAAGACTGTTCATTAGGTAAGGTACCCCGATTTAAAAACCCAAATTCTGTGCGTTGCTTAAGGTGGAGGCTTTGCTTGCTTGTCGGTGTACTACAGTAATGAAACAAATGGGCTAACAGCTAACTTTAAGTATGCTAAGAGGGTAACATGACAGCACTAACGTCAGTCACAACAACTTATTATACTTCTTTCATATCTTACCAAGATCTTTTTCTTCAGGATTCAATTGCTAAACTACTCATTGATTATTAAAATGAGAAAGATAGAAAGTGCGTTTGCTAGTTACTCTCGATTAGCTTGTTAGCTATATAGCTGATAAGACAATACTTCACACTGTCTGTTTGAAGATATAAACTAACTCTTTTTTAAATATCCATTCATCCATGCATCCATGCTTATGTTAAAAGTGTCAGCGGACCTTATATTTTGTCAAAGAAAAGGTAGAAAAGCTAAAAAGGCAACACAACCAACAGTTGTTCCTTTGTAGCAGCGGCTGTGGCTCAGTGGGTAGAGTCGGTCGTCTTACAATCGGAAGGTTGGCGGTTCGATCCCAGCTCCGACAGTCACATGTCGAAGTGTCCTTGAGCAAGACACTGAACCCCAAATTGCTCCCGTTGTTGTTCAGCGGGGTGTGAATGTGTACAAATGAGAGATCAGCTAATACTGATGGTTCCTAGCATTAGCATCCTCTACCATCAGTGAGTGAATGGGTATGAATGGGTGAATGCAACAAGTAGTATGTAAAAGTGCAAACTAGCATAACCACTCCAAGACCACCCAAGTGAATTGCTGATTCTTTGTGGTATCCATTAAAAGTGTCAATGTTTTCAGAACTTGAACTTTCAATAAGTGCAGATACACACTGCCCCAGTGTGTGTTTGTGTGTGTGTGTGTGTGTGTGTGTGTGTGTGTACGTGTGTACGTGTGTACGTGTGTCTTGTTGTGGCCAGGCCTTTGAGTAGACCGAATCTGCATTCAGTCTTAGTTCACATTCAAGTTACCAGCAGCACTTCCACTCTGTCCTCTAGAGACGAATGGTGTCTGAGTAAGCATATCTCGCCATGCTCTTTTTATGGGTAATTTATAAATCTGGGGTGCAGCATAATAACTTTTTACGACCCAGGCTCACATTAAATTTGATCTGTGTTCCTCCAGAGAATTAACATTCACATTTCACCTCTTTATTTAGTCACCTCTATGGCTCTGCTGACATTAAGCTTTGAATATTAACTACTATCTCATGGAAAACACAGATGTTACAAGGAGCTTTGAAACCATAAAAATTTTAACACTTGTACCCTGCAGCCCAGTTCATCTTCATATACATTTCCTAGCTGTATCATTAAGTAACACGTTTTAATATATACTTGAACTTATTCTTAGATCTTACAGCAATCCATGTTTTTGCACCAGTTTGTTATTTCCTTGATTTATGCTAAAACACCCCTGGCTAATTCTATAAACAATGAACCTTTGACAGCAGACATTTAAAACTTTCTGGAAAACCACAGGTGCCTGGTTAAAACAATGTTTTGCTTTTTCTCACAACTTTTAACATTGTTGTTATTGTCACTCCTACTTATGGTTTCAGTTACTTTGTAGCAAACAACTCCGTTGTGTTGCCTGGATTGCAGGATAGGATCTTGCTCCATTTTCCTTATCAGAGATGGTTGGGGCCCAGTAGCTCCTCAGGCTGCTTTCACATGTTTGCCTGGTAACTGTTGTGTCATGAATCTCAAGACCAGCCTGAGACTTAAACCAATTTTTTTGCTGCGTTATTTATCACTTCAGAATGCTAAAACTGGAACTAACCTACTCATCACAATGTCAGCAGAAAACATTTAATGTGCCAGACTCCCTTATGTGGATGCATTTAATGTGACATAGCATTGCTTATGTTGTTGACAATGTATCACTGTTGATACAGGGTTTGGACAAATCAGAATCAAGTATTTAACGCAGCCTGGCAATAATTAAAACATGTATTATTGTTTAATAGTTGTTCTTAGCACAGGGATTTAAAAACAATATAAATATACTTAAAAAACTTTAGTTAATTATAATAACGATTTTCATTTTAGTTCAACTAATAAGGAAACACATTCAATGTCACTGAATGAAAGTGCTCAGTTTAGATAGAGCTAACTCAATGGTTAGCAAATTTGTAATTAACAAAATAGAAAAAAAAACACCAACTAAAATCTGCAGCAGGTGTTCTTTATAATTTTCAGATATTTTTTCCATTCAAGAGAAACTAAATCCTTAAAATGCCAATTCAAAAAATGCCTGATATGTACTCCACCACTTTAAATTCCTGTGGTCAGTATTTTGGGGCTGTTGACTTTTCAAAAATGTAATTACTATGACCAGCAAGCACTAAAAGCTCATTCGAATGACAGTCTCATCAGGCCTTAGTGACCCACTTCTGTGGAATTCAAAGCACCTCCTGTACAGTTATTTCACATAGAGCAGCTGATAGGGCCTTCTCAGTGAGCTGACCCCATGACTCCTGGTCTGAAGGCAAATTCTGACATCAGGTCACATACTGTCACAAGAGTTACAAGAAACCCGTCGGACTTGTAGGAGTCCAGTTATGACCCTTAAGCAAAATCACCACCTCTCTTGCTAAATGTACCGCACACCAAACCACTCTTACTGCCTTGGGAGCAGAGTAAAAAAATTCATTTTATGGCAATTTAAGGGCAGGCAAGCAGAAAGGTGAGCAGCAGCAGTCAGGCATGGACAGTTTAATTCACTGAGTTCATAATGGGAGAGTTATTTCTAGCAGATCTTGAAGATTTAGAAGATCTGAGGCATAAAATTCAGATTTTTCAGAAATCTTCTACACCCCTTAGTGTAAATGAAGCCCTGAAATAACACTGTCTCTGGCAAACTCTGTCTTTACTTGTCTACGGTATGTCTGCCTCTACATTCAATTCAGAATAGAGAGCACATACTTTACAGCAGGGAACTTTTTTTAAATTTTTTTTTACATCTGCTTCGGATTCATCCACCAAAAGAAACTCCAAAGATACTCCACAACCAGTTTCAGGTCCTGAACCACAGCTCTAAAAACTACAACCGTTCAGTCTTCACAGTAGCAGGTCAGCTATGTCAATCCCTTGCAGGTGATTTTATTTCTTCAAGCTGTTTTGCCCTGCAAGGGTAGAGGATATCGAGAGACAGAGCTGGAGCTTCGTGTGTAGGTGCTGCTGAACTGAGTCCAACATCAACATTGGAAGTGTGTCAGAGGAAGTGTCAGAGTGGGAGGGAAAGTGGGAGGTAAGGAAATAAAATACATTGTGTTGATTTTAGGTGTGAGTAATAATAATAGGGGTAATAGGCAGCAGGAGGAGATGAGCACAGAGGCAAAACAGTCGAGACATTCTTTGTTTTATGTGGCTAATTGCCATTTCAGCACCTGGATGATAGACGTCAGTCTGCTCTGTAGGTGATGACAGCAACACAAGTCTTGAAGTGTATCTTTAGATAACTTCACATCCAGTTTAATGCCCCTTTTTTCCCAGCTGCTGATGTTAATACAGCACAAATATTTCCACAAAGGCAGATACTATCTGATATAGAGGATCAATGTTGCCTTAACAATTCAAATATTTGTGCTGCCTGAACTCTTGTCTTTCCACAAGGGTCTGATTTTAAAGTGAGAAAAAAGGTTTTTGAACTTCTTTAACACAATGCAGATGCTTTTGATTTACCAGTCTTATCCTAGCTTCTTTTACAGTCTCAAAAATATTTTCTTTCATTTTCCCAGATTATAGTCGATATATTGTACCCTGGAATATCGTCTTGAGCTTAAGACCATATTTAGCGGTGTTTAAGCACATTGCGTAATACTTTTTTTCATGTCTATCTTGAAAATGTTTCATAAACGGTAGGCAACCTCATATAGAAAACAAGTGGAATTTCCATTTAATTTATCTTTAACAATATTAGCATGGACACTTCTTCAGCACTCACTCCCTGCAGACTTACAGTCTATTTAAGAAAACCAACCACGTTGTTTCAGTCATACTTTCCTTCTTCAAATCGTACTTCACTCATCTTTAACCAGACGAGAGACATAAGACTATTTCCACTATTTTCCGATCTTAATATGTTAATTTTTTCACCCGAGCTGCTCTCAAATATTATTCTAGGGTAAGGACTGTTGATGCTCGTGCCTAGAGTAGCAACAGGGGGATATTAAGTGCTACTGGATGGAAAAGAACTGCTACACTTGAGAAAAAACAACATTACGCTTCCTGACTTTGCTTTGTGGAACAGCAGCTGAACCTGATGTGAATCTCGTCCCTCACCACCCGTTTCACTTTTTCCCCTTGAAATATGCTTAGTTTGTGTGAGCTGTGCTGTACTTCACTAAATCTACCAGCAGTGTCTACCATTATACCCTCCTCCTTTCAGAAAGTCATGGTTGTTGGTAAACCTTACTCCAGAAAGCTGCTGACTTGTTGTCTTCTGACTTTCTGCTGATGTCATTGTTTTTATCCACACTGATACAACTCATTTTTTGCCTTTTGTTATACCTTTCCATCACCTCAGTTTAGGCCCTAAGGTCTTGTATAACCACTGATTTGTTTTTCTTATAATTTCCATCACATTTTTGTTCAATGACAAAAAGGGTAGAATATAGTTGGGATGAAATGCAATCAATTACGTATGTATGTATAGGAGAAATAGGAGTTGTTTACAGATAGCTTGCGTTATAAAAAACGTGAAACATGTCTTTATGGCTGCTTATCACTGTGTCATAGTCTTTTTGCAAACAAATGAATACATTTTGAACACTGGTCATACTTGATAAACTGTGGGATTTGAAGTTGTTGCAAAAAATATTCATATTCCAGGGCCTTCATTTGATGTAACTGGCGAGGTAGAAAGGAATAAAGGTTGTAAGAGATAAATAATGAAGCTGAAGAAGTAATTTAATGAATTGAAGCTTGTATTAAAATGTGCTTTGACCTCTGTCTGTGTCTCCATCAGTGCTCGGTCCACAGGGTCTGCAGTTGGTCCAGGCGACTGATGTGTCACTTTTGGTTGAGTGGGAGTCTGTTCGTGGAGCAGAGTATTACATTTTGACGTATCATCCCAAGGGTGATAAGCGCGCCATGGAGCAGGTAGGGGTTTTTTTTACTTTCTTTTTTTTTTTTAGGTATTTTATGTAAAGGATATTGCATTTAAATAATATCATATGATAGGTTGTGCTGTTGCACTGGATATGATTGTGCTGGATTGTCTAACTAAACCTTTGATTCCGCCATCAAAACAGGTTCCATGACCTGATACAAGATTTAAGATTGAAAGTAGTTTATGTATCCCAGAGGGCAATTCAATCTTGCAGCCTACCCATAAAACAATAGAACAACAAACAGAGTAAACAACAGCATTCAGACATGTCAGTGACAACAGATCTGTTGCAAGGAGCTGTGCCATAAATAGAATTCCAATAATCCAGCTTAAAAAATAAATAGAAAAGACACCTTATCAAATGCAAGTTAATAGGAACTGGCCTATAAGTCAATTACTGCCATCAGCGTTTTGCAGCCTGATGGAACTGAGGAACAAAAGAGATTGAATCACTGTTAGTTTTTCTTAGGGGGGGGGGTCGCAGTCCTGACAGCATTAAAGATAACTCAAATGAGAGCATGTGGTCTGAATGATTTATAAGTCTTTTGGTCTTCTGTACCACCTGTTTTCACCAGAGGGTACTCAAGCTTTTCAGGTGGACACCACCAATCTTAGAGCAGACTTTGATAATGTAATTAAGGCTGTTCTTGTCCTTCACAGACAACCCATTTTACCAGCAAATAAAAGAAAATGTTAAAAGACTTATAAGAAAGAAGATTTATACAAGCTACTTAAAATGTTTTGAGATACACCAAAAGAGATTCGCTTTTACATCTGGTGTATTCTTTGTTGTCCATTGTCGCTTTGATGGCCTGTGTGATACAAATAAAGATAATTTGCTGTAAAATTAATAAATGGTATTAGAACAACTGAGTTTAGCTGATTTACTGGTCCATGGCATGCTGTTATATTCTACTGTATATCATCACTCGTGAAATGTTGAATCTGCTTTTGTATTGGTATTTAACTGTGACACAAATAAGAATGTTTTTTATTTGAGTTTGAAATGACTTCTTTCAACCCACTGTATTGTAGGTCCAGGTCCCCAACACAGAGAACTCTTACCTCATCACCGGCCTGTCTCCCGGGGTCACCTACATCGTCCAGGTGTATGCTGTCATCAAGGAAATCCAAAGTGAAGCAGACAAGATTGAAGCTACCACAGGTAAGCCCAGGCTGCTTCAGAAACCAGCTATGAGGCTAAAAATGTGTGCTTCCTTTGACTGAATGAGCATGACGCAGGTTGAGATCAATTACTGGTGAAGTGGAACAGGGCTGTAGGCAGCATGTTGCCTTTAAATACTTCGGTGGTTTGGGGTAAAAGCAGATGTGACCTATTAATGACTCTTGTGGCAGGAAGGCCAGTGAAGGCCTGCAGGTATGGGGAGATTTAGTCAGTTTTTATGTGGATTAAGTGGTCACATTTGAGGTTAAAGGTAAGTGTGATGAGGCACGAAAACACCAATGTGTAAAGTGCTTAAATGATAGAAAGAATGAAGTGTTGCAGAATAAGAATCTTGATTTGAGGAAAAGACAGATGAGTTTGAGATAACAAATCTCATATTTCTAATATGGCAGATCTTAACAACACTTTTGATACCACTGCTTGATACAAGCGGTCATGTGCAGTCTACAGTACTCATGTTTAATGATTTCAGTACCTGAGATAGAATAAGTAGTCTTTTTCCAACATCAAATTGCTGGGGACTACGAATGAAAATTAGCCTTATGGCTAACTCTGCCATATTTACATTGATGTGACGCTGAAATGTTCATTAATATGCACTGTCCCTTTAAATAAATAAATAAATAAAATAAATAAATAAATTGTACACTTCTTCTATGTAAGTGCCTTTCTGAGAACAAGCTGAAGCCTGTCATTAGTAAGTGTTTCATTTAGAGCTGGTTTGTTCACTATTCAATTTTAAGGTAATTACAAAGAAATGGCTCCACGGATGTGTTAAATGGAAATGGACTTGCTCACAGATGTGGTAGAGACAGATGTGAGGAGAAAGAGATTAACACACAGGATTGCTGGGTGTGAGTGAGACGGACAGACAGACAGACGGAGAAAGAGATGGAGTTTGAGTCTAATGTGTGGTTGGCTTGGTTAGCGATGGAAAACCTCACACAGCATGGCATTCCCATATGGGCATGGGAAAACACGCCATCATCTGTCTTATTGGTTTTGTGAGGAGAGCTCAGCATGAGGCAGACATTTAGCATAGTTTTCAACTTCAAACAATGATCTACTTCAAAAGAGTGCACATGTGAGTGTTTCTCTTTTTCCCATAGAAAGGCACAATAGCTTGCATTCAAAAAGTGCTGTATCATTTATTTTGGTGCCATTTGTTTTGTTTTATGGTTTTGCTCTGTCCTTTGTTACCATCTGCTGCAAACTTTGTCACCCTTCGTGGCTGTGCTTATGTTCAAAATGATAACCATCAATCTTACATTTACATATATGTAATATTCAAAGGTATGCAAAGTTATTTAATATCTTAAACTATTGCAGATGGCTCTACCAAAAATAACCAATCTCTTTGACTCATCAGAGAGAGAAGTTTTTGTCTCAACATCTTTGACTGTCTTTAAACACAGGAGCAAATCAATAATTTAGGGGCAATATTTACACAGTCCATGCCTGGTTTCTCAAACTTTTTATCATCTTAAGATAAAACTGTCACAAGTTAGACCACAGATATGTCAACAATTTATCACAAAGTCCCCGCACTGTTAATATTAATCTCTGAGAAATGTTTTATTGCAGAGAGTGTGTGAAACCCAAGACCAAATATGTCATTTCTACTGTCAATGTCTGTCACTCATGCATATAATAATAATGAAAACAAATAGATGGGGACCCTCTATAACCCTCAAAAGGATCACAGGATCATTTTAAATGGTTTAAAATTATAAATTAGTGCCTATACTCCCTTTGAAAAATATTATTCTGTGTTTCTGTACCTGACATTTAACTGAGAGGTGATCTGTGCTAGTATGCATTTTCAATTTTAAAGTGACTTCAGCTGAACGGTGGATCATTTTATGTGAAATGGGCATTTAAGTATGACGGGAGCATAAATCTAATAAATGACTCACTTATGTGATACAGCATAATCAATGTTAAGTATGCTATTACCAGTTTACATTAGATACAAGTTATTTGTCATATCAGAGCAAGAGAGGTCCTATCAACATTGCATTGTCTTATAAACAAAGGTGAGTGTTATTTCTATGAATTGATTACTGATTATAATATTTTATTGAATTGTAACCCATTCAGAGCCATTAAAGTGTGTGTGATTGCATGAGTAACTTGTTTTAAATGGAACAGAATACTAATATTCTTGTATGTTTGGTTTTGATATTTTCTTGAAGGCCAAAGGGAAAAAAATAGAAAGAATGCCCCTCTCCTCATGAAGGTCACTTTCAACTGGAAGTAATCAATCATCCAGCTCAAGGTCGTGATGGGAGCAGAGCAGGGCAGATACATGTTATGACAGAGCTTTTCACACAAGGTTTCCAGTTTAAAGGTCATGTCTGTACTACCAGTTTCATGTTGTTGTCATGTATCCTTCCCAGATGTTACAGTCATCGATGATATCCACATTCTTGGCCAGACAGAGGATTCAATCCAAGTGGAGTGGAAGAACCCACCAGCAGAGGTGGATCACTTCAAGCTGACACACATTGACCCGGCGGGACAGGAGGAGGAGCAGAACGTTCGGATGAGCCAAGAGGCGCGCACAAAACACACTATTGTGGGTAAGTGATGTAACAGGCAGACGCCTAAGTCTCCGTCTATAGCCTACTTTTTAACTGTTATTTGATAACTCTTAGTTCCCGTGATTTAATGGACCCATTTTATAAAGTCAGATTTATTCCTATCTCATGTTTTGTTCTTTTGTTTTTGTATTATTATCTGTCATAAGTTTGTTTTTGTAATATCTTGGCTCTGATTATTTGTGGTAGACATTAGGAATTTGAATTACATTGTACATTAAAAAAAAATCCAATAATTAATTTGTGTTATAAAACAAATACAGTTAATAATATATTGTAATGAAAATACGATTCCCATCAGGGTCCTGCTCACCCTGTCAGGATTGTACTTTGCACAACACCAGTTCACTCTACATTATCCCACTTACTGCTTAACTACCAACTAAAACATACAGAAGTTGACTAAAAATATTGATTTAAAGATGAACAAAAATTAGTTTTTCCAATTCCAGGATGTAACGTTTCCATGAGAATGGTTCCTTATCAGCCCCTTTAAAGTATGAATTGACATAAAACTGAATGTTTCAATTTAACTTAAAAAAAAATTGTTGCTTTATTGCAGAAATTAAAGGGTCAGTTTTCACCACTTTTGTCTAATGAGCTCATGAATCAAAGCATTGTCTACCTAGAAGCTTCATCTCACTGCAGGTAGTGGTTTTAGTTGTACACATTTTGTAATCAGAATCAACAACAACTAAAGACTGACTTTGCTTCAGAAGATGTACTGTAAGTATCCTGTGTTTAAAAAATAAGAGAGTTTGAAATATGGAATAACATAATAGAATTTTTTATGCATTTATTTGACTTAAATTATCTTTGGACCTCTTGATGGGTTCAAACCTTCAAGTTTGGATCTCTTGGTTTGATCTATTGTCATGGGATACACACTGAAGTTCTTAATATCTCACATATTTAATTGTTAAAATCTCTGTATTCCTGTAGGTCTGTTTCCAGGAACAGAGTACCAGATCTCCGTCCAGGCCATCAAAGGAAGCACTGAGGGGAAACCTTCCTCTGTCAATGGAGCCACAGGTCAGTGTCAACACATCAGTGTTCATGATGATCCATTTGTACTAATCTGCCCCTCAGTGACCAGCATATGATTTCATCCCCTTTCCAATCAAATGCACCCTTTTTATATTTAAAATGGACCTCTGTCCTCTTTGGTTAACTAATTGTCCAATCAATCAATTCATCAAGCTTTATCTATTTAAACACCACCTTTCATACAAATCAAATGCAATTTAAAGTGCTTTATTGAAATAATGGCCAAAACATAATACTTATTAGAAAACCAAAATTAATTTTAGTAGAAACTACTTTTCATTCCTCCTCTGTGTTCAAGCTGCCACAAACCAGCTGCCCCTGGAGGGATTAATACAGTTTTTTTTAAATTCAATTCAATTATGAACCTCAGAAAATGTCAAGCATTATCAACAAGCATAACCTGGGTCCATTTGTGTTGAACTGGCATACAGCAGGATATAAATTTCAGAGACTCTGTCCCTCCTTGTGAAGCCACTGACTGTCTGGATATGGTAAAACTGAAAATGATAGATAAGCCACTTGTGGGGGAGAAAACCATTATGAAACAGCAAGGATGTCCTTAGTTTTGAATTGTGTGCAGTATTAAAAACTGCTCTAAACTCTTGTCAAGCCACCTACATTTTACCAGCGGTTAGCCCCTAATTGGAAAAGCACATAATATGTCAAACCCAGTCTGCATGATAAACCTGGTATTACCTTCCACACACAGCCAACGATAATAGCATAATGAATACAGCCAGCAAGACGCACGATTATGGGTTAATAATAGAGAGCGGGAATTTACAGCCTAATAGTCTGGACAGGTCCTAATGGCTGTGGTGAGCCTGTTCACCGAGGGGAAACTTGATACGAATGGTGTAACGACTACAAGATGCTCCCCGACTACTGAGGTGAGAAGGTCTGTGATTTACAGAGTCCATCTGGTAATGTTGGATTGTGGCAGTGTGGCGCTGAGTCTTACAATGTTCATTGCTTTTTATTACGTAGGGTTTTGAAACGTGAGGCAGAATTCATTTTACAGCTGGTCTTCAGATACAGTTGCTTTAAAGTTGATATTAAAGTGGCAAACAAATGGTCTATTAAGCCACAGCAGGTCTTCTGCTCTCCTTTTATTCTACTAATTTGTACTTTCTTCACTTTTCTGTCTCCTTTCATGTCTTTCCTCCTAGATATTTGCTCTCAGCCACCTATAGAGCTTAAAACAGTCTCCAGGTTGATCACCCTCCAGGATTTAATCCCTCCAGCAGCCAATTTAATGGTTTTTAGTTGTCAGTGTTAGCTAGGTGATTTCAAGGCTCACCTCTCTTCTTCTTTTGCAGCCTGTCAGACCCTCAAGGGCCCCTGTCATTACTAGGCTTTTTTTATTCTCTGTGTGTGTTACTTACTTGAGTGGTAATTGCACGTGTGTGTATGTGCGGATGTGCTAATCTTCACCACACAGACTGTGGCTCGTCTCCACCTCGGTAGCTACAATCCTTCATTTCAGGTGTTTCAGGAAAAGGCTTAGCAGTGATTGAGGAGGATAGGCTTCTGCTCTGCATGCCAGTAAGACGTTGCTGGTTTCATGATGACTGGCAGAGCTCAACTTGAAGCACACTCACATGTTATCTCACCCAACACAGTTGTTGCTTTGGGGCCTTTGTGATCATATGCAGTAACAGATAAGAAGAACATAAGGAGGGAAAGTAAAAATAACAGAGAAGATGAACAAGAGTAGAAGAAAACATGTGCTTTTGTTAAGTCAGGGAAAGAAGATATGATAGGAACAATAGGCTAAATACACAGAGGGAAAAAACTTTATGTATGTACAGAGAATTCAAGAGCAAGAATAAGGCTTCAAATAAAAATGATGGGTCTCACAGAGGCTATTTTCGTGGCACAATGCTACTGTTAAGCAGTAAACAGAGCTCTAGTTTAATTCGCTGAGCCTGACTCCTTCCATTATGGAAGCTATTACATTTGATCCACATTTTTACCCTCTACCTTATACAGTTCAATATTTATCAGTATGTCCTGACCTCTAAATTGCATCGTGACCTACTCTGTCATTCTTTAGGCTTGTGATATGTATTTAGTTTATATGTTTAATCTGTTTTATTGGCTGTGTCTGTGTGTGTTTATGTGTGCATGTGCTTGTGGGTGGCTGCATGACATCCTTCATCTGTTGTTAGCTCACAAGTAAAATGATTCAGTGACAGCTATAACATTTAGGAAAACACCAAAACTCTTCTTGCAGCTGACGTTTCACAGCCACTAACCTACCAAAAGATTATGAAAGTGTATAAACACAACATACCATCACCGCTGCAGCTGCTGCTGATGATTCAAATTCAATAAAGTAACCACTGAGTCCCGTATAACCGAAAGCAGAAGGATTTGGGTTTTGCGGAGGAGATAAATGTTTAGTCTTAAAGTTATCTGGATACACTTTATCACTTCATGTGGTCCACTGGGAGTACCCTGTCTGCTCAGATGCAGTCCATCAGCACTGTGAGCCCTAAACCAGCCGATGCCAGAAAAATGTCAAGTGAGAATGTGAGATGGGACATTGTATGCTTGTTCACTTGAGTTTGAATTTAAAATGTATATACATGTGTCTGTAGCAAGGTTAAATTACAGGAACAATACTGGCCTTCCAATTGTAGTGACATTTATTAGAAGATCTGCTGTTTTTGTCCAAAGTTTTGATACACATAATGACGCAGCATCCTGTCCTTTTAAGTTTTTGTTCAGTATATAATAGTGAGTGGGAGTGTATTCAGATCAGGTTACTCTACATGTGTGTATCATCAAGTATGACACTTTTGGGGGGTTTCATGTCTTTGTTCGATGGTAGGAAAGTGGATGGAGTGAGAAACAGGAAAGAGAGAGTGGGAGAAGACATGCAGCAAAATGGACAAAAGTGTATAGCCTCTGCAAATGGTGCACATGGTTTAACCGCTGAGTTAAAGTGGCGCCGTAATGTTCCATGTATTATGTTCAAGTCGGACTTGAGGGCACTTTCCTTTGTGTAGCGGTTATTAAAGTGCATTGATAACAAGTAGATAGTTAATGACTGGGACTTTATTACCATGTATATTAATGTCACTTCTAGAGTCCTCTTCTATGTAACATATTTCTCTTTGTGATAATGACTTTGCAGCTGGTTACCAAACAAACAGATTGTTTGGCGTAGGAAGGGTACTCCTCTTATCTGCCTGGTCCGTAGACTTCCTGTTCCTGTATGGTTTCTCCTGTATGGTAAGGCTGTTAAACTGTGAGGGTGTCAATGATGAAAGACGACCAGTTACTGTGCGCTTTGTGGTTCATGCCTCTGCTGAACATATCGCTTATAACGGATAAGCCTTTTTCCAAATGGCCAAAGCCACAGCTCATGTTGTGGAGCCCGGTAGCCACTGTCGCAACCCGGCTAGTGAGGCAGAACGTCTGGAGTAACTGGATCCATCATACTGTGTATAGAGAAAAGCAGGGCTCTCTGTGAAAGACGTACTGCACAGAGATCTTATGACTCATAGAACATATCAGACAGCCAGAAAGTGACTATACCGCCCTCAAGAAAAGGAACTGCAGAGAAAATAAGACATTTTATTTTGATGGAAACCAGAACATAGTTAAATACAAGCTTTCCGTGGACAGTTACAAACCAAATAGTAGTTTAGGTTAATTAGTGGTGAGGGATAAAAAGCAATAATTAACCTTCAAAGTAAACTGTCAAATGCTTTCTGATGCTTGTAAATCAATTTGGTAAGCCTTTTATTCAATTAACTTCTATTGAGGTTGAGACGACAGCTGTAACTAATGTCGCTCTGACTTAAAAACAAAAAGTGCGGAGCACAGGATAAAAAAGCAAATATCATTCATCTCAGAAGGAGTTTAACTCTGCAGTGTTGTAGAAAAAAGGGTCATATTTTTTCAGTTAAATGTAAGCCTGTTTCGTACAAGTGTTTTCCTAACCAGGGACATGCAGACAAAGAGCACTTGTGGCTCTACAGCAGAGGCACTGCTTCCGGATGTTGGAAACCTCTGAAGATGGTACAAGCAGTATTGTATTTGAGTCACCAGACCTTGAGTCCAAAATGTTCAAATGGAGTCTGCATCACCAAAAAATATTCAGAGTCGATTTTGAGTCAGAGTGAACTCCCAATTGCAATTATTAATTAATCTAAGGTATGATCACTGTCTCCAGACTATTTGCTCTACAAAACTTCAGCATCCTGGTAGGAACTGTTGCTGAACAGGACGGCACATGAATGTACATGCTGGTGAAGTGCTCCAAACTGAATACATTGTTAGGGCCTTGTAAAAAAAAGCGAAAACACTGAATCAGTCTTAATTAAAAGTCCAAGTCCTCCTTTCCATACTCTGAATCCAAATGTAGTCAATGGACCAGACAAAGTCTGAGTCATCAGTGCTACAGTCCAAATTGAGTCATGAGACCTGGCACCTGGACTTGAGACAGACTTGAGTCCAAGCACTGAACTTGAGCACTACAACAGGTTACAGGTTACAAATGTGGTGATTGGTGGTAAATGTTTGTTCCAAATGTATCTGGACAGAGCACAGTGCAGTTCCACCGTAACAAACTCAAACTGGCCTTTAGACTGTTACACATAAACAGCTGTTAGTGCCACCAAATTTAAATTACTACAAGTTTGTGTGAAAACCACTTCCCAGAAACATGGAAACACTATGTGGTTATATGCCCACAGGTCGGATGTGGAACAGTAAAGTGATTAGGTGTATTCATTATATAAAAAAAACACAGTTTGAGTGCCAAAATGATCAACTAAAACAAAGGTTCAGGCTACGACTACTTGTTTTACTTACTTTGCAATTGTTTTGTCCACTTGCTCATAAGCTTAGGCTTTATGTTGGAAGACAGTCAACACAGAAGGTAACGGGGGGGCCAGCAGTGATTTAGAGGTCCTGGATCCAATCGATGGTCATCAGATGACCAAAAACCAAGCCCAACAAACATCTGTGAGGCTATCTATCCCTCTCAACTCTTTGTGAGTCTTTTCCCACTTCCAAAAAAGAAAGCATTTTAAAACATAATGTAAAAATAGATTTTGCTATGTCATTGTAAATACACACAGTCATCTAAATGTGTATATGTCTGTAAGTGTGTACTTATGTGTTGATTATATGAAGTACACTATAATTTCTGGGCTCCCCCAGTTGCGCTAACTTATTGTACTTAGACAGCTGAATGGACTCTCATTTTCAGGCCTTGGAGAGAACACTCAATGCTAATAAAAAATAGAGCTATTATAAATTCAGTCTGTGCTTTGGCTCACATCAGACTGTCAAGCTGTGCAGCCACAAGGACGGGGAAGTGACAACAGGAGAAGAGAGGAACAGGGGGAATGGAGTTAGACAGTTGCATAGTTGCTTTCTTCTCCTGTGTGCTTCATAAATCAGTTTTCATGATGCAGGCTGCACACTGACACAAGACTGACCTCGACTGAGCTGCTGCCACAGAGGAATAATACTAAATGATGATTGCTTTTGCATTCCCCTTCACTTCCTCTGTGTCTCTCCTACTATGCCTCTGTGGCTCTTTTATTTTCTGTTTCCCTTCCGTTTTTGTTGCTTCTCTATCTGTGCTTTCATGGAAATTCCCTCGATAGAGACTAACACCCGTTCAGACAAACGCACTACACCAACTGCAGTGCTTGCTTCTTCTGTATATCTCCTTTAAGTCCTCTATGACTCTACAAACAGCAGCTCTGTGCTTGTGTGTCCTCTTCCTACCACAGCTCATCCTGTGGAGCTCAGTGAACAGAACAAGCCTGTGGGTTGGCTTCTGTGCTGATGATGTTCTTTAAAGAGCTTCACAGAGTCGGAACACAAATTCTCCTTCAGTTTGATAATCATCTCTAGTATGTTTGTTGCTGTTGCACACCAATTAAATGCTGAGGCTAAATCTAAACCTGTCCCATTCATACTGCACATTACTGATTTTTCATAATGCACTAACCATGCCCCATGTATTTAAAGTCAGTTATCCCTGTTTTGTTAAAACTGTCCTCTAAAAGGAACAGCATCACTTATTTCAGCTAGTTGACCAAAGTCGCATGTGTTAATAGTAAAGTTAGAAGGCCTCTGGTCTTGGGGCAAAGGATGAAGTCAGGTGATGTTGTTCTAGAGTGAGGTGAAATAAAAAAATTGGATGTAAACAAAGCAGACAGCTATTTGTTTCCTGTTTTTAACAGACGGCCAATATTGTAATCTGTTTTTTTTTTTTTTTTTTTTTTTTTATTAGTTTATTTGACAGGGGCCATGCAAAACAAAAACTGTCAAGCCAGAGTTAGCTATAAGCTAATTTTCATCTGTGGTCCCTGGGCAGGAAGATGTTAACAAATGTACAATACAAACGAAAAAAACTACTAGCATTTAAAACAATACATAGACTACTCAACACAGTCCATCACTAATAACAACACATTTAAAATTACATTTCATTGTCTCTAATTTGATGCATTCAGATGATCACATGATTGTTTTTCCTTGAGCCATAATTTCAGTTTACTTTTAAAAACACTGAGGCTTGTACAGTCTCTAATGTGAGTCGGGATTGAGTTCCATTTTCCTGCTGCTCTGACTGAAAATGCAGACTGTCCAAATGCAGTCTTCCTACGTTTAGCTGAACAGTCTCCTCTTGTTGATGCCCTGGTCTCCCTAAGATTGTTCCTGCAGAGTAACACACATTGTTTAAGTGTTTTTGGTTGATTGTTTGAAAGCAGGAGCACATCATCCCTAAATCTGAAGCATGTGTTTATTATTGTACCAATGAAGAAAAAGTCCTCCTTCCCTTGATAAAGTATTCACTTTGACCATTAAAACAATATTTCCCCCCAACTAACCGAACTGTTTTTGTTTCTGAGTCTTAATGGAAACAAAAATATACACTTTTTTCAGTAGTGATTTTTATGAAAGCCAATTTCTTCCTGTAAAAGCCTATAAGTGAAGACTTTGCCTGAATGTTAGAAAACAAAACAGCAAAGATAAGATTTTAAGAGATTGCAAGTCAAAATTAAGTGATTAAAAGAAAAAGGGAGAGATAAAAAGTTGAAATTATGAGAAGTACGTCATAATTATGAAACAATTCATAACTATGAGAGGTCAACATATGTGAATAAAATGAGGTATTATGAGATTAAAAATCCCAACACTAAAGTTAAAATAATGAGAAGGTAAGTCATAATTATGAGATAACAGTTTACGATTATGCAATAGTTATTTATGGTGTTAATAGTTTGGACTTGTATCATATAATTAAGTATTTTTAGTATTTATCAGGGCTAAGTCTCTGTTCTTTCACTGGTGGAAATGTGCATCCAAAGATTTGTCACAGTTTTGGATGACAAGAGAATCACTGTCACCTGCTGAGGCCTCAGTTTAGAAAATACTCAAAGGTGTCATTCAAAAGTATAAGAAAACACCTGTTCTCTCGTTATATTCATATTCCTTCATATGAAGGAATATTTGGTTTGGTTCACGGTTATTGCCTGAAACTACTCTTAATCTGTAAAATGCACAAGCAATGTGTGAGTACAGCAAAGCTTCTTAGAAGACAAGAAATATTGGACACATTAAAAAGCAAAATTTTGCTGCCTTTTAACAGCAATTATTTATCTCTTTCTCTCAACTTGAAACTGTAAGAGGTGGAAGATACAGAATTATTATGGACACTTTGCTTCTTTTTCATTCCGACAGGTGCAGCTTATGTCTTGTTCAAACTTTTGTTGTTTTTTTCTATTCATGGATTCTTATCCTGCTTGTTTTGTTTGTGTTTGAGGCATACATCTCCAGGTTTTCACTTATTTATCTTTTCCTCTGCAGACATTGACTCCCCTCCCAACCTGGCCACCACTGAAGTAACAGAGGACACTGCAACAGTTTCCTGGAATCGGGTCCAGGCAGAAATAGAAGGCTACATGTTGAGCTACACCTCTGCTGAAGGCTCCAGTGCAGACATTCCTGTTGGGCGAGACCTCAGCTCATACAGGCTGGTTGGCCTAAGGCCTGGAGTTCTCTACACGGTCTACATCTGGGCTTACAAGGGAGACAGAGTGAGCAGGAAGAGTTCAACGGAGGCTGAAACAGGTACAATTTTATGGTACCCTGGTTTGTGTAAGGGATGATGAGTATATTTGATCTTGTTTGGGTTCACAGTTGAAGAGGTTTGCAGGCTACCTTTATATAAATGAAGGACAAATAACTTCAAAAGTGTCTGATATGAAGACAACTCAACAGTAACGTTTGTTCTACTGAACCAGACAGAAGCAATGCCAAGTTTAAAAGAAACATTTTATTCAGCGTACACTTTTGAAAATATCAAAGGCGTGCTCTATTACCTAGAATTCTCAAGCATAAAGTATTCCCCAGCAGTTTGTTTCTTTTTCTACAGACTGAACAGAAAGAGAGATGTTCTAAGCATCTCATTTTCTTAAGCTCCTTTGTGCAAGCTCCCTCCTTTAATTGTCCTTGTTCACAATGCACCAATCACTTCCTTTTGATCTTTTGAGGGTGTAGTTTTTCTGCAAAATTCCCTTGTCTTTTTTGTGGTGGCAAGAAGTGAAAAGCATCACAGAGGACTTTAGACACTTAGCACGCTTCAACCACTTTTTTTGCAGAACTGCCAGGAGGGAAACCTGAACTCTCACTGAAGAAGCCTATTAAACATAATTAGGCTGGACACCTCATTTAAAGGTTTAGTGTAGCTCGGGGCTGAATGTCTCAAAGAAGTTTGAGAAGAGCCAATTTTGCTCATTCAGCAAAGCCAGCTATTTTGTTGAACCTTCTCTTAATCTTTGCTGTTGTGAGGTTTAGCAGCTGTGTCTGTCTATTTGCTTTTATGCCTTTGAAGAAAGGCAGCAGAAGAGCGCTTTGGAGAGCGTTGACTGGCAGATATTCAGATTGCTTTAGATATTCAGTAGAACACAAGGACTCAAATCCTTTGTGACATTTACAGACATTTCTGTAAAAAATCTACAACTGTCACTTTGTGTTGATGAAACTGTTGAACACAAACAGTATGAATGTTTATTTTTATTATCATATTCAAAGCAGGAAAGCTGCAAACAACTCAGTGTTATGACTATTTGATCATTATTTATTGCTTTTAGTTTGTCTTTTTTACAATTAGCTGCAGCAGGTGTAAGGTGTGTTGCAATATGTGCATGTTGACTTTCCCCTTATGATTGGTCCAACAAACTGCTTTGAGTTGCTGTGATAGCTGGATATACCTGATGTCTTTACCTATTTGTTTTCCTGTTTTATACCAATGTATATTTTTTCCGTTTAGTTTCACTTTTCAGATTTTTCTCATTGCCTTTAGACGAGGGAAGCAGACATGCTAGCTCCAATAACCTCTCTCATACATCAACCAGCAGGAGTGAACTAGGTCATAAATCTCTGACATGACTTAAAACTTACTTCCTAAGCTGGTATTCTAGCAGGTGTCATTTCAATTCCCTTTGACATGAGCAGTCCGGGAAGAGGAAGAGCTCTTACTATTTTCTGTTGTGATGAAACTGTAAACACATTGAAAGTTTAAACAGCCAGTCTTCAAGTCGAAGGGTGAGGACTTTTAAGTGCACATTTGTTCCAGTTTTTTAAGAACACAATTATTGAGTGTTAAGTGACGCAGCAAATATACAAAATGCAAATGGGATTCATTCAGAAGCAAAGCCAGCTATTCTAAATCCATCATCGATGGTTAATTTTTCTTTACTGTGTGAGAGTTCTCAAAACAACTAGTTTTTGCAATACCAGTTTGCATGTTCTTTTATTAACATAGCTCATGATAACTAATAGTACTGATTCTGATATAACAGAGTTGTGTTATGTCAAACTTGGATTGAAAACCTCTGCAGAAAAAGAAAACAGTAACATAGGCCTGTTATTGGATTATTTTGGTAACTAACGAAATCAATTCAAATTTGTTGTATTAAACAACAGTTATTCAGCAGAAAATAACCAAATAATGAATAAAACTCACTCCAACACTCGATCCAGGTTTGACGTTTCTAGCCCTAACTGCATTACGGTGATGCTGAATCAGCTGTTTGTAGCTATTGTTATGTTTGTACTGGATGCAGTGATTCATGTAAGTAGTCTAACTTTACTAACCATAACTCCCCATGCAGAGCTGGATGCTCCAACAAACGTCATGGCCCAAGATGAAACAGAGTCCAGCTTCAGGGTGTCCTGGGATCGACCCCAGGCCGAAATTGACGGCTACATGTTAACCCACAGCTCCACTGAGGGCTCGAGTGAAGAAATCCCTCTTGGGTCAGACACTTCTTCATATGTGCTGACCGGCCTGAGGCCTGGGGTCCTCTACACAGTCGACATCTGGGCCATCAAGGGGAGCAAAGCCAGCAGGAAGGTTTCAACACAGGCCGAGACAGGTTTCACATCTATGACTTTCTGCTCTTATCCAGGACACATAATTACCGGACCAGCTAATGCCACATTTGGGGTCAAAGGCTCACATACATGCACAAGCATGTTTAGGCACACTAAACCATTTTGACACAAGTATTTGATAGAAAGATTACCATTTTTCCACAAGATTTAATCTCATCAACATCCTGATATAAGATCATAACTCAACTATTCTTGGGCAAAGATGAAATCAGGTCCTAAGTAGCAGGTCTTAAATCACAGAGTTTAGGTTCAACCACAGCTAATCTACAGTAGTGTATTAATTTTCTTTACTAACATCTTCCTCTAGAACTTGATGGTCCTGCTAACCTCTCAGCTCGAGATGTGACAGAGTCCAGCTTTGTCGTGTCATGGGATCCAATCCAGGCTGCGATAGACGGTTACATGCTAACCTACAGCTCCTCTGAGGGCTCTAGTGGGGAGATCCCTCTGGGGCCTGACAGCACATCCCACATGCTTACAAGTTTGAGGCCTGGAGTCCTTTACACAGTCTACATCTGGGCCATCAAGGGACCCAAAGCAAGCCAGAAGATCTCCACACAGGCTGAGACAGGTCTCAAATCCTCTTTCTGTTAAACCTAATTACATGACCAATTAAAGCCATGTTCACCTCAGTCGTTCTTACATAGAGCAATTTAGCTTCAAGAATGCTTGACATTACAACTCCTTAGTAAACCTTGAAGAAAAACACGTTATTCACATGGTAGAACGCTCATAATCAGCTTGTTTCTTTAAAGCAGTTTCCAATCTATTCATCCATCAGTTCATCCATCTACTTGCCAACTTCCAATACGGATCACAGCAAAGCAGCCCAGACTTCTTCTTTTTCAAATAACCTACTTCATCTCTTTCTTGGCAGTCTCACTGCAGCTCAGAGGTGTTATTCCTCTAACATGTTCTGGGTCTAACCTGCAGTCCCCCCTCAGTCAGTCATGTCTGCAGCATAACAAGGCCAGAGGGGTGATTCTTTCCTAACAACCAAAAAAGAGATGATTAGAGCTGCTGCATTCTCTGCAAGTTCTTTTAAGATCAAGAGAGTCTTTAGCTCGGTCATTTTAACCTCTGGTATCCAATAATGTATTTAGCCACAGGAGTATTGTCCCCACTACAACATGCAGAGAATATCATACATAATATTGGAGCAAACCATTTCTAGTCTGGTGACATTACCCTTCAAAGAATCACTTATTGATAATGCATTTCACACACACACAAAATGTTTTCAGTCTGTATCATTTGCCTCTAAGTTCCCCCAGCCGCAGGCATGGCCCCAGGGGCAAAGGAAAGGCTGTTTAGTCACTTAGCTTGTGCTGTAACTGTGACTCCATATGCAAAATAGGAACTTATCTCTTGGCCCATCATCAGGGTGTTGTGAGACAAAGTGCAGTCAAACAGCTTCACTCTGATGAGAGCTCAGCTACAAAGACACTCCTGGGATCCCATGTTGTCTCTTACAAGCTGACTGACTGGGCCCTTCTGTCTATTACATTAACTACATTTAAACAGTGACGTGGCATGAATCTAATGAAAAGATAGAGCCATCATGAAATCCATCCGAAACCACTTTGTCAAGGTCTCAGGGGCCTGGAGCCTATCCCAGATGTCACCAGGCGAGAGGTCAAGATGGACAGGTTGCCAGTCTATCACATGGCTAACATAATGTCATACTAAAACACTGATTCTTTTTTTGATTATGCAATACATGAAAGTAAAAATAGATATGAACCTAACAATCATACAGATAAATTTACCCAATGCATGAGAAAAAGTTTTCATTGGCTGCCTTCGGGTGAGAAATGAAACCTTACATCCTGTAGTATTCACTTCTAGTTCTTGTAGTTTGCATCTTGTAGGTCTTGTAGCTTGCATCAGTAATATGTTAACCACTCTCACTAACATCTTCCTCTAGAACTGGATGCTCCTTCTAACCTCTTAGCCCGAGATGAAACAGAGTCCAGCTTCCTCGTGTCTTGGGATCCAGTCCAGGCCGACATTGATGGCTACATGCTAACCTACAGCTCCTCTGAGGGAGATAGTGAGGCGATTCAAGTCGGGTCTGACAGCACCTCTTACACACTGACTGGCCTGAGGCCTGGGGTCCTCTACGCAGTCTACGTCTGGGCTATCAAGGGGAGCAAATCAACCAGGAAGATTTCCACAGATGCAGAGACAGGTTACTATGCTGCAAACAGGCAGCATTTTCATTTGGTAGTAATATGCTCCCCTTTCACTTGAAAGATGATGTTACACACAAGCAAAGGAATGTAAATCAGGGATCATAACACTTACTTTATTGTCTAGAACAGATCCTGAAGTCAGAGGAGGAACCCTCATATGGGTGATATAAACAATAGTAACCAAAAAGGCATGCAGACAGGCTTGGAATTGTGTGTTAATGTGTTTCCTACCAGGCTTCAAAAAGCCATGCAAGGCCCATGAGCATCACAGCTGGAGCACTGTTTTGAACAATGCTGTAATTTCTGTGTTGCACGAAGCTGTTTTTCAGTAACAAGTCCCAGGTATCTGTGCACACAAATTCAAACAGGTTACTGCTCTTTACTTTTAAAAACAAAGACTATAGTCTGAGAGTTTCCAGTCAGTCTAAATGTACATGTGGTGATGGTTTGGGGTAGTATTTGTTCTTCACAAGCAGTGACTTGGTGCAGTATGTAGAGATGCAGAAAAGCTGTCATATTTCTGATGAAGAAGGCAAGAACTTCAATCATTTTAATTTAAAGAGTTGATAAGAAATCTACAAAGCCTCTGAAGTCCCATAAGTTGGTCTTTTTTTTTTTTTGCTCTTTTTTTTTTAAAAAACTGCAAAACTTCCAGGAAGCAGCTAAACTGCTAATCTGGCAGGAAATGTATCTCCCAGACCAGGCCAGGCAGTGTCAAAGTGAAAGTCTTGCAGCTTAGAGTGGGGTAAAAATAGCAGCTGCAGCACATGGTGGATGTGTTTCAACAGAGGTATCTTTGTGCGTGCCAGATGATGTGTAAAATCACCTGGGAGCTCTAAGTGAAAGCTGGATCTTTTTCAATTAGGCAGCAAATGGCCGAGGTCTGGATTATAAACTTGTCACGTCGTAACTCATTAGAAAGCATAGCTGGCTGCAGACGAGCACAGTGCTGAGCTCAGACAGGAAAGCCATTGTGTCAGAAGATATCATCTGGGACACATAAAAGCACATGTTATTACAATTGTGACTTTACTGGACCTTGTAACAAGCACCATCAATATGTCATTTAAAACTGTCTGAAACCAGCATCCCTGCATTTCACAGTCTGATGACTATGGAACTCCGTCTCACTGTCCACACTATTACATCCTTTTAAATAGTGATACTTAAACTGACTGTCAGGTGAATCATTCATATAAACAACAGAAGTGTTTATAGCATAATAGGTCTTATAGTATGACTCTCGACCTGAATGGTTGGTGACAAACTATTCCTCTAATTTCATGAGCCATGTGAGGTTAAGACTCCTACTGTTACAGCAGGCATCACTGTGTCAGGCAAATTATTTCAGCGTCTGTTGCAGATCAAACCTCCAAAGCATTTAGATAAAGCAGAGGCTGAAAGCCGGTTTATCTGCAGAAGCTTACTGTAACTCAGTATGTGGGTTGGAGTCATCTCAGTTGTGTACTTCAGCTACATAGAGGCTGAGAAGCTGTGTCAGACACATTATTTTATTGTTATTGGGGTAGACAAAAGGAACAAAGGATGGAAACTGCACTCTCAAGTAACATGTATCTGGGTTTTGGAAAATGTAATTCACATAGAGAAATATTTGTACTTTTTAGTTTATAAGTTCATTTAACAGGGACCATGCACAACACAACTGCGGAGTCAGGGTTAGCTTAAAAAGCTAAATTACATCTGTGGTACCGTCACACTGTTGTGTGAAGCAGAAACAAAATGTTAAATAAAACAGATTAAGATGAAAAATAAAAACAATATATCTTATCATAGAGGTCACTGACACGTTTATGGAAGAGGATTATGGCCACTGAAAATATCAATTTTTTGAGGTGTTTTTTTTAAGTCTGAGAAATATTCAGAGAGGCTAGACTTCTGAATTTAATATACGAATAAAAAAAATACACCTTCATTTTTTTTTCTGCGTGCCCACCCTCCAATTTTTATTTTCTATTTTAGTTTAAATCCTCTGTCGTTCATAAGATTATTCCCTGTTTGAAAAAAAAATAATCTTATGAAAACAGCGACGAACGTTTCTGCTTACCCAATCCAGACCTGAGTTCACACCTGAGAGAAGATGAACTTAGAGTACAGTAGACATTATATTCATGTCCAGTAATCTGCTCTGATTTACCCTCCAACCACAGAGATGGATTCACCCAGGGACCTGAAGGCGACCGATGTGGAGCTGGACTCTGCCGTTCTAACCTGGATTCCTCCTCTGGCTGACATTGAGGGGTACATCCTCACATACAGAGACGAGGAGGCCAACACTGAGGTACAACTCTGTGATGTTTGATACGCTTAGACTGGAAATGACGATCAAAAAACATCTAAAGAGTTAAGCTTTAAAATTTGAATTGTACTCTTGGAGACTTAGTATAATGGTAAAAAGTACATAAAGCGCATATTTAAGTGTTAAATGTGTGTTATTGTCCAGAAAACAAAGACCTTATCCAAAGGAGTTTTTCTATAAAAACGGTATTACTTAGGCTTGAAAACCTTTATCTCAGGATCTAAATCCAGAGCTGAAGGAAGTACTTACACTCACATGTTAATCTGAGTTTGAGTAGCAGCATGAAGAAACCTTAAATCATTTTTTGTGAGTTAAAGCAGAGATACAGTTACTTTCAGCATCATGTCACCTAATTGAAGAAAAGTGGATGTGAATGCCTGTTTCCATTGTCAGATGAGCATAAATGCTTCTTAAACACAGTTTCTTCAGAGCAAAAAGGCTGCAAAGATATATTATGTCTAAGCTTTGTGAAACGCTGACCTCTTGTGGTAGAAAATAAATGTAACCCACCAAAAGTCATTCTGAGCACATAATTGAGATGATTGATATTCATTGAATACTTTAATCATTTTTAGAGTGATACCCACATTATGAGAGAGTCTCTTACTGAAGTAAATGACAGTATCATTACAGACAGACCTTTTACATGCCGTTTCTTAAAAGAGACATTCCTTAAATGTTCAGTTAGATTAACTGTTGCTGTTGTTGTTCATTGGTGTCAGGCTGTGGAAAAGCGTCTTGGAGCCGGAGAGAGCAGATTCTCTCTATCCGGTTTGGGGATGGGAAAGAGATACATTGTGACCCTCATAGCCTACAGGGGGAACAAGAGGAGCAGAGTGGTGGAGACTGTCTTTAAAACAGGTGTGTGCACTGAACTGAACTGCTGAGTATGTCTTCTGCAGATCCACAGATTGGTTGTATAACACTGTTTACTTTGTTTTCACTTTATGCTGTCCTGAAATATGTCCCATCTTAAGTATCAAGGGGATAGTTGTTGGTTGTTTTTTTTAGGTGTGGTCGTGTGAGGTACTTTCGAAAGTAAGTGTATCACCAACAGGGGATACCAGTCAGCTGAGCCCTTTTGTTTTGAAACAGGGCGGAGAATCTGCAGACACAAGGCCGTCAACTACTGCAGAAGGGATGATGTTTGAAATTATGTCGGACTGTGATGTACTAAAAATGTACACATTCAAGGGCAAGTCGAGCCATACATCACAGATTCAAACAACTGATCATTGTGCTGCACGAAAGTGTGCAAAGAGTGCAAAAACAAATGGGCTATCTGATGGCGAACTAAACCACATATGCACTTATACCAACATCAATGTTTTAGTTGGATTTTCTCAAAATCAGCCAAATAACCTGGTAAAATCGATCCCATCTGCAGCGGTTGATAGCCTAGTTTCTGGTCCAGTTCTCCAGCAGGTTTCTCTACTTAGGTTCTTGGCTGATTGAGATACTCTGTGGCTTGGACACTAACTATTGACAACTGCTTCTTATAGAAATACAGAAATAAAAAACTAACCCTTTGAATTACTATTAATAATCTGTTGCATTTTCTTCCCTAGTCAGTATCGGTTACCCCTTCCCCATGGACTGTGTTCAGATCATGAAGAACGGCAATAAGCAGAGTGGTATCTACACTGTCTATATTAACAATGATCGCTCCAAGCCAATTGAGGTTTACTGCGACATGGACACTGATGGAGGAGGCTGGCTTGTAAGACTTATTGATTATCTTCAAACTAACTTAAAGCAATGCTGTCCTTTGAATGTGATTCAAGAGAATTACTTTTACATGTATGTCAGCATCGATCTTCCTGGTAATGTCCACACACCATTAAACAAAAAAAAAAATTTAATTTAGGTTCCAGTATTTTTGGAGCTAAAGACTAAAATTTGAAATGTCCCAGTCACTAATCCTTATTTTTTGAGTGATCTCTTTGAAATTGTTTTCCCTCTTGTCTCCAAACTTGAAAGAAATGTTGTTCCTCTTTCTTGATAGTAGATAAGAAATACTGCTTGCAGGTGTTTGAAATAGTAAACAACATTTCAAAACCAATAGTTTCAAACTTCAGTGCACCAGCTGCCAGTGAACATCCTGCTCTTGCTGCTTGTAGATGCTCCAGCGACGTACCACTGGCAAGCTGGACTTCATGAAGCGCTGGAGGCAGTACATAGCTGGTTTTGGCGATATGACAGATGAGTTCTTCATCGGTGAGGGCTATCTTTTCTTTTCTTTTTGTGCAGACATTGAAGCATGCACGTATGAACAATAATGGAATATTTTAATATTTCATCTTGTTCACCTGTTCTCTGTGTTGCCGCTCCCTCAGGTCTGGATAAGATATATGAGCTCACCAACACTCCCACTCAGTATGAGCTGAGATTTGACCTGGGCCTTGGATCAGAGAGAGCGTTCGCTGTTTATGACAACTTTAAGATTGCACCGGTCAAGCAGAAGTTCAAACTCACTATTGGCACATACAGAGGAACAGCAGGTGAGCTTTTTTGCCAGAAAAATCTACCAAAACACAATAGATTGACACTCAGGAGACAACACGAGCAACTTTGCCTGCTCACATTTTTTCTCTGACAGTTTACTCAAATAGAAAAGAAAAAGAGCGGGCAAGGGTGGGAATGAGACAGACTGGAGTAGGTGTATAAGGGTTTCATGCAGTAGGCATCTTACCCATAAGTCTTTGGGGTGCTGAGAAAGCAAAAACACACCAACAGTAGGTGGGATATTTGTTTCAGGCAGTTAAAGACAGAAGCTGTATGGGGAAGGGGGCATTTGATGGAAACAGGCTGCAGTGAGCTTTGAAGGCAGACAGATACAGATGCACAGCAAGTGGGACGCTGTGTCTACAAATACCACAGTGTGCTGAAACAACATATACTGTATATATCTATTTCTGGCATTTCATTACATTTCCCCCATCAGGGAGCATATGAAGACAAAGCACTGAGCAGCCAAAGTCTGTGAAAACACTGCTGGCAGAGGAACAGCATGCAGCTTGTTTTCTACACGTTTTTAACGTCCAAACTGTACTCACTGTTTTTGTTATTCATCGTTGATTATCCCCAGGTGATGCTATGACCTACCACCAAGGCCGGCCCTGGAGTACTGTCGACTCGGATAATGACATCGCCCTGGGTAACTGTGCCTTGACCCACCGTGGAGCCTGGTGGTACAAGAACTGTCACCTGGCCAACCTCAACGGAAAGTGGGGAGACAACAGGCACAGCTTGGTGAGTGAGGAGACAGGCAGCTTACAGAGATGTGTGTTTTTTTTTGAGGATGTAACCTGCCTTATTATGAATCTGCCAATATGTCTAAAAGGTAAAGGTATTTCTTCATTTTAGTTTGGGTTTATTTGTTCGGAACAGTACACATAGAACAAAACTGAAAACAGCTGTCCAGTGCAAGTACCTTCGTTTTTTTTAAAGCTGATGCTAATTTGCAACATCCAACAAACAAGATACAGCAAGATTCAATAAAACACACATTTAGCAGTGACATAGCTGCAGATGATGAATCATGGGTACAAGTTTCTTGCTGGATTAACCAGGATTTGGTTGCTCTCTTAAAAGTTGCTGAGTTTGCAACAAGTTTCAAGTGATCGTGCAATAAGTACCAGGATTTTGCTCCTTACACAGAAAAGGCTGTTTGAGCAGTAGAGGTTTTGCAGAATGAAAACTGTAAAATTGCCACTTGAAGCTGCTCCAGCTGATCTGCAGCAGCTCTGTGGACTCTATATGTTTGCAGAAAGGCTGAGGATCAAGTCTACTGAAACATTTAAACACAATATGTATTAATTAAAATCTCAATTGAACCATGAAAGAGACCATTTTGAAAAGCAAACACACTAAGTTTCCAAATTGATTCGGCAGTGCACAGGGCTTACTACAGTTTCTTCAAACAAGTAGTTTACTGTATAGATTCATGATGTCTAAAACCAGACTGCGCCAATAGTGGTGGCTTTAAAATCAAAATAAAATGGAATAGATGTTGATCCAGTTTTGTGGGTTTGACAGATTAGACTTTGGACTGTCCTGATCCTTTAGAGTGTTAAAAAAAGCATCACTGCACACCTTTATCACCTTTGACTAGATCTTAGTGATATATTACACTTTGCACCAGCACACATTCAGTAAGGGATTATTTACCTACAGTACATATTTAAATCATATCTATTTTTTTAACATTAAAAGTCATAACTGGCCTAATAGTTTATCATCAATGACACATAATGAAGTTAAAGAGTAATTCCAGTAAATTTAGGCTCTATTTAAAATGTTTTGGAGTCTAAATTCAAAGTTTTATTTTTTG
Source organism: Notolabrus celidotus (assembly GCF_009762535.1). NCBI lineage: Eukaryota > Metazoa > Chordata > Actinopteri > Labriformes > Labridae > Notolabrus > Notolabrus celidotus. Next base: position 17,729,298 of record NC_048286.1, on the reverse strand, counting down.
GTCCAGTGGATAGCCTTTACCTGGGTGCCAAATAATCCTTTGGGACTACTGTAAGCATGAACAAAGTACCTGTGTTAAAAGTGCTTCTTTCTGCCATCAACAGGCTGAGACTGTTATTTAAAGTGTCTGACAACTTTATGGAAAAGATGGCTTGTCTCATACCTTAAACTCTGACTCATATTTCCATCATCTTTACCGTGCAACAACTTTCCTCTCCTGAGATTTAGGAGGCCGAGTTCAGTCTATGCTTCATCTCAAAAGATATTTTCTTGACAGAAGGTCTCTATCTCTGCAGGAGCCACTTCCAAAATATTGACAGGCAGTACCATTAAACTCTTTTGGTGTAGTGCACCTTCACACCCACAGGGGGCACCCACAGTATTATGTGACCAAGAGTTGTACCAAACCAAGTCTTTGGATTCTTGAGAAAAAAAATCTCCACTCATGAAAATGTCTTGCTGTTGCTCATTTTTATACTATACACTAATATACAATACTTTCTTTTAATCCAAGTTTCTTAAAAGTTCTTGTTCTGTAGTCTGCTTCATTAAATCAAGCCACACCGAAGACTTTTTGTTCAAACAATATCGATCCTTCATACTTGTGAATAAAAATGCAAGTGGATCTCCAAGCTGTTTTATTCTCTGTGGTTGCTGTTTAAATCCTCTTCTCCTCAAAATGTCAATAAGGCACATTAGATATTCATCTTGTGCTCTTGTTCAATTCAGCAGTCACTGAATGTTTTAACACTCAAGTATCGCAGCTAAGTTAGAAAGAACTTTACTTTGTTTCTATTTATATTTCATTGTATAGACCTCTGTTTACCGTCAAAAGAAACCATCAGTCTGTCCACCGTCTGTCAACTACAGCTCACAACAAACTAATTATTCTGTGAAGTCTGCTTAAATAATACACACCAAAAAAAACACCACTGGTACTTTGGATTACTTATAAACATGCTTACAGAAAGCCAAAAAATAAAAAAAATGCTAACTGGGGGCAGTTCTCTGGTCAGAAATCAAAGACAGCTTCACATCAGCCCACTCCTCCATGTTTGGATTGGATTGTGGAAGAGGCAGAAATGGCCTGAATCCATCAGCGGTGATAAGAAAACACATTGCTCACACCAGCTATAAACCATAAGTGTGTTTTTACCAGGCTGATAGGGTAACAACAACAGTTATTATGTCTAAGGGAGACTGATGCTGAAGGAAATGCCAGGGGAGACCTCTGCTCTTGTCGAGATTTCATCCATAATATTGCTCCTGCAGATGTCTCCCGCAATGTTTGTCTGTGAAATGTAATAACAGTCAAAACAAGTTTGTGCTAACATGAAATGAAGCCAGAGGCTGGTATTCATTAGTGTTTGTCATTCCACCTGTCTGTCATACTGCCTGCTTCATCCTCTGTTTCTCTTCTCTTTCCTTTTTCTATATAACATCAACCACTCCTTAAATCATACTTTTACTTTTCCTGTCTTCACTTGTAATATCCTCCTCTTCTCGCTCTGCAGGGAGTGAACTGGGAGCCATGGAAGGGTCACCTGACATCCCTTGACTTCACAGAGATGAAGATCCGACCTGTGGGAGCTTTGTCCAGCAGGAAAAGACGATCGCTGATGGCAAGAGAGAAGAGCAAAACCAAAAACCTCCAAAAAGTATAGAAGAGCATCTACAACTGAAGTTGCACAGTCATAATCAGTCCCATTAGCCTGCTATATGCCAGATTTTGGTGTTTCCATACACAATTATGTCACGGTGCTAACTACACAAGAATCCTCGCTGATCTCCATGCCTGTGTGTGTCCCACCTCTTGGACAAAATGTACACTTGTATGAGAAATGCTCACATGTTCTAGTAACTTATTTTCTCCTCAGATACAACAAGATGATCAGAAAGCTTTAACGGGATAAGGGGAAAAGCAGCAAAGTGAAATCTCAAGCCTTTTGAAGTAGGACATTCACAAGTTAAGTCTATCAGCTATAATGCAGTTTTAATTTACAAACTATTGTTTCGCTGATCATGATAGTAACTAGTTTTGAATCAGGAAACAACAGATAAAGTTAAATTGGGAAGCAGAATCCAATTTATCTTCTTCAACTGCATTCATTTTAATTTCTTTTTAAGCCTCAGGACAGCAGCCGAGGTTATTTGTATTATATATTTGTTTATTTTTTTGTCCTACAAAGACCCTGAGTAGTAACTTTTCTTGTGTATAGTACTTTTTGTCATAACAAAATAAATGTTAAAAATAGTTAAAAGTGTGATTTTTTTTCAAGAATAGGTGGGGACGATAATTATGTTACAATCCAATTACATTTGTTTTAATTACATTACATTTTGTATCTACAGTATGGTCTAATTTAATGCATTGCCATCAGGGCAATTTAGAATTATTCTTTTCATATTCTTTGCAATAGCAGATCTTTTTAATTGACTAAATTTGAATGCATTAGTGACAAGAATTATTGCTCTTTACAGCTCAGCTGTAAGAGCCAGCTCTTTAGGCTACCAATTGGCACTTCATAGTATCATTCTGTCTTTCATTAAATCAGACATTTGGATCAATGTTTTGACCTTTGACTGGTACTTGTGCATGTATTTCACTTACATTATAAAACTTAATTATAGTTAACGGTATCATTTCCAGAATAAAACTATTTGAATAATTGCTGGTATAAAAACATTCATAGTATGCCATCAGGCACAAGCTGTTTTAAATAACAATCAAAAAGGTGAAAAGGAAACCAGCAACCAACACTAGAATGTAGGATGTATCTAGATCTTTGCAACCAAGATACTTTTTAATCTTTTGTATCTGATCGCTTGTAGAGATATTTCTCATATTCTTATCTTCAGTGATGTCACCACATTCAGGACAAGGTCATTTAATTGAGATGGCTTTTCAAAACTTTACTTTTAAGTTGTGTAATCTGATGACTTTTGTGATTCTGATAATTACTTATTCTCAGTAATACCAGTTTACATAATACAGTATTATATCTTAAATGTGATGAAGTTGCATCACCTGCCTCTGTGCTGCAAACTGTCACATCATATTAGTTGATGGAATACTTAGAATAACAATCAGCGGCTGTGTTGAATTATCTCATTGCTCCTGCTTTACATTCATACAGCTCGTATCAATCAGTTTAATGTGTCCATAGGCCCGTCCAACATTAATAAGAGGGAAGTTTGTTTGCCCCATCTTCACAACCTAAATGACCAAACCCTTATTTTCAGTCTGGTGAGCTGACATGCTGTCAGAGGTTATTAATACAGCTCCGACCTTCCCTTTGTTACATAATTACTTTTTTTGTAACTTTTAATACAGATTCTGTTGGTTAATGTGACAAGGACAGAGCACATCAATCAACCCTTCTGCTAATCTGCCAAAATTGATGTAGTCACTGCCGATCATAAATTTTTCATTCATTAAAATTTATTTTTCAGCCTTCATGGCCCATAAGTTTTATTTCAATTAGTCCTCCATCAAGAATTTCAAGGTCAGAGATAAGGACGTTTTCATAATTTAAGTACTTTTTGTTGACTGACATATCCTCAAACTCCAAGTAACATTAGTTTCCTATTTAACCCTGAATATTCCTACTGTGAATGAAAAACATACAAATTATCATTGGAATTTGAGGTGCGTTATTACTCATATTTTATGTACTGATGTAGTTCTATATTACCTTATCATTGTTTTGACTGAGATAAGACAACCAGTCCACAACCACTATGTCTCTGTGGTGCCGTACAACAGTGCATCAAGCTTAGTCTTAATGCTAACATAAGCATGCTAACATGCAGACATAACAGATGTGAGAGTTTCTTGAATCAGAATTTTGTATTTTATACTTTTAATTATGGTCTCAATGTATTTGTTGGCTGTTGGGGCCTAAAATGAGGCTCAGTTAAAAGCTTAAGTGCAATTTTACACAAAATTATCAAGTCTACCATCAAGAAACTGCATTACGATCTGCAAACAGCCTGTTTAAACGATAAACAATAACAACAAAGGGCTTTTTAGACCTACAAGTCAAAGCTTATCACAGTGTTGTAGTCGAGTCCCCAAATCCGAGTCGAGTCCTCAGTCCTCTGTGTTCGAGTACGAGTCCGAGTCCAAGTCACCAGAGAAAAATCAGAGTCCGAGTCCAAGTCGAGTCCTCATGACTTGAGTCGGAGTCCAAGTCGAGTCCTCAATCGATAATATTATATATATCAAGGACGGCAGCTGTTTGAATCCAAACTATTGACTGTTAGACTGGCTGTGTGGGACCTGGTCTGGCTGTGTGGGACCTTTTGGATGTGTAGGAAACACATTTCTTTCATTAACATTAGTATTGGAGTTATTTCCATCATTTTGTGCCATAAATATAAATGATTCTAATATATTCATAATCATTTTACTTTATGTCATGTATTTGTTGTTGTTTATATTAAGGGCAATGTCATGTGCATTATCATTATTTTATTTTAGTAAGCATTTTGATAGTTTGATGGTTTTCACCTGGATGGGCAGGTAAGATAGGAGGGGCGGACACAGGGAGAGGTGAATGTTTTTCCTTCTTTTTTTTTTTTTTTTCCAGAAGACGTTAGAGCACGAGGACGCTACAGACTGTTTGGTGATAAAACTATCTTGTTTAATATGACATCAGAGAATCTGCAGTTTTTCCTGGACATTTAAAATGTGTCTGATCCTGTACGATCCGCTCTCCCCCAGCGCCGTGGCCGGTTTGATTTTCAGTTTTGATTTTAGTAAATTGACGAGGTCTAACTGCCACTGCAGAGAGATTCTAATGAAATCCGGCCGGTGTGTCTGGGGATTAATTTATCAATGAAGCCACAGCGTTGTGTGACGTGCGTAAATGCGCGCCGCGCTTCAGTTGATGAGGGGACGAATCTCAGAGATTCTGCTTCACTGAGATCACTGCCGGTGTCCAATAAACTAACAATAAATCAAACTTAATAACTTTGGTTTAGTTACTTTAGTCGCCTTTATTACCGTTATACTAACACAGTAAAGTGATGAACGGTCTCAAGAAACTTTAGCATCTCTCGCACTTTTCGGTTCATCCTGGACAGATGTCTGTTAAAGCTTGAGCTGGTCTCTTTCCTTGATGGGTCTCTTAAATATCCAACATGTCGCTCTGCTCTCGCTGCATTTACTGTGAAATCTTTGAATGAAAAATGAACGGCTGGTAGCATCTTTTAATCCTGGCAGACGTGAACGCGCAGGCAGGCAAACGCTCGTGCCATGCCCTCACTCTTAACAGAATACATTATATGAAACATACAAAATATAAAATGAACATTAAAACAGTCTGTATCAATATATAAGCCCGAGTCCTCCTCTCTATCATCCGGGTCCTTTTGCAGTCAATGCTCAAGTCCGACCTCAAGTTCGAGTCATCAGTGCTCGAGTCCAAGTCCAAGTCACGAGTCCTGCAAAACGTGACTTGACTCGGACTCGAGTACTGCAACACTGGCTTATCAGTATTTTTGTAGATTAGTTTTCACTTCTTTAACTCTATCTTTTATACATCCTTAGAGTTTCTTTTTTTTAATCATTGTCTGAAAATGTTAGCCATTTTCACCGTCAATTTATATATTATCTAAAACTTTTGACCTTGTTGTGGGGGTATAATTTCATCCTCTTAGATTTTATAGCTGGCCATCCATTATTCATTGTTACATTCACTCTGAACCAAAAAAGGCAACTTGATGAGGGTGTCCAAGGAGATTGAGGAAACACTAAATTCACTGGTTAATGGATGAAGTTATTACATGGAAATGATAGTCTGACAATTAAGTTTGCTCAGATTGTATTTGCAGATTTCATAAATGAATCTGTTCTCAGACTTGGATGACACTTCACAATAAACTGCTCCATCAGTGCTGCCACTCCATTGATTTTCTCGATGTAGAACTGGAGAGTTTCTACATTACAACACTTTCATCACACTGAATTGAGCAACTATACTCGCAGGGACTGATGTTTGTGTACCGTCTGTTTTCATCATAACAGTTTCCCAATTCTGTAGCTCTGCATAATCTGCAGACAGCAACAGCTCACTGGCTGTCTGGGTAGAAAAAAAAATCTCATCATTCAAACCCTAAATATAAAGATAGCATAATCTGTTGGAATAAGAGTGCACTACTTCAGGAGTTTTATTTGCTCTGTAAAGGTCGAATGAGGAAGTTAAATGAAAACACTGTTTGGTGGTTTATTTATCAAAATCAAATATTGGTGTCAGAAGGCTGCATGCTGCCTAAAATTTGGCTGAAAATCTTTCAAGTGAAGCATTTCTTTTTTCTACGCTTTGAAATGAAATGTCTCATGAAAGCTTATTGATGCAAAAAGCTTTTTCAGCCACTGTGATTGCAAATTACTTTAAGGAGATTGGTTCCTGGCATTTGTCTGCGAGGCAATTGGTTTGCTGCATGCCAGGATAAACAGAGCGGGGAGTAAGAGCAGTTTGGCCTTTCTCTCCCTCTTTATATCTGTCACCCCCACCTTGGTTTGTTTTATACAGTAATATACAGTATAGGCTTGCAGACGTACACATTTGTCTACTCATGTCACTCAGGTTGACACTGAATAACCTTGGGTGCAGTGTGACATACTTTTTCCATGAGGCAAGTTGGTAATGTTGTAACAAGGGAGTGTTTGTTTGAATGGGGTGGAGATTGAGCTGTGGGTGGAAAGAGAGAAGTTCAGAACAGACAGACAGAGGAGAAGAAAGGAGAAGTAATGAGGGCAAAAAAAAAAATACCTCTTACACACCCCAATAGTATGCTGCAATATTGTCATTTCATACCTTAAACAGAAAGAATAAAAATTGAAACGAGAAAAATAAGCAGCAACCTCCAGCTTGGAGAAATGAGGCACATGCAGTAGTGCAATGAACTGCAGTTCCTGGAGTGTCCACTTGAGGCTGTTTCCAAAAAGCCACAGAATCCCTTTCAACACCCATTTAAGATGCCAATTTTTACAGCAAAAATTAAAAGTGTCTAAAGCCTGAAGGAGAAACTTTTTTCTTCTGAATAGCTCATCCCTCTATTCATACACATCTCTCTTGGATCACTTTTTTTATTATTCATCTGTTTTGAGAATATAAGGCTTAGAAATGTACCTAGATTTGCATGACTAGTAGCGAGGCTAAAGTTAGCTTGTGTCATGTTACTTGGACTATGTCCTTGTACACTAAATGATTAAAACACACTCTCTCTCAGTCAGAGGGTCCCTTACGGTCTTTGCTGGTGTTGCAGTAAGCCTGTGGAAGAAATTGGAAATATTTGAATTTCCAAAATAACTTTGTTTTTGTCCCCCACCTTTTTCTAATAGATGACAGGACACAAGAGTAAATAAAGAGGGATAGTGAAGGTCACCAGCTGGAGTCAAACTAAGGACAATTTGGTTATGTTCATGCACTTCAGGACACTTCAAACTTTAATTTTTAATTTTAATTTTAATTTTATTTTGAATTTATTCCCAAATTATATGTATGACATACTTTTTATTAAAATGTTATTCCTCTTATCAGCCTACTTGCGGGTCAAATTAACATTGAACTTGACATTAGCCAACTTTCAGATCATAGGATATGTTCAGGACACTCTTAAAAGTAACTGTCCCCACTGGGACATGCTCACTATTGCTAAGGTTGGTGACTTGTGAAATAAATGAGGCGAAACTTTGTTAATTGTGCTGGAGAAAGAGCATTTGCATTGGTGATAAAAGTAGATAAGTAAGTTGAATGTGGCTCTCATGTCAGGTGGAGTCACAACTGTGCAGTGATATAAGCTTCACTCAGGGGTTGAAAAGTAAAGTCTAAAAAAAAATCCTGTCAACACTGTGATAGTTGTTTACATTTAGTCACACCATGGCGAGGCACTCCGGTGATAAAAACGATTTGTCAGGGAGTTGGATACACTTTTTTCCCCCACATATCATACTGAATAGAAGAGAAAGTCATGATATATCTTTCTCAAAGACACCTCAGGCCTAAAAGAATGAAATAAACAAACAAGTTGTTTATATTCTGAGGTGTAACTTATGCTAATACTTTGACAACAGCCGATTTCCTCCGCAGGTTGAGAATCAGGATTTGTGAGACAGAACACATTTCCCAGAGTACATGTCTGAGCCTTATTTTAGTCAAAGATTTATTGCTCCTGAAGCCAAACTGATTACTTGCATCACAGATCGCTCTGCTACGGCCATCAAGCTGATGATGGTAATTACATGTTCATGAAGATCACCAGAGGCGGAAGGTTTTTTTTAATTGCTCTGCTTTAGCAGCTTTCAGTTTTCTTTAATATTACCAAAGTACATACCCCCTTGAAAAAACCCATCCTGTTTGACATACTTATTTTGCATAATTCACTGCAGTAAATGATGATGTCAGTTACAGTTTGAAACCATGCGAAACAGATGTCAGACTCTGTGTAAATGCACATCTATAAGATGCAGCTCTTTGCTGTAAGTTGTGTCTTATATTTCATAGTCAGTCACAAATCATGTGGTCTCAGTATAATGTGTAAACAGTTTGCCATAATGAAAAGAGGCTCTTTCCCATTGGGGTTTATGTTCACTTGAAATAAATTGTCTGCATAAATATAAAAGTTTTGTACACATATTTTCAGTTTGAGCGACCATGTTGAACGATGAGGCCAGAGTTATATTTGACATGTTAACACATAAAGATAATAACTTTCTGTCAAAACTAAAGGCTCTGTTGACTTCCTTATGTATCACAAATAGAAAGATAAGATTCCACAAATCTAATATAAACAAAACTTACCTGTCACCCATGCCATCCCTTATCATTGTCTCTCTATATGTCAGAATACATTATTCATGCAGTGCTACCAACAAAGCCGGCCAGGCTCATAATTATATAAATGCAAGAACCACCTCAGCATTTTATCAACTGGGAAAACAACAACAACAACAACAAAACTAGACACACAATGCCATACATAATTGGATGGAATCAAAAGCAAGGGGCTAATGTAAAGAAAACTATCCAGGACTGCACATTTGCAGTTCAAACAGATGAAAAACACTATGTGTTCCCTCTGATCACAGCAAAGTGACGAGAGAAATAAGCTGAACATATATATTTGATACCCCCTGCGTTGTGCTCCCTGCTGATTGACAAACTCTGGAAAATAAAACATCATCTGTTCAAAGTGACAGCATTAAAAACACAGGGAGGGTCAACATCACATATACTGCCTAACAGGTGTTAGGAGGAAAAGTGTGGACTGTTGAAATGTGTTCACTGAAAACAAAGTGATCTCATTAATGCAGCTAACACTCCAGTGTTATTTATAGTACATGGCTGTAAAAAAAAACAAAAAAAAAAACAGTCACACTATAATGAGTTTATAAACGGATAATTAGGATCAGCAAGCTACGGGCAGCTGTCACCTAAAATGTAATGAATTAAAATCGTCAGCATTCATGATAATTGATTGAAAATAGTAATTAGTATTCCAGCTTGATCAGAAAACAGATACCAGTTTCAGATCTGTGCTAAAAGTATGCAGCTGCAGCAACAGTCTCAGATAAATACAGGACATTAACTCTGCATTATATTTGCTGTGGTGCATGTTTCAGCATCCTAATGAGGTGATAAGAAGCTGCAGTACTTATACACTTTTCTGTGAGAACAGGTTGAGATTAAACCTACAGCGAGCTAGCTTAGCCAAGTGTTAACACTGCAAGTAGGGGTAAACAGCTAGCCTAGCTATGATTCTCGGTAAAACTTTAAAATCTGTGCTTCCAGTTTTCCAGTTTCCAATTGTACTTTAAGTAGTATTGTCCACTAGCAGTTTTGCAAGCTTTTGGGGAATGCTGCAAAACAGTCTGGGTGGAGGATAAAAGTGGTGGGAGGTGAAAGTACATCTAACAATCTGACTCCATTCCAGCTTCTCTAGTTGCTCGTTGGTCAGTTAATAATGGCAATAAATGGGAAAGGAAGCCCTCTGTCGTGAAAAGCTAGCAACATAGGAGGCCCCAACAGTTTGCCGCCTCTTCCAGAGGGTGCTTTGTCTTCAGACCTTGATACAACACTGCACATAATCGTTATACAAGACCAGTAAAGTTTTAAGCTAGTTTAGTTTGTGTACTTATAAAAAAAGAAGAGATGATATGTTAATAATAGATCATTAGTTAGCTTCAGACAAGGCTAATCTTTCTGTTTCATCTGTTTCTTCTCTAATTTTTGCTAAGCCAAGCTAAACCAAGCCGATGGCAACTGCAACACATTTGTTTAGAGATTGACTTGGGACCAAACTTTCCCTTTAAACATATCTTTGATCTGCTCCCCATTTTATTATTAGATTCATCGTGTAAAACATTGGGGTTAGGGCCAGTAGAATAGAAACTGATAGTAAATCTCTCTGACAACAAACCAAAGGAACATGTTCGGCCAACCCTCAGACCCCCGGATGATGTCATACTTTGGCACCCGTTCAGTTTAGGTAGCAGCACTTATTAGTCATCATGCGTAGCTGCAGAGGCTTTTATTTTGCAGGGTAAGCCTTCAAATTAAGCCCAACAAGTATAGTTTCTCGCTCTGAACATGAAACAGAAGAGACAAACCCAAATGTTCACATGGGAATGAATCTGTCTGTTCAGTAATGAAATGAGCAGAGCCCGTTTTCCCAGCAGCACTTGAGCTAGGAGATCAGCTCAGTGCCAATGTAAGCTAATGCATAAAGATGAATTTACTATCGAGACACTTCTGCTTAATTGGGCTTTTGGATGTCATATACTTAAAAATAAAAACCAGCCATCAGACACAATCCACTTGAAGACCAATAACTTATTTCAGGGTTTCTTTGCTGCTTAAAATTCAGAAAAAAATGTTAATTTGTATGATTTTCAAACCTTGTGTCAATATACATTTGAAACGATTATGCACATATAATTACTGCTGATAAACAAACCTGGGCTGGTATTAAACTACTGAGACATACAGTAATTCTGCTAACAGACTTTTTTATTTGATTTAAATTCACCATACAGGAGCAGCTTTGAACTGATCACTTTATATGTATGATTTACTGTGATATGTTTTGCTTTTACAGCATTAAAAATAAATATTCTTTATCATGTAATTAATTCAACAACAATAATCTTAAAGCTGCTTTAAAAAACGTTCTGCTTTTATATTGACTTTAGTGCCCCCTATGGGCCATGGTTTGGATTTGATTGATTTACTGACCTTATTCTGTACACAAAAGTAGTATTTTCTTACAAAGAAATCTAATTTTGCTTTATGTTAATAGTTAAATGTGTACATTTGCTGTGAAAAATGTTGTTAAAAAGACACTTACTCCCTCACAGCTGTTTCAGGCACTGAAAAATATACATTGCAGTTAAACAGTATAGAATGTTCTGTCTTGTTAATGATGGTCTCATTTACTTTTGTAGATCATACAGAGGATATAATATCAGTTTCAACCTGGTTCCCAAGCAGTTGAAAACTTTAGTTTTGACTTTACATGTAAGGGAATGTGCTAACTAGAATCTGTTTTAATGGAAACAATAAGAAACCCAAGGTGTAGGAAGAATAATTTGCTTGTGGTTGTTATTGATTTGCACATAATGAAGACAACAGATAAGGATTACAGACATAATCAATGCCAGAGTCATTTGTGCTGTTTGCAAAAACACCTTGTGTTGCAGGAACAAATATTCATCTGTTGACCAAGTTATCAAACCTCTGGAGCATTTCAACAAAGTGCAGTTTATTTATTCATATATTTTACTTTAATCCAAAAATTAAATAAATACAGGTCCAGTAGACATGATACATTTTACAATGATTGTTCTCCAATGTTAGTTGGAAGTTCTGTTACTCAATTTGAGAAGGATACCAGACTGCACTCTTACTTTTTGGAGGGTGAACTCTGCCTGTAAAGCTCACAGGGCCTGAATACTACAACATTCTCAAAACTAAGAGAAGGGCCTCTCTTGAGTCTACATTGTTAAATTTTTAAAAAGTAAAGTAACAGTAGAAAGTCTTCTCACTGTGTCCTGTGAAACTTTTTGGAAGACAGAGGCTTTAACTTTACAAAGAGTCAATCACCAGCCCGGAGTGTGAAGAGTGGGAACCATTACAGCTGTCTGAACACCGGGCACAGCTTAAATTGGCTCTCTTTCCCAAATACAGACGCAATGAATTTCACAAGGGAGCTCGAAGAACAAAGTGCTCTCAATAACACTGTACTTCTCTCTTTCTTACACACTCTCTCTCTCTAACACCACTCACACACACACACGTACACACACACGCACACACACACACACACACGTCTTATTGACTGTAAGAAAAATACTGACTGACTGACGGCATGACAGTTCCCAAAAATGAAGCCAAAACATTTGGAGCTCCCTCTGCCGACTGGCTGCAGTATAGATCTCAAAACCCACTTCTCCCATGTTAACAGATGAGACATGAGTCAAAATTTAAAAATCGAAATACACATCAAATCATAAGTTATTATAATGCTGATTTATATCCATATTCATTTTTACTGAGAAGTTTAATTTGATTAGTTATTTATATGATTTAAAGGAGTTTAACACCATCGTAGACAGCTCTGTGGACAATCGGGCTTCTGTAGTGCCGTGGATTAGCAGAGTTGAGCAGCAACGACAAGAGCGAACACAAACAAAACAGTCATTGAACTCTCCTCAACATGATTGTCTGCTTCAAACTGATACAAAAAGCTGCTCTGCTGTGGACTTCACCAACCTGATGGATATTTGCTGTTCCATCTGTAAGTTAAATGTCTGTTTTGTTTAGCCAAAAGGACCTGGACGTCAATAACACAGCGCGACCAGCTGAATCCTAAGCACAGAGCTCTCCTGCAAGATGTCAGGACCCACCCTGGGGGTATTTTGGCTTCACTTTTGTATATTGGGAGGAGGTGGAAATGTGTCATCCATCTACAGTCAAAGGTATGTCTATTCCATTATGTACCAAACACCAAAAAGATCATACAAAATGCTGTAAACATTTTCCTCAAATGACATCAAATGAATAAAAAAGACAAGAATCTGTACACTGTTTACAAAGTTTTAAACAATTTAACAACTGAGACATTATGTGATCCTTCCCATTCAATCCAGTAATGCCTTCAGCTTCCTCAGAGGCCACAAGTTTGAGAATATCTCCATTAGATATCTCCATTAAATGTCCAGATGGGTCAGCTGTCCCAGACTAAATGAAAAATTGGTGTCCTACACCATAGCCAGAGCGACCCTGTCTGGTGTCATCGGCCCCGTCTTGACAGAGATCCACAGGTCGTCACTATTATTGGCTGAGTTCTTCTTCTTCTTTGTTTCTGACCTTGTGGTTGCCATAGAGTCTCGGCAGCAGCAGCAACAGCAGCTGTTGGCATGGCGACAGCAGCAGCAGTGACAGCACACCACCAGGGTTGTGAGGAGGACAAGCAGGGGGAGCGTCAGGAGGACGATCAGACAGACCGTATTGTAGACCCCCTGGTTGTGTTTTTCTGTAGCAAAGTTCCAGAGTTGGTTGAAAAACTCCTGGATGCTGTCGGTTTTTCCATCCATGGCGTTCAGATATGGAGCGGTGGCTCCTTTTAATTAAGTCTGTCTGGTGCTTTTAAAGTTTTAATAAATCCTTAAGTGGGTTTGTAAAATTTGCAAGTCAGTAAATGTGCATGTGAGGCTGCTGGAGACACTGAAATAATTAAGATATGGTGTTCATTTAAGATAAAAGTCCTTTTATGTAATCTGGATCCAGCTTTGAAGTTCTCCCAGTGTTCATCTACCACTCCAACAGCTGTCAGCACAGATATTTTTGTTTGACTTGAAGTGTCATGAGCTATTTATAATGATCAAAGTTTTGTAAGCTCTGTCTACCTATGAGATTTGTGTGTGCACTCAGACCTGTGCTGTTTAAGTTAAAAGGAAACGCTGGGAGAATGGAGAATGACTTTATGTGCCCCTCCTTCCTTCCTTCATATGTCCCATGAGGCGGTCTTAAAAGCAGGAACATTCTTTAAAGAAATCCAAAAGCTCATTTTGTTTACAGCGATGTGATCTTTGAAACTCTGCAGTTTGTAATATATCTGATTTGGATGCAGGACGAAAAAGCCAAAACCTGCACTTCAGCCAAGTATGTTTTTGCTACTTGGCATTCCTCAAAGTGTTTTCTTGCTCTTTGTCTTCCCTTCCCTTGAATCCTCTTATCCTCTTGCCCTTTGGCTTTCGTCTTAGTTTACTCCGTCTGCAGAAAGATGGTTCGATTCTGGCGTGTCTGAGAAACAGAAAAACAAAGAGAAAGTGAACATGCAGAGACATTTGGTTTTCTAGCAGACAGCTCGTCTACATCCTCCGCTCTTTTCCTTCCTTGCCTCCAATCCATCTTTCTGTCTTTGTCTTAAACATCTCTACTCCCGCCTCTCCCCTCCTCCTCTTTCTCTTGTCACTGTCAGTTTCAGATTTTCAGCTTTCCCCTCATTAATACTGCAGAGGAGTCATTCAGGATTCAGGCCAGCTCTCACTGAGTCCCGCTGTGGAAGACAGGGGCGAAAAGAGAGAGAGAGATGGAGGGAGATTGTGTCTGAGGGGAGGCCAGACAGAGATAGAGGGCACCAATCTTTCTAAGAGTCCTGCTGAGACGGAGAGTGTGACAGAGTGACAGGGAACTAAAAAGAAGATAGGAGGGTGAGAGGTAGACCTGCTGCCTGAGACTCATCTGAATATACCCGTCTAATAGTTCCCACTGGAGGAGAGGGATGGAACATAACTCAAATTTTCATAAATGTCTGCTTGTAACGTTTTCATCTGGCCTGAGATAAAATCTGTTCTTAACAGCTCTCCTGGAGAAGAAATGACGATGTGAACTGCTTCAGTTGGAGAAGTAGGTCTGATAAAAAGAAGCCAGTCTTGATTAAGTCAGTGGCCTTGAGGCGACGTTTTTATTTAACCGGTGTCAAATATCTTTAGTTTTTTCATGATTTCAAACACTATTTGACTCAAGAACATCTTGAATATTATCTACAGCTCACAGCTCCTTAGCTTCTCTGTATGCTGGATGCAGGAGCGGCAAAGATTTTATATCTCATATTTTGTGCTTCTTTGGCAGAAAAAAGAGAGGGTAGGGGGAGTGCACCTGCAAATAGGTTTTGTATGTCTCACTCTCTCTGCATTGCGTCTCATGTGTGAAATTGGTTTACCCGCACAGGCCTGCTAACTTCCCCCCTGCTCGTTTGCTCAACAGGAAGCTATGTGCTTCAAGCTAGAAGCTGAATAGTCAAAGTGTGAGATAAGAAAAGCACTCTCATTTCTAAAACAGAACAATCTGAAATAAATCACCACATTGGTGCTGCCGTTTTTATTTTCTAGTACACAGCGTTATTTTTGTTTCCTTACCTACTATATGTATTTAAAAAATGTGTAGCTACTGTATATGTCTTACTCAAAGCGTTGCTTTGCTAAATTAAGCTTTCAGAGTAAGTGTTTGTTTTTAAAGGGGCCAGCTAGCTCTGTAATCTTTCTTCTAATGCACACATCGTATACTGGCAGGTCCTAACTTGTGAATCAGGGCCCTCTCTTACGTCGCAAAATAAAAACGAAAGGTAAAAAAACAATGGTACCGGTACACACATCTGTTCATCGTCTTGAGTTTTTTGTCTAAACTTTACTTCTTTTTGGTTAACTCTCATATTCCTTTCATTCTTCTGACAAATTTCAAAGAGACCAAGGACAATGAAATTAACAGCTGCTTCAGTAAATCACTTCAAATTCAACTTAACAAAAATAATTGTTGTTCCAGAAACTTGGTTATTTTGTGTTTTCAGAATTGCACCACAATTAGTTCGCTTTTGTAACAGCTGGGAGGACCTTTTTCCTGTCTGCATTAAATTGTAAGATCTGAGTGTCTGCAGCAGGCATACACTGACTGCCAGTGCTGTGTGTAGACTCATGCTGACAGCAGTATTACTTTATGCTTCTGTTCCAGAAAAAATTCACAACAAATTTAGCCCTTCAGGATTGAATGTTGCCTAATTCGTAAGAATTTCTGGTAAGAAATGTTAGGAACAAGCGGCAAACTCCGGTCTCAAACGATGAAGCCAATGCGGAAGTGATATAAACTGCAGTACATCGAGAATCCGCTTGAGGCTGGCTGCAGAAACACCGGAAACCACATAGACATGAATGGGAAAAAGACGATCTTTGCAGCATTAATAAACATGTTTACAGCCTGGTTAAAAAAACGGCTTGGCCCTATGAAGCTAATCTCTCTAATGGCACACACTGTACGGGGGGTGAATTTTTTTTCTAACGTGACGGTTCAGAAGATATTAAGATTACGAGTTTTGCCCAAATAAGGACATGACTGACGTGACTCCCGGTCGGGAACACACAGCCATTGGCTAAGGGGCTCACACTACGTCACACTCTGCCTGGTTGAGTTCTGCATTACCAATATGGCTGCTGCTGTCGATTTGCTTCAAAACAGCTCTCAGGAACAGATGGGTGACATCACGGATACTACGTCCATATTTTATACAGTCTATGGTTAGGAACCACTATCATAAGTGAAAAAAAGGCTTTGCATGTTCAAATGCTTGGCTGATATCAATCAATTTAATCAAACTGCAACTTCCTGTAAAGTAAGTAAGTAAATTTTATTTAGTATAGCACCTTTCACAGAATAAAATCACAAAGTGCTTCACAGGAAAATATCCAACACATGAAGAGAAACAGACAATAGCATAAATAGAACATTAGTCTAGTGAAGCAATCAATCTTAGAACCAATCAGCAATCCTAGTCTATCATTGCCTGACGAGATACAATGTATGCCTCTGGGAACGGATGCCAAAATTTCAGTAATTTCAGTGTAATCCAGCCAAGACCTCTTCTTGGTCAAAACATCCCCTTAGAGTGCGCACAAACCTGAAAAATAAACCTATTTCTTAGGATTTCCTTACAATTTATTGGGTTTAAGTATGCTGTAATAACATCATGATAAAAATGTAAACTTTGTTAGCTCTGCTCTCAAGAGGAGAAGAGAACAACTTTGAACTGGTGGTTTGTTGATCAGAGGTTGGATCAATGATTTCTGATGGATTCCAGGTAGTTGGGAAATCTACTTTCTAAATGCTTTTTGGCGTTTGTTAGCTGCACTTGTATAAAGCTATCTATTTATAGAAGTAAATACCTTTTCACCAGATTGCTGCCTTTGGCTCTGCGTGCTTTTGCTCTCCACTCTGATTGTATTTCCTGCATACAGGAAAGCCTGCTGGAATATAATTGGTCAATATTACTTGGACAACGAGTTCACTGCAAACGGAAACAAAAACACTTCCCGTGCTAAAAATCTAGTCCCCATACACAGATTCTATATCTTTGCAGAATGTGTAAGACAAGCTAATGGAGTATGTAAAACCTGTAGTCCTAAAATCCCTATGGTTTAATCAAAGGCAAAAGATAAAAACATCAGATATGTGTGGACCATCATCTTGTAGTTTCCTCTTTGTCAATGGTTCAATCACACCTAAATTGAGAATAAGAATGTACCTGAATATGTACCTGAATGTCAGTTCCAGATGGAAAGGTACATTCGCTTTCTTTTCATTAGCCTGATAGCAAATGTGCTCTACCTTTGGATTCAAACTTCATAATTGACTTCCGCTCTGAAGACTGCCTATTGTTTGGAGTCACAATGTCACTGCCACATTATTCTTGATTTACTTCCCTGTTAGAGCATGTTGTTGCTGGCTGAGCAGCACCTTTGTGTACACTCTGAGCTCCCTCACATTATGAAAACAGCATCAACATGACGAACCAGAGTCACTGAGCAATAATTCTGCAGGAGAGAGACAAAGGCCAGGAGCAGCTCAGAGGAGTGATCTGTCTCTATAGAGGAGATGACTAATAACGTATCACCAGCAAAGTCATTTTATGGAACTGAGAAGTCACTTAGTGGTGTCATTATTATTATTATCATCATAACAGTCACAGGAAGAATGAGATCACTGGCTGTTTATGTCTATAAATGGGTGAACTGTCATACCAACTAGGGACACTGTGAAAGACTTAAAATTCCCAGTTTAGGTCCACAGAGGTCAAGAGAATTTGGCTCTGTTAATACAAAAATAACTCAGAATGAATTTCAAATACTTCCCTAGTTCATATAATCTTACTGAGATGCCTGTCTGAGTCTCTCACTAGATCCTTCACTTTCTCATGACATTGTGCTCTCCTGTAGCCATTCATATACAGGAAAAGGCCGTTTCTGGGGCACACAAAGCCAGGAAGGGGCTGAGAAAAATGTTATGATTGCACTCGTTTAGCCCCTGCTGCTTTTAAGGAACATGTGCGACCTAAAAGACAAAGTTGTGACAGAAGGCAAGGCAGGAATCTTTAATGAGTGGCCCCGAGCACATGGTTAGAGTAGATCCCTCATAAATTGGTATCAATGTGCAATACATGGACAACTGACCTGAGAAAGGCACCAAATTGAAACCACACTGTTTATTTTCACTGCAAATATAACTTCAGTGGTTTCACTATTGGCCTGCTGATAATCTAGAGATATATAGTCTTCTACAGTGAGTGAGAGCAAAAGCTCAAGCCAAGACAGTTCAGACTTGTGTGAACTCAAACCCGCAAGGGTGAAATATGCAAAGTGAATGCCACCATATCTATGTTGAGAGAAGAAAAAGAAGAATTATCCTAAGGTAAATTAGTAAATGTGCATCAAGATAAATCTATCAGAGCAATGTTCTGATATTCTATATGGTCTGTTCAGAAACTACAGAGGTTATAATAAACTAAAACTTAGGTAATAAACTAAACTAAAAAAAGGCCAATTAGGTTTTTCAAAAAATCCAGATAATGTCTAAAAGGGAATGTTACAGTGAAGCCCCACTGCACTCAAAAGGCAGGACGAAACTTATCAGCATTTTTGTTGCAACTTGTCAAACATCCTGTCAAATCTAACCACTGCCGAGTTTGCTAAAGCAGAAGCAGTTTTGACTCTGTTTTTTTCAATCCAATCACACAACGAAAAAGCAACAACAGCTAAAACAAACCACTTTAAACAGTTTGAAAGTGTTGCAAGCTGCTGGCTCTTAAGATCTCTTTGAAAGCAGCACCTTACCCTGCAGGCACGTGTGAAGTGTCAGGTCAGCTCTCTCCTCCTGTCTGATCCAGTCAGCTGCTAAAACTTCTACTCTTTCTGTTTAGGCATCTGGCTTCTGCTCTGTTCTGGTCCCCCTCACCCAGACATCTTTGACAAGTCTTCACTTTCTGTTCCTGTTTCCCTCTCTGCCCTTGTTTCCCGTACTTCTCTCTCTCTCTCTCTCTCTCTCTCTCTCTCTCTCTCTCTCTCTCTCTCTCTCTCTCTCTCTCTCTCTCTATGACTATGTGTGTGTGTGTGTGTGTGTGTGTGTGTGTGTGTGTGTGTGTGTGTGTGTGTGTGTGTGTGTGTGTGTGTGTGTGTGTTTTGGTCACAACGTCACTGCACCCTGCCCACTTTGTGTAAGAATGGGCCCTCTGTCTGTGCTTGTGTGTTTCCTGCGAAGGGAGGTGGATTATTTTTTTTTTTTGCTGCGCTCACACATACGCTGAATGATGTCAGACAGGGTGGGAAAGTTAGGTAAACTGAACATGAAATGAAATGAAATCATGAGAAGCTTTTATTAAATGTGTCTCAAAGCAAAATCCCCACATAGGGACATAAAAAGACAGGCTCTCCTACAAGTACTTAATGTTACAATCCCATTCTAAGTTGTATTTTGAATTCATAATACTACATAACATCTGAAACAGAGACTACTCCACCCATCTCAGATCACAAAAACGGCATAAAAAAAAGGAAACACAGCTGTGAACTATGTGTAGTAAGTGCTATCAAGTGTGAAAGTTTAAGTATGAAAGAGTGAGGTTAGTGCGCCCACCCACAAACACTTAAAATGCCCAAAGGCGTTGTGGTCAAAGCCCTTTCAGTTCAGTCAAGCAAAAAATATTTAAGAAAATGGGGGAGAAAATGCTCTGCTGACATTAGGTAGCAGTCTATTTGCTCCTCAAAAGAGGAAGCTGTGAGTTTAAGAGCACTGACTCAGATACTGTACATACACTCGCAAACTGTGTGGTGTGTGCTTGTGAACATACAGCACTGAAGGCTGGATTCATGAGGGCAGATAATGGTTTGTTCAGGTTTTTAAAGTCCCTTTTACAAAATTTCAATATTTGGAACAAGTTTCTTTTCAATTTCATTTTCAATGTAGCTATTTTTTAAAATTGTTCAAAACTGGCTGAACACGCAGTGTGTTTTTTCATTGCTACAGGGCATGATTACACATAAATTGATGAGACAAGTCCCACCATGTCTGCAGGTGTGTCTGAAATGTCAGACAAATAGAAAGCAATGCATACTCCTACACTCACACTCACTCAGTCACTCACTCACATGCAGGCCTGACACTGAGGGTGCAGCCTGACTAGCAGAGTGTCTAGTGCTCTAAAGTGAGGCTATATCCCAGCTGCTGCTCAGGCCCTACAGTGTCCAATCACCTCCAGCAAGTGTTGATTAATGGCCTGAGCGTAGCAGCACTTCCCTTGATAGAAGTCCTTCTTTACTGCAGTTTATATGGACATGATTTCACTGTGTGTTCCATTTGCTGCTTTTGATTGCTTCTGCTGATGTTTGTGCAGGTTGAAGTCACCGTTTCTCTACTTTCTGCATGCATGCACTCCCTCATGCAGGGGTCATGAAAATATCTTACAATTGATCTAGCTCTTAAAGACACAACGAGTCTACTCTTTTTCAAATGTAAAAGCTAAAGTGGTGGCTTAGTAAAAAGGAGTAGCAGTTGCTTTATTAATGCATGATAAAGAAAATACATAAATACATTGTTTTGCCATTTTCTTGATAGAGTTTTTTTTTTAGTTTTCACATATAAGGACCCTATTGTATCTCCCATACTATCCAATTGCCCCTAAGCATTCCGTATGTTCAATTTACAGTGCAGTGGCCCTTGTTAGAGTCTCATTTCCTCAATGGAAACCTTACTCTCTATTTACACTCTGTTGACCCTGTACTATTATGGGCATAGCTCCCATCTGCTGTATAGAAACGATATTCTCTGCGGGGCTTACCTATGAGAGAAAGCTCAAACAGTATATCCCTTTATCCAACTCATGTCTGTAGCTGAACAAATTACAGGAAAGAGCACTGAGTTCACTGTGGATCACTGATCATGCAATCATGATAGCAAAAAAAATAAGAAAAAAAGACTGACATTACCAGTAGCATTACAAAATGCCTCATGGAATTACTGGTCTGTGCTAAAGGGCATTACCAATCACTACGACCTGCTGGTTCTGCCAACACACACTGATGTATGAGGGAGCGTGAACCAAACACTGTGCACTCTGTGAGCTCTTGAATGTGAGCGCTAATGAAAAGTGACTAAAGGGTTGCTGTAGTGGAATCTGACAAGTGTCCAGAAATAGACGGCTAATAAAACCAGTGTCCCTGGAGGCAAACCTTAGCTGGGATTCAATGCTGTAAAATGTTTGGGCCCAGTGCTGAAAGACAGAGAAAGATAGAATAAGTCTATATAAGGCATTCTTTCTTACTCTCTGGAACAGCCGTCATTAAAAAACAGGTTGGCATGTAAACTTTAGGCTTTTACAAGGGGCACCTAATTACACATTCCAGCTATGAGATCAGCTAAAGCTACTTGAACATTTAATGACATAATCTTAGCATAGCTATCATATGATGCAGGCTATATTCTAGGACTGCACATTATGTCAAACATGTCTCTCTTGGCTTGTGAAGATCAGTCTTTTCTGTTGTAATTATGTAGAAGTGGAACAGTGTCAGCTTACGGCAAGGGAAGTATTTGTCAAAGTGCTTAAATATCAGGGGTTGGGACTTTCTCAGTTCCTCCTCGCTCCAGAGTATTTCCAACTACAGAAAAGCAGAATGAGTCACAGTGGGGGGAAAAAAAAGTCAGTCAACTTAGCCAGTATATTGGGTTGCCATGGATACTTGCGTTTAAGGTCACCAGAAAAACAGCGAACAAAAATAGATGAATCATTAAAAAAGGAAAGGCAGCTGATGGATAGCCGGAGTTCAGACAAGACATACAAAGTGTTTCAGCCAGATAAACAGTTGAATTGATTAATACTTCAAGATGTTTATAAATATATCAATCATCTTCTTATCAAGAGTTATAGAGAAGGAATGTAACCACTTTTAATTTAGTATGATAAGTATAAAGTTAGAGCCAGCAGCAGTCAGCTTAGCTTAGCATAAAGGCTGGGAACAGCCAACCTGTTTATTTCCAACAGTTCAAAATTCCCATCACAGCTTTTTCAAAGCTCACAGATACACAAAAAAAACAGCAAATTGAGTTTTAAAAGTATTCTCAATACTTAATTTCAGATTGAAACCATAGACTGTATAAATAATGGACTTAGTATCCGTGACCTCACCCATCTGTTCCTGAGTTCTGTTTTGAAGCCAATCGACGGCGGCAGCCATATTGGTAATGCGGAACTTAACCAAACATAGTGTGACGTAAAGAGGCGGAGTTTGAGCCTCCTAGCCAACAGCTATGTGTTCCCGTCCGGGAGTCCAGTCAGTCATGTCCTTATTTGGGAAAAAACATAATCATAATATCTTCTACTATCCCCCCCCTATCTTGCTGATAGAGAAATTAGTTACGTAGAGCAAAGCCGTTTTTTTAAACAGGCTGTAAACATGTTTATTAATGCTGCAAAGACTTTTCTTTTTTTATATTGGTGTGTATGTGGTTTCCGGTGTTTCTGCAGCCAGCCTCAAGCGGATTCTCGATGAATTGCAGTTTATAACACTTCCACATGGGCTTCATATTTAGAGACCGGAGGTTGCTGCTTGATTGAAACAGACATTTTAATGCCCTGTCAGATTCAGTATAGTACCACCTTCTGGTGGTGACATAAAAAAGTGACAGTGGCAACCTCCAGTGTTAAAAATGAATCCAATGTGGCAGTGCTAAAATCTGCAGTCCCTTGAGTGCCCACTTGAGGCCGGCTCCAAAAGCCCAGGAGACCTGATTAACACCCATATTAAGATACACATTTTACAGCAGAAACAAACAAGTTTGCAGCCTGGTACAAAAACAGAGCAGGGTCTTAACAGCTCATTTCTCTATACGTACACACTATACAGACCTGGAATTTTTCATAACTAATTGGAGACGTTAAGGATACAAGTTTTACGTAACAAGGGGCATGGCTAGCTTGTCTGATTGGCAGGCAAATTGTAACATTTAGCAAGGAGGCTAAAGGCCAGCCTGAACTCTGCCTCTTCTCCTCTTAGGTTGAGTTGGCACTTCCAAAAGGGCAACTGACAATGTTAGGATCAAAGTCTGTTTGAGAAACCTGGGATCAAGTCACTGAGATTACGTCCATGGTTAAACAGTATAAGTTGGAGACATCATCTGTGAAACAAATAATCATGACTTTAACAGTAGCCTGTGTTTTTCTTAGTTTTGTATCTTGTTAATAACATGTTGAACCAAGCTAGCCTCATTAACCACCAGATGAGGGTTTTCAGCACACATTAGTGCAAAAATTAAACATGTTTTTGTCAGGAAACCAGGAAGACTCTATGAGTCAATGAGAGATTTTTATTGTGGCAAAGTTTCACCCCATAATTTCACAAAATATCTCCCTTTTCACTTCAGTGTTTACAAAATAAGATGTACATTGTATAGATAAATGAGCTTAGAGGTGATTTGATAGTTTATTACATGTGCACAGAGCCTGGCTAGCCCTCTTGTTGTAATGCTAGGCTGAGCTAACGTGCTGTTACTCCAATTTTTTTTTTTTAAAGGTATCAACATTCTTCTAAATATGGACCAAAACTACATTTGCCAAGTTTGTAAGATGCTAACTATTAATAGATGAGACTATCTGAGTTTAAAAGAAAAGGACACAGTGAATCATGTGTCAAGGCAAATTTGCCATGTCATTATCTTAAACAGACATAGACAGGGGTTTCCTACAGTTAACTTACAAGAGAACTAAGTCAATGTCCTATTGTGGTCATGGAACTACAGAAGAGATCAAATAAAATTCCCCTTCTCTGTTTCTGTTATTTTCTGAGTGCTTAAATAAGACTTGTATCTGGTGTCTCTTCCATTTCGTTAAAAATGACAGCAGAAATTGTTCCACAAAAAGCAGATTTTTAATTACTAATTTGTCACCATAAGAACATTTTGACAAAGCAGGCAACTACAATTAAAATGTCCATGCTGAAAAGAGAAAAAGAAACATGCAAATTTCCCTTCATAACCCATTTCAACCTTAATCTGTATCAACATGGCAGTAACTGGATCTTTTCTTGCATTAATCTTCTCACTGTGTCACATTTTCTCGTCTGATTATTATCTTACTATCTCTCTCCCAGGTGATCACTGTTAATCAATGTCACCTGTTAATAAAGTACACTGGTGCCTCACTTAATACAGAGCACTTTAGGGGAGTAATTTCGGTCAGCATGGTACCGATAGAAAAGAAAATATGACAACAGATTTTTTTTTAATTCCTGATACAAACAGAAAGGCCATCTTAAACTTGAGAGCATTTTCTGTTGGTGTTGACTGCCAGTGATGTCATGTATCATCCCTGTTATTGAGAGGACCCGCTATCTAGGCCAATGGAAGGCAACCAGGGTGACGCCTGCTCCGCAGCAGTCCATCAAACCCCTGATCCTACTTCCCGATAGATTGCCCCTCATTGTGTACTCCTGGTTCCCTGTTAGGGTCCAGCTAATGCCTGTTACTGGTCCCTGGAAGCTGCTTCTTTGACACCATGCCTGAGGCCCTGACAGATTTTACCTCTTAATCCAAGTCAGCTAATACTTGGCAATACAAGGCCTGTACTCTGTAACCCACAGTGGCATCACTTGACCCAGCTGAGACCCAATCAGCTGTCTCTGCCAAAGGATATTCAGTCTCACAGAGAGCAGCCCAGCTGTCTCCAGATCCTGGTGAGTTGCAGCAAAAGTCTCTAGATCCTGCAGAGCATCACAAAAAGTCCCTAGTTTCAGCTAAGCCACAGCAATCTCCAGTGGTAATATCACTGATGTTCAACCCATAAGTTCACCTGCTAGTGCAATGCTACTGGAATCTGCATAGTTCTACATCCTCCTACTTAGCTAACCATGGTCTGCTTTTACCCCATATTTTTGAGCTTTGAGCCTTTTTTCTAGTTACCCTCTTATCAGTCAGCTTCATACCTCCATTTGACCTGTTACCTTCCAGCTGGAGGGATCCTCTGAATCTTTCTAGCTCCCAGGCTGTTCACCAACAATCAGCAGCTATATTCCTCAGCTTTAAGACGACTTCCCACTTGATGTGTACTAAGAAGATTGGATGATTGATCCCTATTTCCTGCAGTCATCCAGGTGCCTTTGGCAATAACTTAAACTGTAAATTGTATCAGAACTAGCCTTGTGTGTGTGTGTGTGTGTGTGTGTGTGTGTGTGTGTGTGTGTGTGTGTGTGTGTGTGTGTGTGTGTGTGTGTGTGTGTGTGTGTGTGTGTGTTTGCTCAAAGCTCAAAGCCTCCTGGGCAGATGGCCACTTGCAGGGCAGCATCTCCATGAGTGTGGGAATGGATGATTGTGGCAAGTAATGTGGAAGTCTTCAACTGCAGACCATTTAACAATAACTCTGTTTTAGAGCTGCAGCTTGTGTTTGCTGAGGTTAAGATAATCAAAAAGCCCTTTTATTAAATACATGCTTTTTCACTTCTAGCATTTGAACTGACATTCATGACATTCCTGGTCTATACCTGATCTTTAGATGTACAGTGTGTCTTTTCTGACTCTTTGACTGTGATTTAAAGATACTGTGAATAAGCATAGGATCATGAATGTCGTTGTTACTTTCACAGTTAAATAGCCGCTGATGACACTCCATCTGCTGTGACTCGAACAGAAATCATGTTCAAGGATAAAGTATTAAGTTTCACCTGTGTTACACGTAGCCATGTTTATCCAGTTCTAATGAAATTGTAGCAATTAGCATTAAATAAAACAGTCCACCAACTCATTCTCACATTTAGTGTTTCCTGACTTTTTGTGGAAGGTTAGCGACTCAATACAACAGTTACCTTGACTTAAATTTGCAAAATGTATAACATAATTGTAGCCATTTTTGCACATTATTATGTGTAAATGTTACATCAATACCCTGAACCATAACTACTACTAATGATGAGCAAAAAAATAGTGAAAAATTGCTAGATTTCAATCTAGTTTACATCAAACTAAGCATCTGTGTTTTGAATTGCATTAAATTAAGGCCTAAATTACCTCTGAAATAGAACATGTCATCTCACTTTCTTGCAAACACACATGCACACTCTTTGCTCTGTGCCTTCTGCAGCAATCCCTTTCTAAAGTCTTGAGCATGTGACATTGCTTTTCCTGTGGGTGATGTGATAAAGTAGAGAACAAAGCTTCTGCTGAGCTTGCCCCTCGGGTCACTGCGGCCCAGAGAGACACTCTCGTATGTGTGTCAGCTCTCATTTCTGAGTAGCTCCTGAGGACTTCTATGTAGTTCAATTGATGCAGGGGGGCATTAAGCAGAGCTGCTGGCAAGCAGCGAAAAATCAAACTCCATTTTCTATTTGGCCTCAAATCATGAATAGAAAATGTCAAAACGGGAAAAACAAGCGGAAAATACTCTAACAACTAAGTCCGAGGAGTGAATACAGCCAAGCCAAAAATTCTGATGGCATGAATAAATATTTATATCAAGTAATCAGTGAGTCAGGGGTACCTAGCACAAGTCCATGGCAAGGAACTATGCTTACTTCAAATGTGATTATCATTTATTTACTTTTCTTTATGATGTATTGTCTTGCAGTTTATTTGATATCCCATTATTTTTTGTCCAAAAAGGTTAAGGGAGAACTATTATTCTAATCCATATGTCAATACATATCTTACAATGTTGTATGTGTTTACTAAACAGAAAAGTATCATAACACAAGATACACAGATGTTGCCGTACTCCCTGGACGTGTTGTCCTGCTTTTTAGAACAGCTCGTTTCGAGAACTTTGCAAGACTTGGGCTGATCCTGACGTCAGGTTCAGGCCAAGTCTTGCTGTCCTATCAGAACAAAGTTTAAGGACAAGCCCACCAAGCAGCTCTGTCAGGGACACGCCCACCTGCAGGGTTGAAAGTCTATGTCACAACTTAGCTTTTTTCTCCCCTCCACACTTAATTGATTCAGTATGTCTCGGAAAGTTACTTGTAAGTGTTCTTTTGGTTGTGAAGGAAAGTCATCGCTATTTATCTTCCCAAAGATGCACTTGACAGAAAACAGTGAAACGTTTATGCTTAAATGGCCACAATTTAGCTGTGTTAACCACTTCACTGATGACTCCTTGGTAAAGAAAGGCCAGCACGAGCTGGATTTGTGTCTCAATCTGAGGATGTTGCATCTATAAGGAGCTTCAATGAAGACTCCGAACCACAAGCTGTATGTAACATTTTAACAGCAAGGTAATGTAACAATTAGCTAATTGCAAATAGCTATCATGGGGAGCTAACAGCTAGCCTGAGTTGTTTCTCAGCCTTAGCCTCAGGCTGAATAGTGCTGGAACCACAGTTTTCAGGGACATTAATATTCTATAAATGAGACATAATGAACGGTGATAATGAGTATAACGTGTCTCCTTTAAATTCAGTCACATTGTATGAAAATGAGGACAACAAATTCCACAAACTTGTGTTGACTGAAAAAAATTGCCTGTTTTCCACCAACTTGTGTCACTTCAAAATAGATTAAAGCAACATTAAGACTAGTCAGGGAAAAGACAATAGAGATACAATGCTGTTAACGTAGTGATTTCTCATGTGAGCCATGCCAAATAATAGTAAGTCAGTTTATTACACAGGTTCATGTAGAGATGAGTTTTCTCTGAAATGAAAAACTTTTCAACAACTCTATAAAGCCTTCAAATGAGTATTATACTTGAGGCTTTTTGACAAACAATGTTTAAGAGAGTAGATAAAAACCCTGGAATTTCAAAGGCACAGCTAAAAAAATTAATTATACAGTGTAAGCAGTTTTTCTCTTCAGTTGGCTAATTCTTCCCCCGGAGTCAAACTGTTTTCTAGTAATAACTTTACTGTGTTGGCAACCCACATCTTCAAGCAGCCCCATTACTGACGTAAAGGCCTGAGGTTGATGCATTAAGTGGTTGCTTCATCATATGGGTTTGTGGGTGAATAAAGCTTGAGCAGCTGCAGAAAATAAAGCCATAATTGGGGGACATTAAATCTAGCTGATATAAGTGTAGTGTGCATAATTGGTCAGTCGGTATTAAAAGAAAAAAAAAAGGTCTCATTAAGTGATACAGAAGCTTCAAAGCCTTCATTCATGCATTAATTCACTAATTAACAGTGTTTAAGAGTGCTGGAATCCTTAATGAATGCTTAGATAGATCACTTCAATCATGGTCTTTTCCTTCAATTTCACTTTACAGTAAAAAAAAAACCATAAATTGAAGAACGTGCTCAATAAACACATGAAGTCTTGCCTCACCTTAAACTGTGCTGGGGTTGTGAACAGTCAAATATCCGTGCCTCTGGGATCCACGAGGCCCTGTGCAGGCTCCCCCTTTGTTCCAACTCATCAAGCTTTGAGCATCAATAAATGGCTGATAAAAATCAAGCTGCTCATCGGCCCCTTTCCCAATTAAGCCTTAGTGTGTACAACGCCATCACAGAGGGTCGAACTGGGAGATCTGGGTTGCACCTCCCTTTTATTCAGATGCCTGCCAGGGCCTGTTAACTTTGTGGGTTCAGTCAGATGTAAAGAGACTGTACAGACGCATGGGGATGGCTCACAACGCCGCTTTTCATCAGCTTCACCCCATCACCAGCCTTGTGCTCGGCCCTGTAGAGAGATGGGGAGGCATTACTGGGTGGATTGGGAAAGGAGAAGAGGAGAAAGGATAGACAAGGGGTGAGAGGGAGACAATAAAGAGGCAGGAGGAGAAAAAAGGAAAACTAGATGCCTCTTGCTCCCTTAACCATGTAATATTAATCACTCTGCCTGTCAGCTGTGTTAAGCAGCACATAAAAATCCACTCCTCTGACATTTATGCAGTGTTTTTGACCTTTTTCATTACCATGTTAGCCAAGAGGAAACATTGCTATTGAAATGAAATAAAACTAAGTCTTCAATTTATTCTATATAACATGTCCGCACAACTAGAATGAGCCTTAAACTGAATGAAAGCTGATTCATTTTCATTAGTAAAACTGTCTTAACCATTACTCTGGTCACATCAACAAATAAGGCAACTGTTTGCTATTGCTGCAATTAGAGAATATTGAATGAGAAAGCTTTCAACTTTGCAGACTCATGGAAAGTTTTTCGTGAGCCCTGGAGCTTTTTTGCAGAAGTGATACTACAGATTCTGAAACTACCAAAAGCCCTGATGGACTTTACTCGAATGCACCCGAAAGCACATGAAGCATAGAAAAGAGACACTGGGATTTAGCAGAGTTTGAGAGCTGACTGACTAGAGTCAACAAATCATCTTACAACCGTGATCCTGACAAAATGGGCATCTGAGTACAATAGACTCAGTCAATCAGAACCTCTAGAGTGCAGCGTGAGGCTGCAACAGTTGAACAGTCCTGTTCTCTCCTAACAAGCAATATTATGCCAGGTTCAGTCACAGTCGCTTCTTGTTACATTTGCATAACTAAACTTTATTACATGATTTCTCAGCCTACAAGTGCTGCATCTCACTGTACAATGTTTGAGTTACTTCATTGGTGTTACTGTGCAAATATGTAAATGGTTAGACTTAAGCTACTTGTTTATAAGCTGAATCTGGCTCTCAATGTTAAACAAGCACTTTTATATACCCTTAGTGTAACCTTATCATAAATGTTATCCTAACTGTTGTACTTATCTTGAACTTTCACATCATGAACCACAGGAAACACTTACCTCTTGCTCTTGTAGCAGAGAGTTATTGATGTTTTGCATTCATTGTGAGCTGTGTTTCACAGTTTTTCGGTTTCCTTTTAACACCTTTCGAGCTGACGTAACAGACAGGACATGAGTCAAACTACCAAGCTAAAACACGTCAACTAATTTTTTCTCAAAAATGATGTCAGTCATTATAGTTCTTATCATGATGATTTATGTCCATGTTAATCTTTTGAAGAATGGCAATTTTAATAAGTAATTTTGATGTTAAAAAAGGAGACATGGGTCCAAATTAGAGGAACAAAGAGAAAATGTGACAAACACTTACACAACAGTTATTGATCATTCCATAACAGACAATAATAATAATAATAATAATAATAATAATAATAATAATAATAATAATAATAATAATAATAAAAGTACCTTAGACGGCATCAGTCTGGCATCCAGCACCTCTGCTGGGAATCTAGGAGTCCTATTTGATCAAGATTTATCCTTCAACTCCAACATTCAGCAAATTTCAAGGTCAGCCTTTTTTCACTTGCGCAATATTTCTAAATTTAGACACATCCTGTCTCAGAGTGACGCAGAAAAACTAGTCCATGCATTTGTTACTTCAAGGTTAGATTACTGTAATTCCCTTTTATCAGGCTGCCCTAATAAGTCTCTAAAGACTCTTCAGCTAGTTCAGAACACTGCAGCTAGAGTACTGACTAGAACTAGGAAAAGAGAGCACATCTCTTCAGTGTTAGCTTCTCTACACTGGCTCCCCATAAAATCTAGAATGGAATTTAAAATCCTTCTTGTAACCAACAAAGCCCTCAGGCACCTTTGTATTTTAAAAAGCTCATAGCGCCCTATTACCCCTCTAGAACACTACGCTCCCAACATGCAGGCTTGCTGGTCATACCTAAAGTCTCTAAAAGTAGTACGGGAGGTAGAGCCTTCAGTTATCAGGCCCCTCTCCTTTGGAATCATCTACCTCTCAGGGTCCGAGAGGCAGACACCCTCTGTACTTTTAAGGTTAGGCTTAAAACTTTCCTTTTTGATAAATCTTATAGTTAGAGCTGGCTCAGGGTTGGACCAGCTCTTAGTTATGCTGTTATAGGCCTAGACTGCCAGGGGAACTGGCGCACTGACACACTGGGATCCGCTCTCACCCCCCTTCCCCCCAACCCCCTCATCACTTACTTTAACTTTGCCTGTCCCATTAAAGTTACTAACCATAGACCTTTCTGGAGTCCCTGAGCTCCATTGTCTCGTAGGTCCCTCTGAGCTGCCGTAAACATCCTCCTGCTGTGGACGTTCCGGACTCCAGCTGATACGGACGTGCTGGACTCCAGTGCCAACAGCTTCTACTACTCGTCTCATCACTATCACCTCTCTCTCTCATTCTCCTCTATCCCTCTTTCCAGACCCAACTCGGTCGAGGCATTATGGCTGTCTAACATGAGTCTGGTTCTGCCTGAGGTTTCTGCCTGTTAAAAGGAAGTTTTTCCTTGCCACTGTAACTAGCTAAATACTGCGAGGTGCAATGCTCATGATGGATTAAGGTGGGGTAAGACTGAGTCTTACCCTGTCTTGAAGTTGGGTCTCTGTTCATAATTTGAGAGAGTGGTCTAGACCTCCTATGTCTGTAAAAAGCGTCTTGAGATAACATTTGTTGTGATTTGGCGCTATACAAATAAAGATTGATTGATTGATTGATTGATTGATTGATTGATTGATTGATTGATTGATTGATTGATTGATTGATTGATTGAGTCCACTTCATATCAACATAGCACTGCATTTACCAACATATACCATATACCAACACATACCAACCTGAGGGAGCTTTGCCATTTTCTTGGTCAGTGAAAATTGTGTTTTAGCCAATCACCTAAAATCCCAGAGTTAGTTTAACTTTATTTTGTTGTTTCA
This sequence comes from Notolabrus celidotus, assembly GCF_009762535.1. Taxonomy (NCBI): domain Eukaryota; kingdom Metazoa; phylum Chordata; class Actinopteri; order Labriformes; family Labridae; genus Notolabrus; species Notolabrus celidotus. The sequence continues at coordinate 17,697,341 of NC_048286.1, read as the reverse complement.
ACAGTGACTCGGGACCAACAGCGTAGCAGAAGTGAGGCATAAGGACTTTGAGGTATAACAACTTGTTTGGGTTAATTTAGCTCCTGCTTATTAGTTTTAAGAAGAGATTAGATTTAACTCAGCCTGAAAGGCACAAGTCATGTTTGCTGCTCAGGCACAATCAGCTGACTGTGTGGTCTGTGGTTTTGTTTTGTAATCGTGTTCTTCAGGCTGTCTGGGAGCTAATTATTGGCAGCTGTAAGGTGGAGTATTACTACACTAAGCAGCATGCTCTGTCACCACAGAAAGACATTAAAACTATAAAGTATGAACAGGAAAAAAACTAAACTGCTTTAATTTGCCTCTGTCAGCTGCCCCAGTTCAGAAATTGGCTCACAAATGACACTAACAAGATTTCTACACCAACATTAAAACCTCAGAGTTTCACTTCAGGCTACAGAAAGTAGCAGTAGTGTGAGGAGTGGATGAAAGTGTTGTTTCACCCCATCTGCTGGGTGCAATAGAAGATGCTAATTTACTGTTTTCCATCTGCTGTGCAAAAAAATGGACAGCTCCTTCTATGAAAAGTATAAAATATCCAAACAAACACGGTCTTGCACTAGGGGGTTTAGAGTTAGCATTAGGGTTAGGGTTAGAAAAGAGGAAGTGGGGGGGCTAGGTTTGGGCAAGAGGAGGGGGAGGTTAAGGTTAGAAAAAGGGAAGGGAGGGTGTAAAAAAGTATAAGTATATATCTTGAGGTATATATACATAAATAAATAAACACTCAATAAAAGATTCATAAGTAAAGGGGGAAAATAGGGGAGGTTTAGGGTTTTTATTAGGGTTAGGGTTAGAGTTAGGGTAATGATTAGGGTTAGTGTTTGGATTAAGGTTAGGGTTAAAAAGGGGTTAGGGTTAGGATTGCTGTTAGGGTTATGATTAGGGTAAGGGTAATGATTAGGGTAAGGGTAATGATTAGGGTTAGGGTTATGAGTAGGGTTGGGTTAGGGGTAAGGGTTGTGATTTGAATTAGGGTTATGATTAGGGTTAAGGTTATAATTAGGGTTAGGGTTCTGATTAGGGTTAGGGTTATGATTAGGGTAAGGGTTGTCATTAGGGTTAGGGTTATGATTAGGGTTAGGTTTATGATTAGGGTTAGGGTAAGGGTTATGATTAAGGTTGTGATTAGGGTTAGGGTTATGATTAGGGTTAGGGTTGTCATAAGGGTAAGGGTTATGATTAGGTTTAGGGTTATGATTAGGGTTAGGGTTATGATAGGGTTAGGGCTATGATTAGGGTTAGGGTTATGATTAGGGTTAGGGTTATGATTAGGGTTAGGGTTATGATTAGGGTTAGGGTTATGATTAGGGTTAGGGTTATGATTAGGGTTAGGGTCATGGTTATGATTAGGGTTAGGGTATGATTAGGGTTAGGGTTATGATTAGGGTTAGGGCTATGATTAGGGTTAGGGTTATGATCAGGGTAGGGTTTAGTGAGGGAATTCGGCTCTTTTCAGAGAGCCGGCTCTCTTGACTTGCCTCCCAAGAGAGCCGGCTCTTTCAACTCCCGAAAAGCTCTTACTTTAGGATCTTTTGTAGCCCCTATATTTTATACTTAACTTTGCGAAAACTAATGGTTGGTGTGTTGAAATCTCTTTTACGTATAATGTATTTTTGGGAGAAGCTTATAATTGCCCAATTTGTGCAGTTATTCTGTGTACAAAACCTTCTT